>NC_056747.1:1047960116-1048272616 GCF_019279795.1 Protopterus annectens
ACAAAAACATGAGTATGTACAACACTATGCAAAATGGCAAAAGTTGCAGCTTAACTTTTTTGTTGCCTGAAAGTGTGGATGTGGATGCATTGTGGCACAGTCAGTAGCACATCCTCCCTAGATTCCCCCAACACTCACACACACACACACACACACACACACACACACACACACACACACACACACACACACACACACACACACACACACTTTGCCCTACTGGGTTTACAGCACCGTGAAAAGTCCTGCAGTAGTGCAGAGAGCAATGGATGTTATTTAATGTTCTACCCATGAAGCTGAAAATTGGGAGTGGTCATCCATGTGGCTTGAGGTCTTTTTCTGTTCCATTTGTTTTGCTTTTTACTTTGACACACACATATCTGCTTGTTGTCCTAATTTCTCCTTTCTTATTCGACTGAAAGCCAGGATTCCTCCTAAGCATCCATGCCATTACATATGATTTGCTGCAAAGAATATTTTGTATATGTTCACTGCACTATCCATTCCCTCCCCTTTCACGTTCCTGTGGCCAAAGTACGTTACGGTAACTGGGTAGCTGGCCTTATAAACAGGATTACAAATGTGCTTATATAATTAACATGGAGCATTTATGGGGAGATTATGTGTACACTACTGTTCACATTCATATGACATTATCTGTCTTGCAATGAAGTAAATGTGGAGATTTCAGTTTAATATAACTAACACCAGCACTTTATTCTCTTTGGAAATCAGAAGTACTGCTGAATAAACATTTTTAGAGTAGAGTTTTTTCCCTACTGTTAAGCTAAACATGCAGTTTGTGTACAATGTGAAACTATTACACAGATTTGGTCATCACAGTGGTGATGTAGGAGAAGTGGTGGGAAAGTACATTTTACTTGCAAATTTCAGCATTGTTAAAAAAATGTCCTCATTTCCTTGTGGTTATTTTATTCACGTGGTTTCCTTCTAGAGTTCTGTTATGTTTCACTGAGTGACTGTTTTGTATGAGAACCTGTGGATTATATTGCATACTAAATTAAGGTATTTTCTTCTCTCTATGCAGGTGGTATTCCAGCAGTAGATCCTTTCCGACAAGGGTTGAATGACCTCACAGATGTTTGTCAACACATACTCAACACTTTTGAGGTAAAACATATTACTGTGCATGTTTAAATGTTCATCACTTAGCTGCATGTAAAATAACAGAAGAGCATGTTTGCTAATATAGAAAGTTGGTACATTGTCTTGCAGTAGTATGTCATGGAATTGAGTTTTGGCATTTAACACTGCAGTCCTCCGTTTTAAATCGAACTACCTCAAGACTACAGTGAAACATGCCTGCAGGGAGCATAAAGGCACTCAAAATGTAAAGCGAGAGTATAAACTTACAGTTGCTACGGTTTCAAAAGGAAGCTACATATCTATGTTTATGTCAGAAGATTAAGAAACTGTGTCCAACACTGAGCTAATCCATAATATCAACCACTCTAACCCCAAAGATACAGCTAATTTATTGGCACACAAATTTAGTGCTAACTTTAATCCTCCTACCCACATTGTCGCCGTCACTGTCCTTGAGCATTTATCCCCTGTAATTACCTTGGAACACATCTTACAGTCACAGTCAAACATTAAAGTTATAACTTCTACGGGGGCCAGACAACATACTAGGCTGCATTCTAATCAGTGCCAAGCATGCAGTATCTGAGCCTCTACTTAAAGTGTTCAGCCTCTGCCTAGCTACAGGATTTGTTCCTGATGCCGGGAGAGAAGCCACTGTGACTCCCCTACACAAGGATAGTTCTAGATCCATCAGCTTCACCAGCCTTATGTGCAAAACTATGGAAAGTATCTTGGCAGAACACATATATGCATACACTGGCAGCTTAACTGATCTAGATCCTGACCAGTTTGGTTTTGTGAACAGCAGGTCCTGTCTCCTGAACCTGGCAAGCTTCTTTGAAAAGCAGTGCCAGTGTTGTAAAAGCACACCTGCCATTGGTGTAGAAGGATGTGGGTTCTGTTCCCACAACACTTAGATGGATTGCTAACACTGCAGTGCAGGTTAAGTGGTGTGCTGTTGTCCTGAGTGTCATCCTTTGTAGGGCACACTGAACCAAAGCTCCATCTGCCTGAGTTAGTGGTAGCTCAGATGTAAAAGATCCCATGGCATCTATCAAAATGAGTAGGGAAAGTCCCCCAGTGCCCTACTCAAATTTCCCCCAGTAGTATAAATGCCACATTGTTCTCTCCTGAAACTAGGTTTCTAGCCTAGTGGTACTAACCCAGTCAGCAAAAAATAAATAAAAACATAAAAAGTTTGTAGCAGTTATGGATAGTGGTCATTCTGTGCACACTGCTCATCTCATCCTGGTCAAGGTTTTTGACACGCTTCCCCATGTTGGTATTGAAAATTTAGACAAGCTTAATGTTTGCCCCTACATTGTCTGCTGGTTTGGAAATTGGCTGTAAAACAAATGCCAAGTTTTGAAAGTTTCTGGCCCCCTCTCTGATTGTGAATTTGTAACTAGTGGGGTCCCACAGTGCTTAGTTCTGGTCCCTCTCCTGTTTGTCATTTCTTTTGCAGACATCCAAGACAGTATTCCAGAAGGATGGTTCAGGTTTGCTGATGATTCCAACCTGGGCACTGTTATCCACATATCTACTGATACAAAACATCGGCAGCAAGGGGTGTAATGTGCACATGCATGGCTTATCGAAAAAGCTTTGTGAAGTGCAGTATAATAACATTTAGCAGAAAGCTTGCTCCCACCTCATGTTGTAAATGAAACTTCCCCTCTTCAGACAGATATGGCCATAAGAGACTTAGATACTTGGTTGGATCACTTTCTCTCATTTGATTTTCGTGTTTCCACCACAGTCAGAAAATCCATTCCATCTGTCCCTCTTAATTTCCAAGGACTATCTTCGTGGTCCAAAGAAGTCATCCTACCACTGTACTCTTCCCTTGTAAGACCCATTATTGAGTACAGTGCTGCTTTGGTATGTACAAATCCAAGTAATATTGCTCAACTGGAAAGGCCTCAAAGATTTCTAACAAGGAAAATTGCGTCTTTCGGCTTTTCCCGGTTAGGGGTCGCTACAGCGGAACTCCGGTCCGCTAATGATTGGTAGTTGATTTTTACGTGCCGAGTTACCAGCTCTGACGCACAACCTTCAACGAAGGTACGCCCATTCACGCATGTCTCCACGCAGAAGACACTCTAGCTGAGAATCTAACCGGACAGCGTCTTACTGTGAGGTGACAACGCTACCCTAACAAGGAAAATTAAAGGTCTTAAATCATTCAACTAATCAGAAAGATTAGCACGAATCTCCTTATACTCAGTAGTGTACAGGTCTTGCCAAGTGACCTGTCTTTCTTTTCTGGCCATGAAAGATCTGGTCTTATTTGAGTTCCTGTTTATTTGCAAAACAAGTGCCTCTACAAATCCCTGCACTGAGGACCTACATCTATACCAACAAATTAACAAGACTCGCTGGAGATAGTGGTTTCACTCATCTTATTTGTAGTGTATGGAATAAGTTACCACTATAGGTCAAACAAAGTAGTCCTTTGGTTACCTTTTAAAGTTAGTCTTGATGACTAGATGGGTAGACAACAATTTACACCAGGGTTATCATGTGTGGCCCTGCTCAGTTTGGGAGATGAACCCTATCAAGTGTTTGAAAAGGATGGCTTAACGGTCTGTATATGGCTAGGCATCTTATAGTCCCCATGATCGCTTGTTTAGTATGTTCACTGGTAAATTATTCCTTTGAGGAGGAGAAAAAAGTAAGAAAAGTTTCCCTTGTGTATCTTCCAAATATAATTTGTGTCACAAAACAAGCAATTGTAGTTTTAAAACTGTTGTGCCCTTCTGTAACCTCCTTGGTTATGTCTGAAAGTGAACGTTTTATGTCCCGTGAACCACCTGGTTAGAAAAATAACAACACACATGAACAAAAAAAGCTTGCGTTTTGCATTCCTTGTCAGAATCAGAATCCTAAGCAACTGTTGCACGAGCTGTAAAACTCTGTGCTCCCTCTTTTGATGAAAAGCATGCACACAGTTAGTAGTATTTGCAAAAGAGGAAGTATTGCAATAGATCTGTTAAATAATTTGCAAAATAATGTTTTGGTGGATGTAGAGGACCATTTTCTCAGTTGCCATTCCGTTACATGGGATCATGTTCTATTTTATAGGGAAAAAAAGAAAAGAAAAAATAGGACACTTTTTAAAAAGTATAAGCAAATAAAAAAATAATTATTTCAGCATGTTAGAGCTGTAATGTGTCATTCAGGGACTCTGCATAAGTCTACCTTAAACAAGAAATGCTGACAGTGTTGTTAGAGGATGTCTAGACAGTAGGGACTGGTAAGAGCCTGAATCTGAAACCATTTTGTAGAGTCTGTTACTGTCAGGAGTATACCACGCAGTGGGACAGCTGACTTACTTGATGAAGCAAACAAAATGCGTGACGTTATCTGTTACATCTTGTCTTTTCAAATTTTCCTTCACATGTAATATTGCACTTGGTGTAAAATGGGCACTTTATTATTATAACTCTGTAGTAACATGTATTTAGATAACCCAGCCACTGGGGATGCGCATGCCAGTGCATTTATTTGTGCCGGTCCTGGTCCCAAGCCTGGATAAATGGGGAGGGTTGCGTCAGGAAGGGCATCCGGCGTAAAACTTCGCCAGTTTTTTTCATGCAGTCACCAGTTAATATTTCCATACCGGATCGGTCGAGGCTCGGGTTAACAACGACCGCCACCAGTACTGTTAGCCAACAGGGTGCTGGCGGAAATTGTGCTGCTGTTGGCCGAAAGAGGAGAAGAGGCGAAAGGCATGGCCGAAGGCAGGAAGAGAGGAGAAAGGCTATGACTGTGGTAGTGAGGGTCGGAACTTTGAATGTTGGCAGTATGACTGGTATAGGGAGAGAGCTAGCTGATGTGATGGACAGAAGGAAGGTTGGTATATTGTGTGTGCAAGAGACCAGATGGAAGGGGAGTAAGGCTAGGTGTATCGGAGGTGGGTTCAAATTGTTATATCATGGTGTGGATGGGAAGGGAAATGGCGTAGGAGTTATTCTGAAGGAACAGTATGCGAAGAGTGTTTTGGAGGTGAAAAGGGTGTCAGAGTGATGTTTATGAAGCTGAAAATTGATGGTGTAATGATTAATGTTGTTAGTGCATATGCTCCACAAGTTGGGTGTGCAATGGATGAGAACGAAAAATTTTGGATTGAATTGGATGAAGTGGTGATGACTGTACCCAAGGGTGAGAGAGTGGTGATTGGAGCAGATTTAAATGGGCATGTTGGTGAAGGGAGCAGTGGGGATGAGGAAGTGATGGGTAGGTATGGTGTTAAACAAAGGAATGCAGAAGGTCAGATGGTAGTGGATTTTGCGAAAAGGATGGATATGGCTGTGGTGAATACGTATTTTAACAAGAGGGAGGAGCATAGGGTGACATACAAGAGCGGAGGAAGATGCACACAGGTGGATTATATCTTATGTAGAAGGGCCAGTCCCAAGAAGATTGGAGACTGTGAAGTGGTGGCCGGAGAAAGTGTAGTTAGGCAGCATAGGATGGTGGTTTGTAGGATGACGTTGGTGATCAAGAAGAGGAGGAGTGTGAGGGCAGCACCAAGGATCAAATGGTGGAAATTGAAAAAGGGTAATTGTGAGGTGGGGTTCAGGGATGAGTTAAGACAGGCACTGGGTGGCAATGAAGAGTTACCAAATAGCTGGGTAACTACAGCAGAGCTAGTAAGGGAGACAGCTAGAAAGGTGCTTGGTATCACATCGGGATAGAGGAAGGACGACAAGGAGACATGGTGATGGAGTAAGGAAGTACAGAAGAGTATACAGGCAAAGAGGTTGGCAAAGAAGAAGTGGGATTGTCAGAGAGATGAAGAAAGTAGACAGGAGTATAAGGAGATGAGGTACATGGCAAAGAGAGAGGTGGCGAAGGCTAAGGATAAGGCATATGAAGAGTTATATGAAAGGTTGGACACTAAGGAGGGAGAAAAGGACCTGTATTGATTGGCTAGACAGAGGGACCGAGCTAGGAAAGATATGCAGCAGGTAAAGGTGATAAAGGATAATGAGGGAAACATACTCACAAGTGAGGAGAGTGTGTTGAGCAGATGGAAAGAGTACTTTGAGGGGTTGATGAATGAAGAGAATGAGAGGGAGAGAAGGTTGGATGATGTAGGGATAGTGAATCATGAAGTACAGTGGATTAGCAAGGAGGAAGTAAGGATAGCTATGAAGAGAATGAAGACTGGAAAGGCTGTTGGCCCAGATGACATACCTGTGGAAGCATGGAGGTGTTTAGGTGAAATTGCAGAGGAGTTTTTAACCAGATTGTTTAATGAAATCTTGGAAAGTGAGAGGATGCCTGAGGAATGGAGAAAAAGTCTTTTGGTACCGATTTTTAAGAATAAGGGTGGTGTGCAGAGCTGTAGTAACTACAGAGGGATTAAATTGATCAGTCACAGCATGAAGTTATGGGAAAGAGTAGTGGAAGCTAGGTTAAGAAGGGATGTGATGATTAGTGAACAGCAGTATGGTTTCATGCCAGGAAAGAGCACTACAGATGCGATGTTTGCTCTGAGAGTGTTGATGGAGAAGTACAGATAATGTCAGAAGGAGTTGCATTGTGTTTTTGTAGACTTGGAGAAAGCATATGACAGGGTGCCTAGAGAGGAGTTGTGGTATTGTATGAGGAAGTCAGGAGTGTCAGAGAAGTATGTAAGAGTGGTACAGGATATGTACGAGGGTAGTGTGACAGCAGTGAGGTCTGCGGTGGGAGTGACGGATGCGTTTAAGGTGGAGGTGGGGTTACATCAAGGATCAGCTCTGAGCCCTTTCTTATTTGCAATGGTGATGGACAAGTTGACAGAAGAGATCAGACAGGAGTCCCCATGGACTATGATGTTTGCAGATGACATTGTGATCTGTAGTGAGAGTAGGTAACAGGTGGAGGAGACCCTGGAGAGGTGGAGATATGCTCTAGAGAGAAGAGGAATGAAGATCATCAGGACTAAGACAGAATATATGTGTGTGAATGAGAGGGAGGATAGAGGAATGGTGAGGATGCAAGGAGTAGATGTGGCGAAGGAGGATGAGTTTTAAATACTTGGTCAATAGTTCAGAGCAATGGTGAGTGTGGAAGAGAGGTGAAGAAGAGAGTACAGGCAGGATGGAGTGGGTGGAGAAGAGTTTCAGGAGTGATTTGTGACAGACGAGCACATGTAAGAGTGAAAGGGAAGGTCTACAAGAGGGTAGTGAGACCAGCTATGTTATATGGGTTGGAGACAGTGGCACTGACAAAAAGGCAGGAGTTTGAGCTGGATGTGGCAGAGTTAAAGATGTTAAGATTTGCACTGGGTGTGACGAGGGTTGACAGGATTAGGAATAAGTATATTAGAGGGTCAGCCCAGGTTGGAAGGTTTGGAGACAAAGCCAGAGAGGCAAGATTATGTTGGTTTGGACATGTGCTGAGAAGGTATGCGGAATATATTGGGAAAAAATGCTAAGGATGAAACTACCTGGTAACAGGAAAAGAGGAAGGCCTGACGTGTGTGTGTGTGTGTGTGTGTGTGTGTGTGTGTGTGTGTGTGTGTGTGTGTGTGTGTGTGTGTGTGTGTGTGTGTGTGTGTGTGTGTGAGATTGTATTTTCACTGCAATCGTGGATTTTTTTGTCATGTTGTGTAATACCAACGTTCTTCAGTAGTATTATATAAATGTAAATGCATTGTCTTCATATTATATTGTTGTTCATGGAGCTTTTCTCCCTGGTACTCCATTGAAAACTAGCTGTTCTTGGCCCAATGGACTATCCCGGTAAACAAACTATAAAATAAAATAAAAATAAAAAATAATAATGCCACTTTGGTGTTCACAGTACGTTTGTTTATTCAGTTTAAATGGTGTAATCCCCCCCACACACACACACGCACACTTTTTGTGTGTTGACTGAAGTCCTACAGAAGGTTTGATGGGTTTGTAAGTATGCTCCTCTTTCTTTTTGGTAGAATTTTCTGCTCATAGAGCATATACTTATTCGTGAACTTGAAACATAGTAGTAATGAGCATGACTGCAGTAGCAATGAGCTCCTCCTTTCGTAGTAGCCACCTCCATTCACTGCGTCACTGGAAAGGAGGCAGCCATTTTTTGTCATCTCAGCCATCTGTGTTCCTCAAACCTTTAACTTGGGTATTCTGTTCAACATCCTCAAAGCCCACTTTCCATTGTCTTGTATAGAGTTGAACCCTACTGTAGAATAAGGTGGAAAGGTGTGATTTGGTGGAAAATGTGGGTGGTTGAGATTAGGCACTGTGTATACCATGTGTGAATGGACATATGATAGCTTTGGGAGTAAGAGGCTGGAGTAAATAATTAATGAAAATAAGTGAGGCGGCAGAAGTGTGAATGGAGTTATTTAAGAATTGCTTGGCTTGTATTAAACACCTTATTAGGTGGGAAGTAAGGCTGAGTGGGGCATAGTAAAGTGAGATGAGGTATTTATGTCATGCTGCTGTCAAGGTCAGAGTGGAGGGTTGGCAACTTTATGAAGTAAGTGTGCACCTTGTTATTGCAGAGGATGAAGTTTAAGGAAATGTCTTGAAGAATGTGAGTAGGAGTAGGAGTTGGGGCTCTTAAAACCTAATTGTGTATGCCAGCTAAATCGTATAGCTAAGATGGACTGCTTTAAACAGAGGTAGACTTTGTGGAGGAGTAGCCTTGCTATGTTCAACAGTTTGTTTGGCTTGTGTTGGTTTAAGCAGCATATTTCATTATGTTAGACTATAAGGGCTCATATTCTTTAAAAAAAAATGCAAGAAATCGTAGTGTGCATATTGTAAAACTGACAAAGCTTGGCATCACTGATCTTGAAAGAAAACCCTGCACAATTATGATATTTTAAATTTTGTTTTCTGGCATGTCAGATGTAGCTAGTACTTTTTGTTGCCCTCGTCTGCATAATCTCTACTGACTGTAGCAAACTGTGCAAATACAATTTTCAAATTTGAACAGGTAAAATAAATACCTTTACGATGATGTTTTTTTTTTTTTAACACTGTTGTTGCCCCAGTTCCATAGTGTACCTTCAACTTTCCACACTCTGCTGTTTGATTTAGTACTAGTTTTTATTTGCATTTGGGTAAAAAACTTACTTCTTCCATTCGTGACAGTCCCACCCACCATACTTTGCACATGCTGTGACAGTGAGTTTTCAGAATTGAAATGGGGGTGAGGGTGGTGGCATCCTGCCAATTTAGTGGATGGCCTGCTGTTTTTTTCTCCAGTCTGACCCTCATGGTATACACCAACTCCCAACTTTTCCCCCTTTGCTCTCACCATTTTAGTTTAAGGGACAAGTTCATGAAATAAGCATGTGCAAATTTTGGGCAGACAGTATAGAGAAGCACTAACGTTTTTGATTTTCTTGATCCAGAACTAAAACTAATATTTCTGTATATTAAGAACTGTAAGTGAATGCTTTCACTCTGCCCTACGTCTGAAAAGTGTATTTTGTGCATCATGATCAGGGACGTGGATGAAAGAATCATACGCAGTCCAGCAGAATTAAGCTTGTTCAGCCATTCATGGCCTTTAACCTTCTGTGCTATGCTTATTTCATGTGTGTGGGTTTTCTTCAAGCCCAACGTTTTCCTCCTCGCCCTCAAAAAAAAAAAAAAAAAAAAAAACTCCAGTTGATTGTATGTATACAGTTATATTTAGATTTGCTGTTGTGGTTTTAGTGACTGAAAACTGTCCAAGAAGTGCATGTAACGTAGGTAACAAATGTAATATAAAAAAATCAGTAGTGATAAAAACATCTACAAATTTGGTATGACCATTTAGAAAAAAAAAAGTGCTGTTGCGTGCTATGGTTTTACTACTTGGAATATGCACTTACCTTCTTATTCTTAGGGTACTAAGAATGAAACTTTTTGGCTACAGGCCAGTTGTTCATAATTTCAAGAAATGTACTACACAGTTTTGACATTGTCTTCAAAAGCACATTTTTTTTATTTGTATATATTAACCTGTTAACTGGGTAGATATTTTGAGTGAAAAAATCAGCCATAGCTGATTAAGGTGAAATGCAGCATTAGAAAAAACAGAAGTAATTAGAAAAAATTTGAGAGAACATGAAATGCAAATGTTCCTTGGAGAGATATATTATAGCAAAACTAGACGAACTGTAAAGTACAGGAGAACACTGCTGCATTGTAGGCAGTACTGGCTGGATGTATTACTGAAACAGATTTATGGCCTAACCATTTTAAGAGTCTCTTGCTAAGCCTGTTTGTTGCCATTTATAATGTTAGATGTTCTTCGTGTTTCACTGTTGCAGTCATCACATTTTGGGTTATCTGCTTGCAGTAGCCTTCAGTCGGCCTGATTAACAAAGTCTTGGGTCCTGCGTCGTTTGCTGTCTCTTCTTCCGTGACATAAGGTCGTCATGGGTATAAAACATGCAGCCGATGCCATTACATCAGTCTTTCTTGCCGTGCGGTGTAGAAGCAATTCACAAGTGCTGGTCGGCCGACTCTTGAAATTTTCATTTTCGAGTTTCAGAACCAAAGTCTTCAACTAAAAGCTAAGTACCCCGTTGGGGAAACTTTTTCTTGCTCTTAACCAATGTCAGTAAAAGTAAATAATTGTATTACTTGTGGAAAGCAAATACCTCATAAAGATTTTCATTCGTACTGTATTCCTTGCCTAGGCCCTGACCACGACGCACCTCGCTGTCAGTTTTGTGCCTTATTTAAACCACGAACTATCCGTCGTCTGTATATTTTCACTTCTAAATATTTTGGTGCTTGGTTCAATTATCCTGATATGTCTTCGGTAAGCCATCCGACTACCGACATTCCGAAAAAATGCAAAGATAAAGAGAGAAAGGCCGCCTAGGTCCAAAGCTGCCGACGACGGTTCTCCTAAGCCAGTCGCCAGTTCGCCAGTACTCATTGAGGTGCTTTTGCAGCCCCTGATACCTGCTACTTCAAATTCGCAGGCCTCTACTGACACCCATTCCTCACGCCAGAGAAACAAATTAATTTGGCAACCTACTTCAAGCAAGTGGCCACAAAAACCCTGCTATCTGCAAGGCAAATACTACAAGCATTGGGGTTCATGGCCTCCTGCATTCTTCTAATTCCATATGCAAGACTGCATACGAGGAAACTACAATGGCATCTAAAAAGCCTATGGTGTCAACATTCTCAGGATCTAGAAGCAATGATTCCTGTCATACCTTGCCTATGCTTAGAGTTCCTTTGGTGGGCAGAGGCCTGCCACCAAAACAAGGGACTACCATTCACACTACCCCCTGCCGCTCAAACCCTAACAGACACATCAGACTATGCATGGGGGGCTCACCTGGCAGGGAAGTGCATTCAGGGCAAATGGAACCCAAGTCAAATGCACCTGCATATCAATCAAAAAGAACTGTTAGCTGTACAGAATGCTCTGACAGCCTTCAAAGACCACATTCTTCCAGGACAATTAATGGTAAAGACAGACAACACCACTGTTATGTGGTACATAAACAAGCAGGGGGGGTACCCATTCTTACCCCCTTGGTAGACTAGCCATGGCATTGTGGAACACAGCCTTGAGCTACCAAGTGTATCTACAAGCTCAATTCCTGCCAGGAAAACTAAATACACTGGCAGACGGACTAAGCAGAAACCTCATGGACCCACACGAGTGGAAACTGGAACCAACGATTTTCAACATGTTGACAAGCAAATGGGGGAGCCCAGATGTAGACCTGTTTGCCTCCCCCCAGAACTATCAGTTGGACAAATGTTGCACACGGACTCCCCACAAACAAGCATGGAAAGTGGATGCTCTGTCCTTCAGCTGGAAAAACCTGTCAGTTTATGCCTTTCCTCCTCTGCCTCTGCTCTCCAAAGTACTACTAAAGATCAGACAAGACAAACCAAGGACAATTTTGATTGTACCAGACTGGCCACGCCAACACTGGTACCCCCTCTTGCACAGTGTGCCACTTTTGGCCCCATGGCACCTGCCTCAGACTCCTACCCTGTTGTCTCAGCAGGAGAACCAGATTCTGCACCCTCAGCTTCAAACTCTGAACCTAGCAGCCTGGCTAATTTCCTAATCTCTCCTTTAGCATCCCTCAGTAAACCAGTGATGGATATCATTTTAGAGGCAAGGAGGCCTAGTACTAGAAAATCTTATGCTGAAAAATGGAAAAGATTCTGTGCCTGGATCCACTCTCAAGGGACGAGCACAGCAGCGCCCAATTTACTTCAGATTTTACAATACTTAACTGAGATGCTTCACAAGGGCCTGTCTTTTTCCTCCATCAAAGTTCACGCCTCAGCCATTTCAGCTCATTATAACACAGAACCTCCCCTCTTCTCTCATCTACTGCTCAAGCAGTTCCTCAGAGGGGCCAAAAATTTAAGACCAACCAGGTGAGCTCCAACTCCAGCCTAGGACCTTAACTTTGTATTGGAGAAACTCACTCTCCCTCCTTAGCTGCTAATGCAGATTTAAAATTTGTTTCTTGGAAAACAGCTTTCCTTTTAGCAATCACTTCAGCTAGAAGGGTATCTGAATTGCAGGCCCTTATGGCAATGGAACCTTTCATCATCTTTCATGCGGACAGGGTGTCCCTCAGAACCAATCCCTCCTTCATGCCCAAGGTGGTATCCAGTGTGGCTCTTAATCAGTCCATCCATTTGCCAACATTTCCTAATCCACAGAACAAAGGGGAACGGATACTGCACTCCTTAGATGTGCACAGACAACTTAGATTCTACTTTGACAGGACTAAACCTCAAAGGAAATCTGAACAACTGCTGGTGGCATTTGCTGCAGGGGCAGAGGGGAAGGCTATTTCAAAGCAAACCATTTCTAAATGGATAAGCTATTGCATTCATTTCTGCTATAAGCACCTGCATTCATTTCTGCTATAAGCACCGTGGAAAACCTATCCCACAGGGGATCAGACCCCACTCAACCAGGGCTGCATCTAACTCTACAGCCTTTCTCAGAGGCATCCCTACCAGGGACATCCTAGAAGCTGCTACCTGGAATTCTGTACATACTTTCACCAAGCATTACCATTTGCCAATTTTCTCTAAGTCCAGAGCTGGCTTTGCCACTGCAGTCTTGCAGAGCCTTGTATCTGGCCCTAATGCTATCTAAATTCCTCCTCCCATCCTTAGCTTTGGGAATCTACACAGATGTGATGACTGCAACAGTGAAACACGAAGAACAGAGTACAGTTGTGTACACTTACCATAAATGTAGATGTTAGAGTATATTCACTGTTGCAGTCCTGGTTACCCTCTCTCCAGCCCTTGACTTCTTTTGGCTCTATGTTACTATGCTTAAAAGCTTTTTGGTGTATTTACTTTTTTGTTGGAGGTACAACCTTATATTTTTATATATTTAATTGCTTCCCATTAGGGGGGCACCTGACATCTGGGGCAAGAAAAACTGATGTAATGGCGTCGGCTGCATGTTTTATACCCCTGACGACCTGACGTCACGGAAGAAGAGACAGCAACTGACACAGGACCCAAGACTTTGTTAATCAGGCCGACAGAGGGCTACTGCAAGGAGATAACCCAAATGTGATGACTGCAACAGTGAATATACTCGAACATCTACATTTATGGTAAGTGTACACAACTGTACTTTCTTTATCTCCTGATGTGATTGTAATATACATCTACTTTGCTGTTGCACAGTAGTTTGTGCTTTCTTTGCATCTTATTTGAATTTTTTTCTTGCATCACTGAACTGCAGTTGATTTTATCTTTTGCTTGGATTATGGCTGCAAAAGGGTCCATGATGGCAATCTTCCCTTAATTATCACAGTGAGTAAACAAGTGGTATGTTGTTTGACTGGCATCAGGTGATGATCTCATAAACATTACACTGAAAGTTTGATTTTGCGTGCGACTTTAGGGCACTTGTGAAACATAAGAGTTGTGTAAGGGTCCTAGTGTGCAAAATGAGCCTGTGCTGCAGTTTTGAATCTGAACTTAAGGCTTTATTGGTTGCTTCCTTTAAGTAAGGCTATATAAGGGTACAAGGAAGGTAGAAGAGGAGTCTTTGTGGCTTTATAGAGGGCTGGGAAACAAGCAAAGGAAGGAGCAGTGACCATGGTTCAGCAGTTTGCTTTTGGGAGATGGGTAGTAGTTTTACTGTTGGACTGAGTAAGGCAGTGATAGCTGAGAGAAGAGGCAGGATCCATGGATTGGGAGATGTAATTGAAGTCTGTGCGTCAGTGAAGGAGGCAGAGACTATAATGGTAAGGGCAGTCTGTTGCAGACATGAAGCCACATTTGTCCAGTTAATATCTAGCTTCTGGTAGAGGTGATTAGGGAGACTATGCATCTGTTAACAGTGCACTTTGTTTCTTGTTTTATGTTTTTGTGGCTTAATTGAGCCGTAATTCAAGATGCTTTAACTCTCTTCCAGAAGAAGACTAAAATCATTGAAGAAGTTAGTCCCAGGTGGTAATGGTAAGGTAACAGTTAGGCATGATTCCCAAAGACTGTGGCTTTCATTTGCAAGGTTAACACTGAGTTGCTTACATGTGAATCTGTGGGTGGCAGTCTTTTAGGTGAACATTAAGCTGGGTACTGATGGCGGATGGTGATGGATTGATGGTGAACAGAGGTAGAACATCGGCATGGAGTTTCACAACACATTCAGAGTGATTATGCTTAAGTGGATTCGTGTTAATTATGAATGGGAAGGGTACCTCACAGGACTTGGCACAGATTCTTGTGGAGTTCCTGAGAATAGTGAGATGGATGTGGAAAGTGCTTAATTTATTTTTACTGTGAGAGATCTCATTTCAAGGTGGGTAGTGAACAAGTGAACAGTGTGTTTTATGAGTGGTGAAGGCTGAAGTTTGGCAGATTTGTGAATTTAGGGAATGATGCACAGATTCAGAGGGTGATTCTGTTGCAGATGGTTGAATATAGAAATATGGAAGCCCAATCAACAAACATGCATTTTTTTTTTCTTTTTAGGTTTTATTTTACAGTTAGTCAAGTGGCATTTGACCGTCTGACACTGAACCACTCAAAGCCTTGATTAGATTAATAAATGCCATGTCAGCTCTGGATTCGTACACAGAGGGATAAAGCCCTGACTTGGAACCCAGATGACCTGAGTTTGATTAGCAGCTTGGATGCTGAAGGGGTTGGGACTGGCCATAGAACAGCCTATGTTAGCTCACCATTCCTGGAACAAAGGACAAGGTAGGGACACATGTTTGGGCACACCTTCATGGTTGATCCCTGGTGGGTATCCTGTCCTGATGCTTGCTTGCTCTTTCAGCTGATTGTATTAGGTGGTTGGCTGGGATAAAAGTGTATATGACTTGGCTTATCATTCTACTGTTCGTCCCCCTTACTACTGTGTTCTGTGTACTTAGGTTTGTTACTTTTCTCTCTTCTGTTTCTCGTGCTGCTTCCTTGACCTCTGCTTTTGGTCCCTTCAAGACTTTTAACATCTAAATGCATCCATTGCGTAGATTGCGATTGCTGAAGTTCCTGAACCCAAGTTTAGTCATTACTGTTACTTGTATTGTTTTGTCAGATAATGTCTGCTTCAATATCTGACAGTACTGTCATCGTGACTATTTGGAGGTCACTCATCTTTTAATCGTGGGTTGTTAGTGCTGCATAGCATTAACCTTAGTCACCTGCATTCCAATTATTTTGCCCTATTTTTGGCCCTCCTTCATCTTGCCACCCCTTTTACTCCTTCAGGATTCCCTCCCCTTGCTCACTCACTTCCCATATATTTTGGTGTTCTCCCTCTTTATCTCAGTTAGGCATTTCTCTACCCTCTTTATCAGCTGTTGCTTCTCCTCCTCTTTTTCACATTTGATGCCCTTCTTTATTTGGATCTTTAAGCCAACACCCTTCTGTGTCATTACTGTATAGCCTATACTTGGGCAGTTCATGTCTAACTCCTTGCAGTCACTGGCTTATGTAATGTTTACTTTCCCTTCCTACGTCATTGCCTGTAGCACCTCCATCCTTTTAATGTAGGCTTCTTGCATTGTGTAGGTGTACTACCAATCCATGGTGCAAGTGACTTCATGTTGCCCTTGTAATATGTTTTGTGCCCCTTTTTGTCTGTTTCTGCTACCTAGGTACCTGCCCTCTCTTTTGCTTTTGTGATATTCCATTCCTCTTTCCTGTTTGGTACACCAATGATTGTACTTTTAAACTTTCTAACCCAGCTGTGTGTGCAGTGCTGTCCATTGTAGCTTACGTGGAACCTGTGTCTGACAATGAAGTGGTCTGTCAGTCTGGTCTCTCTCCATCCTTGTACCACTCCTAGCTCCTTCCATCCTTGTCTAATGCCACAGCCAGTTATTATACTTACTTCCTCTGTGCTATTGCAGCTGGCACAGATAGCTCTTCTGAAAATTCTACCTTTGGCTCCATATCCTAGTTTCCCATCCTTCACTTCCTGTGCCTTGTCTCTGTTTTTTTTCCCATCATTTCTCAATCTTATTGCACTGCCTCCGGCCCTCCTCACTACCTGCACTGGTTGACTTGTTATGATATGTTTGATCCCTTTCTCATTCCTCTTGTACTCTTTATAGACTCCTTTCCGTTGCTTTGTCTCCTAATCTGCTGGAGTGCACTACTCTGTCCATTTCTTTTCTGCCCTTCTTTTGTCATTTCCTGCATGGCCACCTTTGCCTCTCGCCCTTTCTTCACTTGTTGTTTTCACCTCTCCTTCCACCTTGGTTTTTGGTCCTTGTCCTCTCCTTCATGGCTGCATTTCCCACTTTCTCCTGTTGCATTAGTCTGTCACACCACTTGCCTGTACTCTCCTCACAACTATTTGCCATGTCTTCTTTCACTATGCCTTTCTTCCTGTCTTTTACTGCCCTATCCTCTCTATTGAGTCCTCTTGCCTCATTTGCAGTGCCACACTACCCTTTCTTATCTTTCTAGCCAGTACATTGCTATTTCTAGTTCCCATATTTCCCCCTGCAGTTTTCTCCATTTTCCTGCCAAGTTCACATCCTCTGTTATCCTCAAGCCAAACTACTGCCAGACATGCTGAGCATATTTCTGACACATCTCTCTTACTCTTCTTGCCCAACCCTCCCTTTTAATTTCATGCTGTCCCCTTTTTTGATCCCTTGCATGTCTTGTTTATTTGTACATGTATATTTTGTGGTACTTCACTAGGAGATTTTAACTCCATTGTACCTCATAGTGACCTCTTAAGCAAATTCTAGTCTAGTAGCATTATCACGTAACATCTTTTTTTCCTATTTAAGCTATAGCCCAGCAGATTCATCCATCTATCCTCCAACCCCTTCTTCCATTTTCACACATAGGGTTGGGGTGTCACTTCAACAGTGACAATCCTCTAGATTGCTAAAAGTTAATTCATATTTTTTATAAGCAGTCAGTTCATATCAAGTTCATTCTGGTACCAGCCACACAGATAAAATATTTTTTCTACCTTAAATTCTCACCAGAAGTTAAGAAGCCAGAAGATAAAAATGAGGCTTACTTTGTAAATATGAAAGGAAAAACCAGTAGTAAAAATCACTTCAGCAGTCAAAGTAAGCAGAACAAAGAACAGAATCATAGGCCTAGTTCATTTCCAAGTTACTATATCTATATTTAAAAAAGTCTATGAAAGCTATATATCTAAATCCTAGCACAGTGAACTTGTTTAGCGAGACCTCAGGATCTGACATGTAAACAAACAGCTGTGAATCTGAACACTCAGAATTGCCAAGTTAGCCATTTGTAAGCAGATGTAAAACAAGAAATTTAAACTGTAAATCTACTAAGAAAATTCTAATAAATAAATCAAAAGTATTGAAGCTGCAATCAGAAGTAATAGACTTTGGTTAAGAGGAACAGGTTTATGAAAAAAATTCCCTTTTGAAGCTGAAGCCTAGCGAGAAGCTCATCCCTTATCTGCTCTGACTACATTAAGGGTCACTATTAGATTGTGCACTGTTATGTAAAAAGCGGCGATGAGCAGGGAGGCAGCAAGTCAGAGACAAAAGTAGCGAAATGATGTCAGATGACAATGAGGGTAGTAGGCACTGCATGCAAATGATTATATAGTGATAGAAATGAATTTCTACACAAACGCAGACAATGCCATCAAACATAGTGGACTGTAGGAGTAATTCAGAAACCTGTAATGCAGGGATACTGTGCCATTGTGATCACCTATTCTGAATGCCAGAAATTGACTGTATACAGGATGCTAGAGTGTTTTAAGTTAGTAGCATCTGTAGTATAACAGAGCATGACACTGGCCATTCTTGGGATCAGTACCAGTGATGTTGCTCAGTGGCCCTCTGCATCAATCCTGACATTACCACCAGT
This sequence comes from Protopterus annectens, assembly GCF_019279795.1. Classification (NCBI taxonomy): domain Eukaryota; kingdom Metazoa; phylum Chordata; order Ceratodontiformes; family Protopteridae; genus Protopterus; species Protopterus annectens. Next base: position 1,047,978,515 of record NC_056747.1, read on the forward strand.
GCCTAATTTAGCACCACTTGGCTGTCCAGCAGACTGTGGAGCTTTTCATCTGGTTAGTAATGCCATACTTGTCAAGCTGCATTACCCACATGCAAAATCTAGGGGAGAATGCATAGACGCATCCCTCTGGATACTAAGGTAAGTGTGGCTTTTAAAAACTACAGCTTCAGGGACCATCCAGTGGCCTACAGGGATACACTAGGGATTTTGCAGACTTCGGTCTTCTGTATGCTACACATGGTCTTCGGCATTGTGCCGCAGCATGTAGAGAAGCATATATTATTTTAGTGGACTGCAGAGGAGAGGACCACCACTGTGCGGGCATTTTACAACACTGCCCATTTCCTATAGGTACTGGGAGCAATTAATTGGACACTCACTGCCATCAAGGTTGTGCTTGGTCCACAAAGTATGACACATTAACTGGACATTTTTTTATTTATTCACCTACCAGGTGTTTGGCAGAGCACAGAGTATTGCCCACAGTAATTCCATGTGCCACCACCTAGTTTGTGGGATTCTTGTATCTGTCACATATCTGATCTGTATCAGTGCTTTGTATAGGTCATATTTTACAGGGTCATTTACTCAGTAGGTGCACACATAACCAGCTACAGGGCTAACTATATTTTCCATGCAGTGAGGTAGCAGCAACATACAATGATGTTATGTTTGTGCTTTGCAGGGGATGCTGGATATGAATTGGAACCATGTATAGTGACCCCCCTGTCTGCAGCCTGCAGACCAAGCCAGTGATGGCATAAAATATTGTCCACACAGAAACGTGGAGCATTGTCAAACTTATTCGGTCAATTTAAGGGACTGTATCTGCCTAGTTGCATCTCGTATAACATTGTAGTATTCATCTGAGACATGCAGCCATATATTTGTAGTGTGCCCTATATTGCATAACACAATTGTTTGTAGACAGCTGCAGCAGGGGTAACATCGCAGCAGGGCCCACCACATCTGCAGTAGAAGCCGGTGAGGCTGATAACCATGTAAGAGGAGGAATAGGCAGCACTGGCATCCTGCGTGAGGCAGAGGTGGGTTTATGTTGTGGCAATGGCAAAAAGTACCTGGTTCACAACTATGGTCCATGACGCAAGCAACTCAGAATAAAATGATGCACGCATTATTATTATAGCTAATGAGAACAGAGTATGAGTTGGCCATGTTGTGCATCAGGCATTACTATACTCACAGGTTAGGAGGTAGGCAGGGCACACTTGTAATAATTTGTTCAGACTTGGGGGCTCATAGTAACTAATGATAACTGTGGAACATGACATTGTTGCTATGTGATGTGGATTGGTAAGAGCAAGATAAAGTCCAGTGATCAGAAACACTAGGCAGGTAATAGTAAGTAGTAAACTTGTTTACTTAGAATACACAAAACTTTCATGCCAGTGCCCTTCCTCGGCGTGTTACGTAGCAAACTACTATTCATATACACTTAAACTAAAGCCTTCATGACGCAGCCAGTCAGAAGAAGACAACAATTAACTGCATATTCATGTTTAGGTGTATATGTATAGGTATAAAACGCATTTTAAAACATGGAAATATTTCCTGTTTAAACTAAGTCTTGCACTCCAAAATTATAAAAAGTTTAAAAAAATGTACATCTGTATATTAAAGTGCATATATCAGTCATTTAAATAGTTCAGCAACATTTGTCTTTTTTTTCTAGTACAGGTTTTAAAGTCTCCAGTCTGTTACTCCGATTGCCTCATCATATGCTCCTGTGCCCAATGCTTATAACTCTAACCTTAAATTCATAGTCTTTCCTTTTCATCCATGTGTTTTGCAAGTGCATTGGTTTTAACATTTCTGCATATTTCAGATTTACGTTCTGTTATGCGATCGATCCTGAAGTCTTCATGTGCACTTGCCTGCATAGAAGGAAGGACACTTTTTGCACAGGTAGTAAGGTACACCACATTAGAAGTAGAGCAGGTAGCTTAACATTTAAATTTTTTTTTTCTATTTGTTAATGGATGTATAAACTCAGCCCTATATATGATGTCTTTACAACAGGAGCAGTTAACAAGGAAAAGTACCTACTTTGTGTTAGTTTAACATTTTGTTATAAGGATATGAAACAACAAAGGCGAGTTTGCACAGTTCCCGTAGGCAAAGTAGGGTCTCTCCCTCACCAGTTGTTTCAGCTCTGGCATAGAGCCTAATAATGTGCGGTGCTTAGATGTGATATTTTTAATATCATTAGTCCTTGTGTTAAACCTAGTTATGTAGTGTAAGGGACTTTGTTCCCTTACATATTCCCTGGGGGGGCATCTTTCTTTGTAAAGTGTGGTCTTGCACTACCCTGCCTGTTAACTACACAATTTTTACACTCTCAAGTGTAGCTGCGTCTTAGCCTTAGTCTTTAAATTCATTTACCATTTAGTCGTTTTGAGTTATACATTTCATGTTATCTGTATTCAAACGACTTGCCCTAAGTAGCTGACTCTAGTGCTGTTAAATATATGTGGTGTATGCATACTAGTTCTATGGATGTACCTATTTGCATTTACATCCTTTTGAAAAATAGAAGTTTCAATACCATTACTAGTTCTTTCTAGCTTAACATCTAAAAAACTTGTATTGTGGTCAGTGAATAGTCCAACGTAAACTTCAAGAAATCAATGGATGTATTCATTAGTTCTACAAATGCTATTAATTCATCAGAGTTCCCCTTCCAAACCAAAAAGCATCATCCACAAAACACTTGTCCACAACCTTGCATTTTATAAGTCTGAGGGGGTCTTGGGACATAAATTGTTCCTCCCAAAGTCCTACCACATTATTAGCATAGGTGTTGGCCACACCTGCTTTCCTGATGGTAAACATTTTCACCAAAAATAAACAGCATTATTCAGAACACTATCTGTCAATTCACATATATAGTGTCTATTTCTCTAGTTGGCATATTGCTACGTTGATATAAAAACATACGCATTGCTTCTAGTCCATAGTCATTCGGTATAACAATAAAAAGGCTCTTAATAGCTAAAGTGACAAACATTAAAATCTGTTGTTTCATTAGACTCGTACCATTCATATAGGCATGTATAGAAGTTACCTGTATATCTAATAACTTCCAGTATTCACTAATAACTTACCAAGTACAAATTGCGGGTATGGTTTCAATGACCCATCCACCTCCAGATACACTGTAGGTCTCGTAGGTGGTTTGTGCGTATTTTTGTGCAACTTAGGTAGGCCATATAGCGCTGGTATAACTGGAGGTGGAGTATTACAAAAGTTAAACAAATACTTATGTCATTGTTAAGCTGCAATTCATAAATAAGCATATTAACTTTACTAATGTACTTAGCAATCCCAACACTGGTAATTTTGGTAAAAACAGATTCATCACTTAGAAATTCAGCCATCAGTGCATCCTCGTCCTTCCTAATCAGATGTTACTATTGGTCCTCCTTTATCTACTTCCTTTATAACAATACTGTTGTCATCCTGCAGTTTCAGGATAGCCTCATAGTCAGCACAGGTTAAATTATACCACTTTTTAGCTTCTTTCTTAGCATAAAGTTAATGAATTTCTTGTTCACAAACATTGTTAAATGCAGTAACTTCTGGACAGTTTACAGGTATAAAAGTGGTTGGTTTTCTGTGTACCTGAGCAGAATGATGTACAGCATCCTTGAACGTATACTTCAGACTTAAATTTTTATAAATAGCTTTAACTCTGTTAATGCTTCAACAACTGTGTCACTCATAGATGGAATTCATTTTAGCCCTTTTGTAACAATGAGATATAATCTTTAGTTAAATTTAAACTTGATAAGTTTATCACAGTCTTAGTTAAGTCCTGTTGTGTTTGGATCAGCTCCATGTCTGCAGTCCCTTGCTTCCCCATCTTCCTTGCTTTTTTTCTTTTTCTATTCTTCTGTCCCTGGACGGATCTGCTGGATGCACTTGTATCACTTCTGGTAAATTCAGATAACTCAGAAGTTGCTGAAAATCCTCAGCTTGTTGGGAGGTGACATTGTTTAATACATCAGTAGTGGGGGGGGGGGGCTTGAGTTGCAGAAACTCTCTTAGCATGCATGGAAGCAACTCCAATAATATCAGACTGTTGTTCTTGTTCAGCCATATTATTTGGACTAGTATGTTCATCAGAGGTAATTATGTCTAGTGCATACATAGGGGTTCCTATTACCTGATCAAATGTTTAGGTTAACGAATAACTAAACGTTGATCTGGTAATAGCGAAAGCAAAAAAACCACGAACGGCTGAGTTAATGCAGGAAAAGAATTTCCTTGGCCGTTATGCAGATTTTGCCCCTTTCCCCACTGTAGAGCGATCTCTGATTTGGTATATTTAGTTAAGGGGTGTGGGGGGAGCCTCCTACTTCACTTTGATTTAAAACATTTTTTGCGGCCAAGGGAATTTATTCACGAAGTTAAATCGGCCATTCGCTGCTTTAATTTTTCAATATTACCAGTTTGTTTAGGCATTCGCTAACCTAAACGTTCGATCGAGTAATATAGACGCCATACATAGAGCCTTTATTTGACTGGATTAGTGAGGGTGACACAGGAGCTTTCTTATTATTAATATGTTCCTTAGGCCAAGAAAAAATGTTACCAGATTTAAAATCATTTAAATCTCTCTGTAGTTTACACTTCTTAATAGCCTCTAAGCGAGTTTCTTACTTAACAAATCTATCAAGCATCTGATTATAAACATGCAAGTTTTCAGAAAAGGCAGTCATTGAAGTAATATCATTTTCCAGGTTCACTGTCTCTTCCTGAAGATCAGCTTCAATTTTCGAAAAGAAGTGGTTCATTAATAGCGTATAGTCAGCACTTTTAACTCCTGCCATTTCTTTAGTAATTCAGGATACATATTGCCAAAGCATGGCATTTTTAAGTATCCTTAGGCTACAAGGAACCGCACCCAGTTCTAAATATGCAGTAAAGCTGAATCTTTGCCATTGCATTTTCTTAAAGGCTTGGGCCTTTCTCTCCAGTTGTGCAACTTGATTAGTTAAAGTATCATTTAAGTGCTGTTATATTTTGCAAAGAAACAGTACTTATAGTTTTTAAATGTCCAAGTAGTGAATAATTGCATATTGTTAATAAATGATGTAGGGAACGACTTGAACTGTCCATGTTCCCATTAGCATTCATTACAGATGAAGGCTGTGTCATGCCTAGAAATCCAAGTTTCCAAGTGGCCAAGGTTGATGCAAAAAAAAAAAAAAAAAGAAGAAAGACAAAGAAAAACAGCTAGGACCAGCTCTGAGGTTAATTGTCACTCCAGACACAAAATATTCACAAACAACAAGAGAAAGTCCAGTGATCAGAAACGCTAGGCAGGTAATAGTAAGTAGCAAACATGTTTATTGAGACAACACAAAGCTTTCAGGCCAGTGCCCTTTTTCGGTGTGTTACATAAAAACACTTAAACTAAAACCTTCATGACACAGCCCAGTCAGAAGAAGACCGCAGTTAACTGCATATTCATATTTAAAGTTATAAAGCATTTTAAAACGTGAAATATTTCCTGTCTAAACTGTCTTACATGCTAAAATTATAAAAAGTATAAAAAAATACATATCTGTATATTAAAATGTATATAGCATTTATTTCCAGTAGTTCATCAGCATTTGTCTTTTCTTTAGTATAGGTTTCAAGCTGACTGCTGCATTAATACCATGGGTGGCTGTGGTAAACATGTAGCCTGCTAGCAGTTTGTGAGAGTTGAGGGATTTCATCTGCAAGTGGAGGGATGTAACTACTGTGTCACAAACATTAGTATTGTGTAGTATGGGGGGGGGTCTTTGTTTGCAGGACTTGATACTGTTAATGGACAAGATGGCACAAAACTACAGGAGCACGCACATACATCAAGATGAGGTGTTTTGTATCAGGAGCCATTATGTGCATATAGCGTTCATGACTGTAAGAAATACTGCAAGTAGGCATTGTCATCTCTGTCCACAGGAGATAGTGGGTGATCTGTAGAGCTGTGGGAGTAAGACCAGTGGCCTGGTGATGTATCAGAGGAGTTTGTAAAGCATTAACAGAGGCACAGCAAAATAATGGGCATAGTTTCTCCAAACTAAAGGGGTGGCGTAAGCCACAAAACTATGGGCTAGGCTTATAAATGCCCTCAGGCAGATAGCCTAGTATGAACCTATGAACCTATTAGTGGCTACGTACATAAGACCAGCCATAAAAAACGATGTGATGGCCTATGTGGCCATAGCAAATAGTAATACTATCACAAGAATGCTGTGTCACGTGGATATGCCTGACCTGTAACTAGCCACTTCACGTTTGGACTCTGTTTTGGCTGTGGACTGCAGGATCTACAGATGCACATTTAGGAGTACTTGCTACCATTTGTGTCATGGGGACACTAGTGGATGTCATGTTAGCCACCAGTGACCTAAGCAACCATGTTTGTTCTGTGTCCATATGCTGTGTATCGAATTGAAGTCAATGGATGTCATCCTGTAGGCCATCCAGGTTTTGCATTTTAACACAAAAATCATATGCAGTGCACTCACTACCTCCATAGAGGTGTTGGTAACTGCTTTCTGAGCCCGGATCACCGACCTGCATTGCTGATTTATGCCAATTATTATACCCATGTCAGGAAATGACTATAATCATGTCAGCACTGCATACCACCACACAACTCCCCTGCAGTGTGTGTACCCACGTCAGGGGATTCCTCTGTAGCCTGGATGGTGCTCTCATAGGGCATTTGCTAAACTCTAGTAAGGCTGGTGTTGCAACTTGTGTGGCGGATATGGTTGAGCCCTTCCATTCAGTGTTGCTGAAAATGCCACTTTGTAATCAGACTGTACCATATTCGCTTTGCCGTGATCATCAGGTATGTGCTATCCCATCATACTGGATCCTGCACCACTGAAATATGTGAAAGTGTAAAGACAAGCCATCCATGGTGGCAGTGATATAAATAGCACCCCTCTCCAGCAGTCGTACTGTTGTAATGCAGAATCTATGAATATCATATGGATACTTAACTAACTTTGGTGTCCAGACTGTAGGCACTTGGACAGATTTGCAGAAGCCTCAGGCTGAATAAATTTTGTCGCACATGCAATGCCATAAACAATATAGCTCAGCAGTGGCTAATTCTAAGCAGGTGGATCCCCTACAGACATTTGTGCAGTCATCACCAGCTCAGCTCCCACATCTGGGACAGCACAGGGTTTGAAGGCCTGCTCCTTTTCCTCAAACTAAGATTACCATCTCTGCATTGGTGGTCCACCTCTTATGGTAGGCGTGCCCTTTGCAATGTCTCAGCCTTTGTTCCTGGTAAGCAATATCACATCATGTAGTTTTACCCTTCACCAAAGCTGATGTAGGCTCTTGTAATGGCCATCCCCCAACAGTGATCTGCTGCACTTGCCCCCAAGCACAACCCCCTACTGCACCTGCACCCAAAAGGCTTGTCCCTGTTACCATTGGCCAGGATGGGCATACTATGTGCTTAACACCTCAATCTCTGGTGTGTTGAAATTTTCTAGCCATTACACCTGTGTTGGGTCTGTAACAACACGTGTACACTTGTGCATTACACATGTCGGTCAGAAAGTGTAGATGTTCCAAATGACTGAATGCTGCCTCCCCACCCCATAAGGCTCCTGCTTGTCTGTTCGCTCTTCTGCTGTGACATTCCTTCCCTTTCCTGCTTAGATTGTTTGTTTTCATGACACTGTACTGCACAAGTGTATTAAAACCATGTGATACACACTGCACACTGTTTCCCCCTCCAAAAGATGCATTGCCGTATCTGTGGCAGTGTACAGGAGCCATTGTGTCTGTCTGGCAGGTACTACCCTATGTGCACATTGCCATTGATGTGCCCCCGCCAGCATAACATGACAATGCCATAGCAGAGTGGTGAGCTCCTACACCCACATACTCTACACCCACATACTCTTCTATGTCTGTGTTATTGGTAGCCAACTTAAATGCTCAGTACAATGCAGAGGTACTAGGTATCCTGTCTTACTTGAGTATACCTACGTCTAAGTCCAGTATTCTAATATATTAAACTCCTGATTCCAGTTTTGCTCATAATATTTTAGCCTTTGGCAATGTGGCAGTGCCCCATTTATTCTGCTGATTCAGGCTTCATAGGACGGAATTCATATTAATTGGGAATTTATTGCAGTTGTCTTTAATGCACAGTGCTGCCTGCACTGGGCAGTACTAACCTACTCTTTTATATGCCTCCCAGGGCTGTACATTATTTGCTTGTGCGCATTTGTGAATCATTAGTGAATTCCTCAGGCACTGCATTTCAGTTTTGTAGCACCTAGTTGCTGTGGTACAGTCCACTTCATGTTATGCCTGATGTGCTTCTGTGTGTATGGAGCTTTCATTTTAGTACTTAAGGAGACCTGTCTGGATGGCACTGGATGCTTCAGATGTTGAGAGCAGCAAGGCATCTGCATAGGGCCTGAGGGCCAGCAAGATCATCTTGATGTTCTTCGTGTTTCACTGTTGCAGTCATTACATTTGGGTAATCTGCTGGCAGGTTGCCCTCAGTCGGCCTGAATTCCAAAGTCTTGGGTCCTGCGTCAGTTGCTGTCTTCTCTTCCATGACGTCAGGTCGTCAGGGGTATAAAACATGCAGCCGATGCAATTTTCTTTAGTCTTTCTTGCCGCGCGGTGCCTGAAGCCGAAGCATTTCACAAGTGCCGGTCGGCCGACTACTGAAATATTCGCGTTTGAGTTTCAGAACTGAAGTCTTCAATAAAGCTAAGTACCCTGTTGGGGAAACTTTTTTCTTGCTTTTTAACGATGTCAGAAAAAGTTAATAATTGTATTACTTGTGGGAAGCAAATACCTCATAAGGATTTCCATTTATACTGTATTCCTTGCCTAGGCCCTGATCACCACGTATCTGGCTGTCAGTTTTGTGCTAGATTTAACCAACGCACTATTAAGCGTCGGTATATTTTTGCATCTAAGTATTTTGGAAACAGATTTAACTACCCAGAGATGTCATGGGATAGCAATCCGACTATCGTAGTACATAAAAAACACAAAGAAAAGGACAGAGAAAGGCAGTCGAGATCCAAAACCGAAGACGAAGCTTCTCCTAAGCCAGTCGCCAGTTCGCCGGTACTCAGTGAGGCGCTTTCGTAGCCCCTGATACCCGCTATCTTCAAGTCGTAGGCCTCTACCAACACCCATGTGGAGTCTGGCATGCTGCAAGATACTCAAGGTATTGGACCGACAGATGTATCTTCCTCTGATGGGTCCGGAGCCGCTGAGCAGGTACCGGCTTCTGAGGGTGTATTCAGACCTCAACATTTTTATATCAAACTGACGAAAGCTGCAAAACCAAAGGCAAAGACCCCTTCTAAGACTAAACAGCGGACACCTGAGCCATGTGCACAGGCCTCTATGCCTAGAAAATGGCTGAAGACCTTATTACCTTGATCAGGGGTACCCATCCCCCTCCAGATAAGAGGCCTAGGCAAGACACTGACTGTGAATCTTCAGATCAGGTTTCTATTTCTTCTGATTACTCTTCTGATCAGGAATTATCTTTACCTTCCTATGAGGATTCTGATGCTGAGGAGTCTATTCCATCTGCATCTCCTCCTGAGGATTATTCTTTTGGAGAAACCTTGCCCACTTTGAGGGAGCATTTTCTGGGGAGTCAAGACTTCTCAGAATCAAAAAAGAGGCTCAGGGATTTCCTCCTCCCTCAGCACAAGCCTTTAGCCATTCCCCCTGTGTTAGACATTGTGGATGATGTTTTTTCGGAGTCAAGCCTGACCCCTGACTCTTTACCTTCGGCTTCCAGTAAGCCTGACAGGTATTACAGGGTCCCCTGACTCTCATAAGTTAGAAACCCTGCTGCTGATCCTGAAACCATTTCACAGGGTCCAAAGGAAGTTAAGGCCTCAACAGCAAAAAACCCTATCCCCCCCGACAGAGATTCAAGGGCACTGGATAGATGGGGAAAAAAGGTTTATACATCTGCAGCCTTGGCAATCAAGGCCTTAAACTGTCAATTTCATATGCTTAAGTACCAACAACATGTTATGGGATTGCTGAAACAGAAAATGATGTTTATTTCAGAACGTGCAGAAAATAAGGAATTGCAAGAATTATTGCATGCAGCTGAACAAGTTGGAAAACATACTTTGCAATGTGGTTTTGATTCTTTAGAGGCCTCCTGCAGGGCCGCAGTTACTGGATCTGTGATTAGGAGGCATGCCTGGTTAAAGGAACAAAGTTTGCCTGATCATGTTAAAGCTAAATTGCTAGATGCACCTTTACAGCATGATTCTCTGTTTGGTATTAAGGCAGAAGAGGTTTTAAAGAAAACGGAAGACAAAGCTAAGTCTATGCAAACTGTGAAAGATTTCTTACAAGTGCAGCCACCTAGATTCAGTAGACACTGGCCTACAAAAAATGGTCCTTTCCTGTGTCAGACAGAGCTCAAAGGGGCAAATCCAGACGCCCTAAGGTTTCCAGGTACCAGGATCAAGACTCGTACAGGTCAAAGCAATGGGGCGCATCCACCTCCAAATTTGGAGGAGATAAAGCGCAAACCTACAGAAAGCAATCCCGATGACTTCCCTCTGCCTACACCAAGCACTTACCTTTTGACAGCACCCATAGGGGGAAAATTAGTACTTTTTGCTCAAAATTGGCAGTTAATAACCCAGGACAAGTGAGTACTGAACATCGTATCACAGGGATACAGATTCCATTTCCACACTCTGCCAATGACAAATGGTTGGCCAGACCTACCAAAAAACCAATGGGCAGAGGCACAGAAACAGGTTACGTCCCTCATGGATATGGGGGCCATTCAGACAGTACCAGACCAGGAAAAAGGACTAGGTTTTTACTCAAGACTGTTCTTGGTACCCAGAAAGGACAAGGCCTGGCGGCCAATACTGGATTTATCTATTTTGAACACGTCTGGACATTCCAAAATTCAGAATGCTCAGTTTGCAACAGCTTCTGCCCATGCTGGGCAAGAATGCTTGGCTGGTGACTTTAGACTTAAAAAGAGGCATACCTGCATGTCCCAATAAGACAGTCATGCAGAAGATACCTCAGATTCAAGGCTGGCCTAATGCATTACCAATTATCTGCACTGCACTTTGGCTTATCTACTGCGCCCAGGGTCTATCTTTACAAAGTGCCTGGCACCAGTAATTGCTTTTTGCAGACAAAGAAGTATTCAAATATATCCTTACTTGGACGACTGTCTCATTCAAGCAGAGAACAAGGACACTCTCCTACGACACCTGGGGTTTGTGAAAAGGCTTCTAGCATGCCTAGGATACACAGTAAATGAAAAGAAATCACAACTGGTACCCTCTCAAAAGATAACATTCCTGGGTGCAAGCTTGCATACAACTGCCCAGATGGCTTACCTCACGCCAGACAAACAAAGGCAACAGACTACTTACTTTAAACTGATGGCAACAAAAACCCAGTCTTCTGCAAGACAAATTCTGCAGGCTCTGGGCTTCATGGTATCCTACTAATTCCATATGCAAGACTGCATATGAGGAAACTTCAATGGTACCTAAAATGTTTATGGAGTCAACATTCACACAGTCTGAAAACAATGATTCCTCTCATCCCCAGCCTGCAACAGGAGTTTCTATGATGGTCAAAGGCCTGTCACCAAAACATGGGACGGCCCTTCACTCTACCCCCTGCCAGCCAAACCTTAACAACAGACGCATCAGATTATGCCTGGGGGGCCCACATGGCAGGAAGATGCATTCAGGGCATATGGGCACCAAATCAAATGCATCTACATATCAACCAGAAAGAGATGATAGCTGTTCAAAATGCCCTAACAGCCTTCAAGGACTTACTTCATCCAGGACAACTACTGATAAAGACTGACAACACCACAGTCATGTGGTATATAAACAAGCAAGGGGGCACACACTCATACCCCCTTTGCAGATTAGCCATGGCACTGTGGGACACAGCTTTGACCTACCAAATAAATCTTCAAGCTCAATTCCTCCCAGGAAAACAGAACACTCTGGCAGACGATTTAAGCAGAAACCTTATGGATCCTCACGAGTGGAAACTAAATCCACAAGTATTCAACATGATAACAGACAAATGGGGGAGCCGAGACATGGATCTATTTGCCTTTCCTCAAAATTATCAATTGAAAAGATTCTGCACAAGGACTTATCACAAACAAGCATGGAACGTGGGTGCCCTTTCCTTCAGTTGGAAAAACATGTCAGTTTACGCCTTTCCTCCTCTGCCTCTTCTACCCAAGGTCCTCCTAAAAGTCAGACAAGAGAAGCCAAAGATGATATTAATTGCCCCGGACTGACCCCGTCAATACTGGTACCAAATCCTAAGGAACTTGTCTCAATACCCAGCTTGGACTTTGCCTCAAAGACCACAACTACTGTCCCAGCAAAACAATCAGATCCTGCACAATCAACTACAAACTCTGAATTTGGCAGCATGGCTAATCATGTAATCATACGAACGACACCTCTCAGTAAAGCTGTGATGGATGTCATTTTGCAAGCCAGAAGGCCTAGTACTAGAAAATCTTAATGCTGACAAATGGAAGAGATTCTGTGCTTGAAATCAAGCACAAGGAACTGATGCAGCAGAACCAGATATTCCTCAGATATTGCAATACTTAACTGAGATGCTTGACAAAGGCTTATCTTTCTCATCAATCAAAATCCATGCCTCTGCCATTTCGGCTCATTACAATACAGAGCCACCAATCTTTTCTCATCCTTTACTAAAACAGTATCTTAGAGGAGCCAAAAACCTAAGGCCTCCTAGAAGATCACCATTACCTGCATGGGGCCTCAATTATGTGTTGGAAAAGCTCTCCCTGCCTCCATTTGAACCAGCCGCTACCACTGATATAAAGTTCTTATCTTGGAAGACAGCTCTGCTACTAGCAATTATTTCAGCAAGAAGAGTTTCAGAGCTACAGGCCCTCATGGCTGTAGAGCCTTTTATCATATTTTACCCAGACAGGGTGTCTCTGAGGGCAAATCCTACCGTTATGCCTAAGCTGGTTTCCAGTGCGGCTCTTAACCAAACAATTCATCTGCCAACTTTTTATCCAAATCCACAGAACAAAGGGGAGAGAATTCTGCATTCCTTGGACGTACACAGACGGCTAAGATTCTACTTGAGCAGGACAAAAGCTCTAAGAAAAACTGAGCAATTACTAGAGTCATATGCTGCAGGATCAGAAGGAAAGGCTATCTCAAAGCAGACAATTTCAAAGTGGATAAGCCACTGCATCAGTTTCTGCTACTTACACCATGGTAAACCTGTGCCCAAGGGCATTAGGTCTCATTCCACCAGAGCTGCAGCTACTTCAGCAGCCTTTCTCAGAGGAGTACCAACCAAAGACATTCTAGAGGCTGCTACTTGGAATTCTGTTCACCTTTACAAAGCATTACCATTTGCCTCTCTACTCTTAAGTCCAGGGCAGGCTTTGCCACTGCAGTGCTGCAGGGCCTTATAGCCGCACCTAATGCTGTTTAGCTCCAGCCTCCCAACCATAGCTTTGGGATTCTACCCAAATGTAATGACTGCAGCAGTGAAACACGAAGAACATAGTACAGTTGTGTACACTTACCATAAATGTAGATGTTCAAGTGTATTCACTGTTGCAGTCCAGGTTACCCTCCCGCCATCCCCTTGTCATTCTACAGTTTATCTTTCCTTCTCTGTCTTCTACAACCTATGTGGTGTATTTGCTTGTAGATGAAGGTAAAGTTTATATTGATGCATGTATGTATATAAATATATATATATATATATCGGGGGCAAGAAAAAACAAAGAAAATGGTGTCTGCTGCATGTTTTATACCCCTGACGACCTGACGTCATGGAAGAGAAGACAGCAACCGACGCAGGACCCAAGACTTTGGAATTCAGGCCGACTGAGGGCAACCTGACAGCAGATTACCCAAATGTAATGACTGCAACAGTGAATACACTCGAACATCTACATTTATGGTAAAGTGTACACAACTGTACTTTCTTTACAAGTATGGTAAAGTGTGTGTGGTAGGCAATTATGGTGAAAAAACAAAAACTCAAAAAAGAAATGGACACACAGAGCATTAAAATTTATTAACTCAAAGTTTTTGGGTACAAAACCCTTCTTCAGTGTCACTAAGTTTAGCCATCTTAGGAGAGACTACTTCAAAACGAAAAAACAAAAAAAACCAAAGAAGTACGGACACATAGAGCGTTAAAATTTATTACCTCACAGAGCTTTCGGGTACAAAACCTTTCTTCAGTCACTTCTCTAGTGCTGGTCTTGTTTGTTTGTTGTTTTTGGGCAGTTATGACGACCCAGGGCCGACCTTGCACATAGGTCAACTAAGCAACCTCATAGGGCTGTAGAAGGGCACACTTTCCAATTTATTTTTAAAACTATGAAATTTGTAGTTTTGTTGCTGTAAAAAATAAATAAATAAATAAAATTCATACTCTGCTTAAAAAAAATGCCCCCCCACCAACATGATGGGGCAGTCCAGGAGGGAGATGCTCCCCTTTTCTTGACGATTGAAGTCAATGAGGTGTATCACATCAGACTTGAGTTGTGAGGTAGTTGAGGAAACCTCGCAACATTCAAATGGTAGACACAAAGTATTTATTTATTTTTTGTGATGCTGGCAGTGATCAAGCAAATATTTTAAGGCAACACTTAATGGATTTGTGATTTTTGTGGTGCAACTTGGAATACTGTAATGTGTGACATCTTGTCTGTCTAGACCGGGCTGGCAAAGGTGAAACTTGTTACATGGCCATTAGCCTTTATAGCTGTGACTTCTTGGGTTCCTTATTTTGTCTCAACATTTTGTCTCTCTGTGTCCTAATCTGTAGTAAAACTGATAACTTTGGGAGAAAAGGCAATAGATGACATTTTATAAAGAATGACAATAGTTAAAGTTATAGCCTTTTTTTGCTTCAGAAAATGTATATTATTTCACATTCTCTTATTTTGTCAACTCTTCATGTTAATAGTATATGTCTCTGATTATTTTTGTTCCTGATTCTGGAGGAAAGGGGTTGAGAGCTGTGGGGTTGAAGATGACTGGATTAAAGTAACTTGAAATTCTTGTTTGCTCATTTTTAAGCAGTCATTACAATCTGGCTTGGCAGGACTAGTGTGCATTTGGGCAAAGTGATCTGGACTACTTAGCTGACACTTGATATGCACAGACAGATTAGGTATAATTGTTGGGGCTGTATTTGGAAGAAATGGGTGTGATGTATGTGAAGCAACTTGGAAATTTTTTAATGTGTGGCAACTGTTTGTTTGAAATAAAGGGGAAATGCATTGCAATTGCAAGATGGTTATCCTCTCTTATTGCAGTTCGGCATCTGAATTGTACATAAACATGGCTATAACTGCTTGTTGGGGGTTGTCTGGATGAATGTAACTGACCGTCTTGTCACTTGCTCCTTTTACAGTAATTTCTCAAAGGGGTAGAATTCATTACATAATCCACAGACCTTCAAAGCTTCTTGGGGGGGAGTGGTGGCTCGTGGCCCCCACACACCAAAGCTGTCTTCAGTGGATTTTCACATGCTTACTATTCGCCTCTGCCCTGCATCCCACATAGTCAAAATTAGCCCTGTTCAGAGATGTACACTGAAGGTCACTGTAGTTTGTGTGGGGAGCTGAGGATGATGTCATTATTTCTTTAACTTTCCTTCCAAACCTTAGACGTCACTTTCTTGTATTGGGCTAGGGGTGATGTGATCATTATTTCTTTAACTTTCCTTGCAAACTTCAGATGGGTGCAAAGAGGGTTCACTTAGCTTGTATAGGAGCAGTGTACCATCTAAAAGCAGGTTCGAAATATTACTGCAAGTATTTATTTTTACATTTTCCTTACAATTCATCATCAAATGCATGTACAAGTCGCTATCTTTTGGGGGCAGGTAAAGAAGCATTCTTTTGCATGGAGAGGTGAGGAGGCATGCTGTATATACATGTATAACTACAGTGACTTGAAATGTGATTGTGTTCATTTTCCCTTAATTTCCATCCTAATTTAACACCAGACATGGATATACAGAAAGTGACTGCATTTTATACAGGTGGTGTAGGGAAGCAGGTACTATTTTCAGATGTGATTTTATGTATCATCACAAGCATTTGTCTTCTGTGTTTATTGTGCACTGCTGTTTGGTTAGCATTGAGCATTAAGCCTTGGATACAGCTCATTTCTTCCTTGAAATAAAAAAGTGTGACTGAATTTCTTCCTTGTGTGTAGTTTTTGTTCACGCAATCATCGAACCATGGGATTGGGGGAAAAATTCACCTCAGAACATCTATAACACCATGGCTTCTAATGCCTAGAGGTTCTTAGACCCCCAGATTAATTTGGTTATTGCAGTGTAGCCTTGCTTAGTTTGGGTGTGTTGAATGGATTAATGGCTATTGCAGTGCACTCTTGGTCAGTTAGTGTGCTGAAAAGATTTCTGGAAAGCCAGTGATGAAGAACAAAATTTTGAATTTCTTCCTTAATTGTGATTTTTTTTTGTTCAGGCCATCATTGAATGAAACAGTTGGTTAAAGAAAATGCACCTCAGATGATCTAGGCTCCCTGTATCTTGTGGGGTGCCTTGCAGCCCCCCCAGATCTCAATTGAATATAGTTATTTCCACTGTGATTATTCCAATCTAGTCTAGGGTGTCTTGAAAGGATTTTGGGGAGAACAAAAGTTGAAGAGTAAGATTTAGTTTCTTCCCTTAGTCATGATTTTTGTTCAGGTCATCATTGCATGAAAAAGTTGTTTTAATAAAATGTAAAATGTACCTTGGATCATCCAGGAACCCTATGGCTTCTGGGGACTTGCAGTCCTCAGACCCCTGCCTTAATGCAGTTATTTCCACCCCAGTTTAATTACAATATAGTCTTGGTCGGTTAGGGTGTGTTAGAAAAATTCAAAGAAAAAATTGAAAAGCAAGACTGAATTTCTTCCCTTAATCGTGAGTTTTGTTCAGGCCATCACTGGATGTAAAGCTTGTTTAAACTGCAGCCCAGAAAAGCATTTAGAACGCCCCCTTGGCTTCTTGCAGTATTTTAATGCAGTTGTTTACTGCATGGTTGTCAGAGAGCAGTCTTGCCAACTTAAAATGTGTTGAATGAATGAATAAATACAGGGAAGCAATTGAGTAAGACAAGCTGTGAGAAAAAGGAAGAAAAAAAGTAACCTTAGATGGTGTGTAGGTAGGCTAGGATGGGGAGGCTACTGGTTCTGTGTGCGTGTGTTGGTGGGGATGCTCTGGAGCCCTTTCATCTCTGGTGCAAGTTGTCCTTATGCAGGCCTTTGATTGCCCTTTATACAAGATTGATGTCTGGCACAAGCCAAGGTGGTGAGTGATGCCACTAGCATTGTCCATTCTGGTGAGCAGTGCAGACATTGCTGTAGTGATCTGTAGTGGCATTACCTTGATCTGTTTAGCCAGTGGGAAGCATTAGTTGAGGAGAGAGAATCAGAGTTTTACTCTATGCATCTCTTGTCTTTAACTAGTGCAATGTTGTACTAAGGTCTTCTTACATTGTCTGACTTTTGCTGAGATGCAGACAGAGAACGTGCTTTACATGCAGAGGCAAATTTGTTCTGGAGAGGGTTAGCTGTTGGGGATAATAAATCT
Organism: Protopterus annectens; assembly: GCF_019279795.1. NCBI lineage: Eukaryota > Metazoa > Chordata > Ceratodontiformes > Protopteridae > Protopterus > Protopterus annectens. The sequence goes on from NC_056747.1 coordinate 1,047,996,206, forward strand.
ATCCCTCAAAAGTGTTTTATTTTTATGTCCATGTGTAATTTCAGGACCTTAGTCCATATGTTTGTGAAGTTTTGCCCTTTGAAGGCTTAATACATAAATAAATGTAGTCTCTTTAATGGCACAGAATACAAGGCATAAATCTACATGTAGGAGTTTGGAATAAACTGATCAAAGAGGTAGGGATTCTGGCCTGTCTTGGTAATGAGGATCGTTAGGCTAGTAATCATTTTTGCTAGGAACCTTTGGGGCCTTTAGAGATGCATCATATGTCTGGCTAGGTACATGCCAAAGGGAGCACTGTAATGAATAATTTGGTCTACAGCAAGTATAGAGTGACCATAATGTATTTTGACCTAGATCCCTTTGGAAATCATAATTACTGCTGCTGGCTGGTGGACAGAAGTTTTCTACGCAGGTGCTAAGATCTCCAACGTTTGTGTCAGCTTGGTTTGGGGTACTTGGTATTCTGTAAGTTATAGATGAGGGGTTTTCCAAAGGTGTCAATGCTGTACTTTTTTGTATATAATTAAGCCCTTTCTCTGTACATTTAGTTTGTAAGGATTAGTTGCTGAAGAGATTTTGTCTTTGGAAGTATTGGCTGAAGACACCCAGTTTACAGTTTTCCACAAATTTGTTTAGCATAGGTCAGAGGATAAGAAAACTTCTATACAGTTTGCTAAAGGGTCAGATTTTATGATGCTAGGAATGCTGGCAACAAATGCATTTAAATCAAAGCATAAATAATTGCTCTCATGTTAACAGTGTTGACATTATGACCAAGATGTGCCACTGAACACTAATACATGGTACTTATGCATATGGTATTGGAGCTGTGATTTAACATGTAATGTGTGCAGGTGAAGAAAGACTGATGATTACATTATGCTTCTAGCACTCTTTTTCCAGCAGATAAAAATATTCACAAGTAGAAAAAGTGGCTGTAACTTTGGATTTGAAATCCTCAGTTGTTGACACATTAGCACAGTGGCTGGTGTTCATGCTTCATAGTTTTTGGTTCTATATGTCAGTTTTTGATGAGGGTGCCCTCTTTGTGGAGTCTGTATGCCCCCCCATGTCATTTTGGGGTTTTATTGAATGCTTCTGTGCCTTCCCTAATCCATAAAAATGGCTTGGGAGACTTGGCAGTCCTTCTGATTGCCTATGATTGTGCATTTGTGTTTGTATGTACATACTGTGAAGGACTGGTGCCCCTCTTGACTTATTTCGCTGTCTTGCATCCTTTACGTTGCAGAGAGAGGCTCTGGATACCCCTTTGATCCTGATTTAGCAGATAATCCGAAAATGAATAAGATTTCAGGTTAAGCACATGCCATAAACCACTGTTTAGTGAGCAATTCACCTCATCATATGAAGGTATCTGTCATTGACTGCCTTCAAAAGTAATCTTTGTAAGTGTGTTTGTGTGGTACGTGTGTATTTATATGTATGTATGTATTTACATAAATATATGCACCCACACACAGATGTGTGTTTGCATGTGTACGTGTTATATATGTATGTAGATATGTATTTCTGTATATGTGTATTTATATAAGCATGTGCGTATGTATAGTGTACACTCACAAATGCGTATCACACATGCATTCATATGTGTGGTTAATAGCAAGATCCAGGAGCAGCAAGGAAGTTTCCCTGCTGTCACTGTTGTGCAGTCATTGTTAGTTTAGGAATGTGGAGTTGTAGGGGTGGTGCAGGAGGGAAAAACACCTGTAAAATTAGTTACATGCAGCAAGTTTCCCAGTTAGGCTTACAGTATTTAATATTTCAGAGGCTTTTTAGGACGACACAGTTCAACTACGCATGACTTGGATTATACAAAAGCATATATAAATTTAAATCCAAGATTTGCAGGCAGGATTTATAACAGGGCAGTGTTGCAGTGGGTATTTTAAGCAAGCATAACTGTTAAGTGAATGTACAGTGAGAGCATATCTGGATGTGTGTGCTTGCTTTGTCACCACATTTGCTGTTGATACTGGGAGCATAGTTGCTTGTACAAATGTTGATGTGTTTCATGCAGATGAAATGGTGACAGCCCTGTTATTACCTGCAAGAAGTTCTTTAGTTTTGGAGATATGCTAGGAGTTCATAACATTCGATATAGAGCTGTTAAGCAACTACCATTGAAAGCCACTTGTAAGTGTGGAAAGCATACTTGATTGTAATTTATCTGAATGCTGATGTACAAAACTCTGAATGCTGATGTACAAAACATGTATATAGCTTTTGAATTTCTGTAGTTGTGCAATGAATGTGGTCTGTTTTAGAAAGTTGCTGTTTTGTGGGAAAGACTAAAATGTGCTTAAAAGCACCACGGACACCAGATGTGAGAGCAAGTAGTTGTAAGAATAAAAAAAAAATCTCACCGGTCATGCATGTTCAGGCTGATGCAGGCGACTCTTAAAACCACGTTCAGAAACATGAAGTTGTTTATAAAAGTGCCAATAGTTTTATTAACAACCCTTCCCCAAACAAATATTTAAAACTCCAGTGTACATTTCAGGCAGATAACGTACTAGGCTAATTGCTGTTGTGAGCACTGTGCCTCTCTGTATGAAGAAACACAAATGTTGTGAAGGTAACTGGACTGTTTTGCTGAACTGTCTGACTGTTCATATCATGCAACTCTCTGTATGAAGAAACACAAATGTTGTGAAGGTAACTGGACTGTTTTGCTGAACTGTCTGTCTGTTCATATCATGCAAAACACTTGTTTTTTAAATAATCAGTATGAAAGGAAGACATTGGCTCTCATTTGGTGTTCAAATCAAAGACCTCCAGTATTCCTTGCTGGTGCTACTGCCACTGGATTAATAAGAACCTCTGGACAGATAGGCGTTTTCCTTTAGAGAGCTTTTTTCCTTTTTAGCTAGGAACTCCCTAGCAGGGTGATCAAGGTCAGAGTGCTTTCACAAGACTGATGGAGTGCTCTCTAGCATTCTTCATTGTGAGTTATGTTTAATAATAGTATGTAGTAATCTATTCCAGTGTTCTACATTTTTGCATTGATGCCCTAGATTGAGCTAAGATGGTTGTATTTATAAGAACTGCAGTGGTGCGTAGTGCAGTAATGTTGTGATACCTTGTAGTATTTCCCCTCCTCTGAAGTAAAGTGAAGTTGTTCTGAGCATGTACAGGTATGTAGGGCGTGAGGGCACATTTCCATCTATGTGATGCAGAGGACTTTGTGCTTCTGCAGAAACACCTGCAGTGACTTTGCAGTAAGTTTTGAGATTTGCCGTAGCAGTCTGACTTAATCTTCTAGTTGTGGTACCCATATGTGCAGGCCTTATACCTCTAATAGGGTGTAGTTGCTCTTCTGTCGCTTGAAGTGCACTTCTTTGCTCCCCCGTATGTAGCTGGTGCCCTCTGGATACAGCAGGAACCAAGCAGCTTATTTAAAGCTGCGGTCACTGTGATTTGTCAAGTCCTGCTTCTGTTGTGGATGTTGTATTTCACTCTTCAGCTGCAGGACAGCATTAAGGTGCCAGGCAGCACTAAAGATAAGTCCCCAGAAGAAGCAGATTTGGGTAAGATTATTGAAAGGAAACATAAAGTTGGTAGAGGAAGGGCAGGTTGTGAATGGAGAAGTTCAGTCTAATATTGACTGTATCACTAGGGTATCTTCTTGAGTTTAGATGTCCGTGCACCTAGACTTATAAAGGAACTGATTTTGTTCCATTAACTAGATTTCACACAGCTGCTTTAGTTTAAGAAGGGTAAAGTCAAGGCAAAAGAGTGGTTGGTTGTACAGCCTTATGGTGTACTGCTGAGGATGATGGGAATGGTGTTCATGAAATTCTTTAAGGAATCATTAGTCTGTGCAAGATATTTGACTAACTTGTGAGCAAGAGCTCCAGAAGTCATGGATATTACTGTAGTTTCTTTGCCCGATGCTGTCACCTATTCCTTGTTGGCCTTTCAGGCAAAGAAAATGTATCTTCCTGTTACCACTGGTGTGAAAGACCTTTGAAGGATAGCTTGTTGGCAGAATATGTATAGTTCTAGTGCTATATACTTTATAACAGCTTATTCTCTGCTTTCTTTTACACAGGCAAGTGTGAAAGCATATAAGGAAGAAGATGAGGCTGCCATGGAATAGAACCCTTATCAACTCTGAATAGAATTCTGCAAGATTGTATATATAATATGCACTATTTTTATATGCTTGTGCGCATTTAAACTTGTTTTCCATATTTATTTTGTATTGTATTGTCATTGTCGGTTGTAGTGACCTGTGTTCTATGAAGTACATTTTTCAGTTTGTTTTGCAGAAGTCTGTACAAATGACTCAATACAGATGTGCTGTCAGAACCAGTGAAATTAGAGTTGATTTTATTAGTTTTCTCTTTTTATATTTAAAATTACTTTTTAACTAGTCCCTCAGCAGGTGACTGCAGGTTGATGGCCTAGGTTTTGGAGTGAACCTATTTGTTAGTAGATTCAGACAATAGGCATGGATTAAGTATCTATTGAAGTATTTCTGCTTTACATGTTTGAAAATTGGCAGTGCATTTGTATTGACTGTTAGCTGGGTGTGTACCACCAGGTACAACAAGCAAAAGAGTGAATGTGTAGTCACAGACTGGAGCAAGTGAATAATGGCGGCAGGGTCTGCTGGGTACACTCCCAGATGACCCACCACATATCTTTCTGAACTCTGGCTGCTACAGAAACATGAGTCTTATGTTGGAGAACACCCTTTTCAACAGGTGAGTCATTGTGGAGTTAAAAAAAAAAAACCTGTCACACAGTTTTTTATGGCATGCTGTCAGTGAGCTTTCAGTGGATGTTTTGTACTTACTGGTGTGTGTGTGTGTGTGTGTGTTTATATATATATATATATATATATATATATATATATATATATATATATATATATGGGTCTACTTTCATAGACCGAAGCGCCACGTCACCGACACCCGGAAGACCGAGACGGAACGACCGAACAGGTAGGTTACCGAAAACGCGATATCCCGACAGCTGAGAGACCGAAAACGGCAGCGTGTGAGCGCGATACGGTAAGTGTGCGAAAGTGAAAGATTTAGAATTGGGGTGCGGACAGGTAAGAGTACTATAGTGAGGGATTTTAGGTTAGGTGTGGAAAAGGTGAGTGTGCGGTGGTGTCGGACTAAGGGTTCCGGTGAGATAAGTGTGTGGAAGTGACGTAGAGCAGTGTAGGGAAGTGTTAAGTGTGTCAGGGTTAGAATGCGGGTGGAGTGAGTGTGCGATAGTGACGGGCTGAATGTTTTAGGGTGGGTTAAGTGAGTTAGGGTTAGGGTGCAGGTAGGGTAAGTGTGCGATAGTGACGGTGTTGAGGTTTAGGGGTGTGTTAAGTGAGTTAGGGTTAGGGTGCGGGTTGGGTAAGTGTGCGGTAGTGTCGGACGTTAGGGTTAGGGTTTAGGTTAGGGTTAGTGGATATGTTGTTGTGTGTAATGTGTAGTTGACGTTTTTTGTGTCGGTGTTGTGGTGTTCGGTAATATGAGTTGTTGGTATGGTGTGTTTTCGGTTGTTTGGGGTCGGTAACTTGTGTGTCGGCGATTCGTACATTCGGTCTATGAAAGTAGACCCATATATATATATATATATATATATATATATATATATATATATATATATATATATAGAGAGAGAGAGAGAGATACATGTGTATTATATATATATATATATATATATATATATATATATATATATATATAATACACATCAGATGCAACAAACTTATTTGAGCTGCTAAATCACAGACGTATGTTTTTGGGCAGATAAGCATAGTCTTGAAATTATGAAAAATGTTTTGCACTAGCTTTGCCAGTATTTTATTTTGAATGCCTCTGATTTTTTTCATTATTCTAATTTTACAGTGTTGAATCAAATTTTAATACTAATAACAGAGAGCTTTATTATCTGAGTTTTTGTGTTTGATACAGGCTTGACTGCAGTGGTCTTTCTATAGTGGAATTTGTCTTTCTTTTCTCTTTTCCCTTTGCTCCTGGTTTCTGTTTGCTTATTACCTACATATTTATTAAGTGTATTTGGTACCTGATTCAAAGGTTCATAGGTAAATGTTAAGTTGTCTGTCTGCAGACTTACAAGCCTAACCAGTAACCAGAGGTCAGAATCAAATCATGTGCCTTGCATCTGCAACGTTAAGACCTTAACCATTATGCCAACCCCCCCCAAAAAAAAAAAAGATTTATATGAATGATTTTTTAAGCATGTCTTCATACCTCTTGCCATATTCTGGACACTTTGATCAGCAGACCTGCTGAGCTGCCAACTGATGACCATGTCATAATGAATTATGTCATATGGCCAGGATGGTAGCTAGACAAACCTGGGAAACTCAACTGTATATTGTCCTGAAAATGCGTGTGGCAGAACCTTCAGTATAAGGCAAGTTTAATTTTCATTAATAGAAGTAGGGGAGGTTGGAGATGTGGATTCAGAATAGACCTTTTAAGACCTCTGTAGTGGGCTGGCAGCAAAGAGCTGTGTTTTAAAATGGTTGTAATGCTAGCCACCTAGTGGTGGACACCAGCAATGTGAGAAAGTCAGTCAAGGCCTTCTGTGCAATGCTTTTAGGAGGAATTTCCAGATTTAGATCAACTTACTAGCTCTGATGTGTTCTAATTTCCAATTAGTAGCTTTCTTAGATTCTGGTTTAAGTGTACATAGAACCTTTATATTTGTTTTGCTGCAAAATCCATTTTGACAGTTTTCTAGCACATCATCTCTAATAACTGGGGATTGGAAGGTGACTACTGGTGACTAATTTGCCTAAAGATTCATATACCCCTCAAACCTACCTCATCTACAGCCACTTGCACACAAATCCTTCCCACCTACTCAGATACATCTCCTAGCCTGTTGCTTACCCCATTAGTATACTTCTTAATAGATCAATTAATGAGTCCTAGGTACCACAGATTTGGAAAAAGGCATATATTCTCCCTCTACACAAAGGTGGCAAAAACTGTGATATCTCTAACTTCCAACCCATTGTAATTCTCTTTCCCATCTCCAAGATTTAAAAAAACTTGTATCCATACTCTGCTTCTAAAGTACCTACTTGATAACCAAACCCTCTCTGCCACTCAGCGCAGCTTTAGGCCTGGACACAGTACTACCATAGCTCTCATTTCCTTCATGGATACAGTAAACTGTGCCCATGACACTGTAATATTGTTTCAGCACTCTTTCTTGATCTCTCTAAAGCCGTTGATACAGTATCCCAGTCAATCCTTCTCCGCAAACTCTGCAACTTAAGTATTTCACCCCCCACACTAACTTGGTTTTTTAACTATCTATCCTAACGGCAACAGTCCACTAAGTGGCAACATTCTTTCTCGCCTTTTCTTACCATTATGACAGATGTTCCCCAATGATCCATACTGGGCCCCTTGTTGTTTAGCATATTCATCAACAACTACCATACTACTCTTACTCACAGTACCATCACCCAGTATGCAAATGATTCAGCTATCATCTGCTCCTCCAAGTCCATATCTGAACTTTAGTTACTTACCCAAAATGCCTTCACATCCACTGAAACTTGGAGTCTTAACAGTCACCTCGCTCTATACCTCAATAAAACTAAACTCCTACTGTTCACCCCTAAAAAACACACTCCTCAACAAAAATTATTTCACTATCCAGGCCAAAAACAATACGGTCATAGAAGTCATGCCACGTGCCAAACTGTTAGGTGTTATAATAGATGAAAACCTTACATTCAACTTCCACATTCACAGCAGCATAAACAAAACACCAAAAATTAGGCATGCTGTACAGACGTACAGACCTAAACATTTCCTTAGCCATAAAGCAAAACTGTCACTTGCCACATCCTTTCTGCTGCCATCTCTGCTATATGGTGCCCCTGTCTTACCAATATCCAGTCCTGTCTTAAATCTAAACTCGACACATGGTACAACAAAATTACTAAATTTGAGACCAATGCTAAATTTTCAGACCATCACTCCTCATCTCTACAACAACTTAGCTGGCTCAAACTCCCACACCATCTGACATATTTGCAACTAACTGTTGTACATAGACTTATACCCAGACCTTCTGAGTGCCCTTCTCTTTCATCTGTACTGACTTTGTATCATCCTAACAGTGCAGTCAGATCAGAAGCCAAACTGCAGCTCAAGGTTATAAAGCCACACCTTCTACCTGGACAAATGCTCTACTTTTTCACTGTTTCTAAGCTGTGGAACTCTTTTCCACCACCAGATAGAACTGCTAGTAACTCTATTTTCTTTAACAAGTCCCTCAAATAACATCTTTCTTCTCTCTGGCACTGCTCTTGTGCTAAATTAACCCTCTCTAATACCTGACACCCTCCATCTTAACTCTACAAGCATACTAACCATTTGTACTTCTTTTAGAAGCTATCTATTCACTTTTAGTAAAACATCTCTCTTCAGTACATTAACTATTTCTGGGAACTTACCCTCTCTATTGTAGAATGCCATGTAATTATCTACATCAATTACTTTGACTACAGCAGAATTAATCATACTGCTATATCTGTACCAGTCCAACCATAACCCACCCACTTCTGAACTGTTTCACACCATGTATAGGTTCATAGATTGGTACTAGGCTATCGGCCCTAGGGCTTATACAAGCCTAGCCATAACAATTCCCTGGCTATTTCTTCCCATATTATTTACTTCCCTGGAACCCTGTCTAGCAGGGTGACTGACATGATCCCCGGGGTGAATTTTCTTTCTCCCATCCAATCGTCAAGGTTCCTTTTGAAGAGGGCCAAAGAGGCGCTCTGCTTGACATGTATGGGCAGTCTATTCCAGAGTCTGGAGAGTCTCTGGGTCAGGAATCTATCCCTCCAGCATGATTTGTTTATTGTGATGACAAGGTTTAGATCTCTGGAGTATGTGGCTCTGAGGTTTTGGGATTTCTTTAAGTGTAGCAGGTCCAACAGCTCTGGGTTTGACATGGCCTTGTATGTTAAGCAGAGATCACCTCTGTGTAGACGATATGCGACAGAGTATAGCTGCAGTTTTTTAAGGCGGTCAGCATAGGGCATCTGTTTTAGGCCTGTGATTCTTTTAGTGAGGTATTTCTGTGGCCTTTCCAGTTGTTGCAGGTGTCTTGAGAGGTACATACCAAATGGAGCGTTGTATTCTATAATGGGTCTAATGAGGGATGAGGAGTACAGTGGGACAATGACCTCCTTTTTTCTGGATGAAAAACCCTTGGTGATGAGGTGTGCCACATAGAAGGATTTCCTGACTGTTGTGGCGATGTGGTTATCAAAGGTGAGACCACTGTCCACCTGTGTCCCTAAGTCAGTCTCTTATCACACTTTTGGTGTTTAGTGTACTGCCATCTGTGTGGTAATTCAGGGGTACATGTTTTTTCCCAAAGGGGATAACTATACATTTCTTGGCATTGAGCTTGAGCCCATGGCTCTGGCACCAAGCATCTGTTTCTGTAAGGCCCTTTTGTAGAGTATCCACATCATTTGGAGATTCAGTAATGGCTCCCAGTTTACAGTCATCTGCGAACTTTGTTAGCCAGAGTCCCTTAGTGTTGGCCTGTACTTCAGAGAAGTAGATGCCAAACAAGAGTGGTCACAGGACTGAACCCTGAGGTACTCCACTTGTCTGGAGTTGGATTTGGAGTCAGCTACTTTTACAGTGTGGGTTCTGTCAGTAAGCCAATTGGCAACCCATCGAGTGATGTAGGGATTAATGCCCAGCTTAGTAAGTTTATCTATGATTCCAGAGTGGGGGATGGTATCAAAGGCCTTGGCGCGGTCCAGATAGGCTGTGTGGACCGCCGTACCCTCGTCCATGGCTCTGGGGACTGATTCAAAGAAGTCAGGTTCAGGAGACAAGATCGGCCCTTCATGAACCCAAACTGGGTGAGGTCCTTTGAAGGTTGCCAGTGTCTTTGTTTATAAATTCCATGATAATACATTCCATGGCCTTGCAGATCAGGCTCGTCAGACTGATGGGGCGGTAGATCCCTGGATCCAAGGTGGATCCCTCCTTGTGGAGTGGGATAACTGTAGCTGTGCGCCACTCAGTGGGCACGAAGCCTGAGCTGAGGCTATGATTAAACATGACACTTAGGCGAGGTGCCAGTTCATTTTGCAGTTTATGTAGTACACAGCCCGGGATGTCATGGATGCTGTATTCTTAGCTTTGGAGAGTGCGTTTTTTACCTGTGTGGCCGTTATTATTGGAATTTGGCAATCTTCCGGTATTGAGATGGGCCATTTAGGGGGTGAGAGGGGAGTGGAGTTGGCACTGAATCGATCTGCCAGGATATTGGCAATATCCTTGGGATCAGTATATTTAATGCCATTCTGTTGTAGCTCAGAGGAGATCTGAGCATTGCCATTTAGATTCTTGACATAGTTATAGAATACCTTGTGGTTGACTTTGGAATCGTTGGCAGTTTTATTTTCGTAACTAGCTTTGGAGGATTTTATGAGAGATCTCAGCTTCTTACTGAGGCTGGTAAAGGAGTTTTTTGCTTCCTGGGATTTTCCTCTTTTCTGCAATAGTTTCTTCCTTTTGTTGTAAAGTTTGTTTATGGCAGGGGACCACCAGATTGGCTTCATTTTTTTTGGAGGAGAGCATCTTGGTTCTGTTTGGGATGGTACGATTCATGCATGAGTGGATGTGCTCGTACATTGCCTTAGTGTAGGACTCACCAGTTGAACTTTCAGTTCCCGTCTGCATGGGTGTCATGAAGTTTGTCACTTCTGACTTGAGGAGCATGAAGTTGGCTTTGGAGAAGTTTTTTATGGATGTTTCCTTACTGGGGGTGGGATGTGGATGTTAAGGGTGATTAGTTTATGGACTGACCTGACCAATGAGGGGGTGACCATAGGTGTAGAGCATTGATTTTCCCATGTTGGTAATGACCAGCTCTAGGATATTGGAGCCCCTGGTGGGACAATGGATTACTTGATCCAGGGCATTGGAATTTATGAATTCCAAGAACCGTTGGGCAAAGGTGTTGGTACACGAGTAGTTTTCCCAGTTAATGGCAGGGTAGTTGAAATCATCCAGTATTAGGGTGCTTGGTAGTATCTTAATTTTTTCCAGCATGTTTAGAAAGGTGAGTGAGAATCTTGGGGCATGGTGCGGGATCTGGAGCAAGCTACAATTTGGATTGCAGTCTTACCTAGTGTTAGTTGCACCTGGACAATTTCAGACACGTTGTGTTGGGCATCTCGCCTGGTGATGTGAATATCCTTGGTGAATATGGACACTCCTCCACCTTTAGTGTTTTGAACCTGGTTTGGTGGCTGAAAAGTGTGTTGAGAGTTGTAGCCTGGTATTTCAGAGATGCTGTGCATGATATGAATATAATCTAGTGTGCTAGCTTAAATTTGTGTTTATATAATGCAGCATACTCCTACTGTTTTGTAAATTATTATGTATCAATTGTGTGATTAACTGTAACTCGTTAATTACATCAAATGTAAACTCTTGTATTTTGTTAATATCGTGGACTTGTATGATGTTTGTTGTTTTATCTTGTTCCCTCCAGTACAGCTCTTTTGAGTGCGTACTTTAACTCCTAGTAGGCGTGGCTTTATCACCTTACAGTTCTAACAAATACTCATTGACAGAGGTGAAATATCAATACAACTGTGTTTGCCATCATGTATGCTTCAAGATAAAATATTCTGATACCTTGTATGTAGCATGGTTTTGGAATTATTAATGCAAATATGAACAGTTAATATTTAATGCCTGGAGACGGAGTAGAAGGTAATTGCAGAAACGCATGGAGGTGCACTCGGCTGTAATAAGTACTGGAGCTTTTCTGCCCGGGCCCCCATTCAAAATGGGCTCACCTGGCCTAGTGGACGTTCCCGGTAAACAAATGCAGTGTGTGTGTGTGTGTGTGTGTGTGTGTGTGTGTGTGTGTGTGTGTGTGTGTGTGTGTGTGTAATAGTAAGTATGTGTGTGTAAATAGACAAGGGGAAAGGAGAGAGGGGATCCCAGTGGCAAGTATATTCCTGTTGAATGACTTTCAGATCCCAATTGTCTGCTGCCATTTGGTGCTACAAGAGAGGATGAAGACACTTGAGGTTGCGGGGAGGAGGCTGAAGTGACAGTCATTTTGACTAAATGTACTGTCTTTAGTTGTATGAGGTATTCCCTTTCTTTTTGGAGCCTCACTGCCACTGCATTTTAAAATCCTATTTATTGGCATCTTGCTGCTTAAATTGCTCTCTGCTGAAATGGAAAGATTTTTATTTTTCTTAAAGGAAGGTTTGCAAATGTGGGTCACTTCTTGAATCAGCTTTCCCCTGTCATCAAATATCTTAATCGCATCAGCTGCAGAAAGGCCAAAAAGTACTTCCTAGTCCAGGAGAGAATTTAAAATTTCAGTTTTAATATGTTCAGGAAGACTTCGGGATGTAACCAAGCAAGTTTTCTCATTACTGATCCAGAAGGAACAGCACTGGATACTTTCAGTGTCATCATAAGACTACTTTATGGCATGTTTAATATTATAAGTAGAAACAAAACCGGGCATTCAAATAACTTTTTGCTTCGGAAGAGGGAAAGGTAACGGTAAACTTCTGCATGTTCTCCAAAGACAGAAGTAAAAACTTGCCTAGTAGTTAAATTCTGAATGTTAAAGTGGCAACAGAATAAACTTGTTTCCCAAATCTCTTAAAAGCTTTCCTGGTTTTATCAGAGAAATAGGATCAATTTAGCAGAAACAGTTTTAGACTGGAAATCACTGCAAGTTCTGCTTTAAGTATTTGCAAGTCCGGTACAGATTTCCTAAGAGCAGGAGGTTTGCTGTCAGGTAAACTGCAAAGTGTGAGAAACACATTCTCTAAATCAGGTAAAATAGGAGGAACAGTTGCAGATTTAAGGAATATACAACTGTAAGAAATCATAATACATTGCTGAGCAACAGGAATTCTATTCTGAGTGCAGTGGGAAAAACAACTTTCATTATAGATAAAACATCAGAAAAAGAAATGTGCTCTGGAGGGAATTCTGAAGCAAGACTTTTCCCGCAGTCAGACTTCAGGTTGAGTAGAAAATCCTGAAGCAAAACATTCACCTTCCAATCCTTGCTGTTCGAAAGTGAGGAAACATTTCTTTCCTTAAGTTGAAATAGGAACAGGAAAAGCAGAAATTAACACTGGCAAATTCCAAAAGAAACAGGAGAAGCCACTAATTTTTCCTTTTGTTTTTCTATTCCTGGACGTCTCCCTGGGAAAGGACTGAAAACGGGCAGTTTCTCCCAGGATCTTGGGCTCCCTTTCCTTGCACTGATGTATTTCATTAGTCTCCTCCCCAGAGACCAATTAAAAATGGATGTTCATCTTGTTACCCTGCTGCTGTCATCACACTTGGGTTATCCTGCCGTCAGGCGGTCCCGCAGTTGGCCCGAATTCCAAAGTCTTGGTCCGGCGTCGGTTGCTGTCACTTTTTCCCTGACGTCAGTGTGCCAGGGGTTTATAAGAGGCATCCGACGCCATTTTCTTCAGTCTTTCTTGCCGCGCGGTACCCAAAGCAGAAGCAGTTCGCAAGTGCCAGTCGGCCGACACCTGAGATTTTCGATTTGAATTTCAGTCCGAAGTCTTCATTAAAGCTAAGTACCCCGTTGGGGAACATTTTCTTGCCTCAGTCCGATGTCAGAAAAAGTTAACAATTGCATTTCTTGTGGGAAGCAAATACCTCATAAGGACTTCCATTCCTATTGTATTCCTTGCCTAGGCCCAGACCACGACGTCACAGGTTGTCGGTTTTACACTAGGTTTAATAAACGAACTATCAAACACCGTTTTGACTTCGCACGGCATTACTTTGGTAGGAAATTTAATTATATCATGCCGTCGGAGCAGCCGACGACCGCCATTCACAAAAAACGCAAGGATAAGGACAGGCAGCCTAGGAATAAGCCAGACACCGAGGCCTCAGTTGGGCCTGTTGCTGGTTCTCCGGTTTTCAGTGAGGCGCCTACGCAGCCCCTGACGACCACAGAACTGGAACCCCAGACAGCTGCAGATTCCCAAGCGGAGTCTACTAGGCCGATGCAGCCATCTACCGACACCGGAGCAGAATTAGACACCAGTGCAACGGAAACACCTTCGGTTGCAGAAGGTGACTTCAGACCGACTACACTCACCATTAAACTTTATGCTAAACTTAAAACTCCTTTAAAACCAAAGAAAACTGCACACCAGTCTGCAGTTCAAGGCCCCATGCCTAAGAAACAGATGCTTAAGATGGCTGAAGATTTGATTACCCTTATCAGGGGTTCCCATCCCCCTCCTGATAAAAGACCAAGACAAGAGGAGGATTATGCATCCTCTGACCAGGTTTCTCTCTCCTCAGATTCTTCTGAGGAACAGGATTACACTTTTCCACCTTATGAGGATTCTGATGCTGAAGATTCTATTCCCTCAGCATCTCCCCCTGAAGACTACTCTTTTGGGGAAACTTTACATACCATGAGGGAACATTTCCTCTGGGAAGGCCAGGATTACTCAGATTCTAAGAAAAGGCTCCGAGAGTTCCTTTTACTACCCCAGCACAGACCTCTTGCTATCCCTCCTGTTTTAGATATTGTGGATGATGTTTACTTGGAGTCTAGTTTAAATCCAGACTCTCTACCTCCTGCTCCAGCCAAACCAGACAGATACTACAGAGTACCTGACTCACACAGATTCCTTTATAAAAGCCCTGTAGCTGACCCAGAAACAATTTCCCAGGGTCCTAAGGGAGCAAAAGCGTCTATGGCTAAAAATCCTGTGCCCTCTGAATGGGGTTCCAGAGCCCTAGATAGGTGGGGAAATAAAATATACACCTCAGCAACTCTGGCTATGAGAGCTTTAAATTGCCAGTTTCACATGTTGAATTATCAACAATTCCTTATGTCTCAGTTAAAACAAAAAATGAGCACACATTCAGAACAGCCTGAATTCAAGGAAATGCAGGATCTGTTGCATGCAGCTGAACAGGTGGGCAAACATACTTTACAATGCGGATTTGATTCATTGGAAGCATCCTGTAGAGCAGCTGTTACTGGCTTTGTCATACGTAGACGTGCTTGGTTAAAAGAACAAACCCTCCCTGACCATGTTAAAGCAAAAATATTGGATGCACCTTTACAACAGGATATATTATTTGGTGTCAAAGCAGAAGAGGTTTTAAAGAAAATGGAGGATAAGGCAAAGTCTATGCAAACGGTCAAGGATTTTTTGCAGGTACAACCCCCTCGTTTCAGCAGAAATTGGCCAACAAAAAACTGGTCCTTTCCAGCTTCAGACAGATCACAGAGGGGCAAATACAGGTGCTCAAGGGGCAGAGGCCAGTCACAGGGCCCTTACAAACCTCGCCAATGGGGTTCTGCTACCCAGAAAGGAGGAGAAGACAGGCCCCAGGCTAGCAGAAGACAAACACAATGACTCTATCCTCAAACTACCAAGCAAATCTCTCCTGGCAACTCCCTTGGGAGGAAAGCTAGCATTTTTTGCAGACAACTGGCACATCATCACAAAAGACAAATGGGTTCTAAACATTGTCTCTCAAGGATACAGATTCCACTTTCATACCTTGCCAAGGATCAAAGGAATGCCAAACCTGCCACCAAACCAGTGGGCAGAGGCACTAAAAACAAATTACAGCTCTCATGAACATGAGAGCCATTCAACAGGTACCTGCACAGGAGCAAGGACAAGGATTTTACTCAAGACTCTTCCTAGTCCCAAGAAAGGACAAAGCATGGAGACCCATTCTGGATCTTTCATTTCTGAACACGTATCTGCAAGTACCAAAATTCAAGATGCTAACACTACAGCAGCTTCTTCCCATGCTGGGCAAGAATGCTTGGCTAGTCACTTTGGACCTCAAGGAGGCATACCTGCATGTCCCTATCAGACAAAATTGCAGAAGATACCTCCCCTTCATTTTTATTTATTTGTTTGTTTATTTATTTATTTATTTAAATTTGTTGACCGGGAGTGTCCGACTAGACGTGGGTCCATTTTCAGCGGAGGTCCGAGGAGAAAAGCTCCACAGTAAAATAAACAGACAGTAGTTACATTGGATTACATAGTGATTAACAATTTAACATATAAATTACTTACAACATATTTACAGATGAAGAACATAGTACATCAGTAGACAACTAGAATCTTTATCTGTGAAGTACATAACAGGCATTAACAAATGTAACAATGAGAAGTTCCTGCTGTATAATAAGTACTAGGCTTATGAGCATCTAAGCTTGCTATCATCAAGGTAGTTAGTGGAGGTGAAAGAAAGGTAGTAGTTGGATGGGGTGGATGATATTAGAGTGGGAGTTGCAAGGGCATAGCCAGCATGTTTTTAGGTGCGCTTTTAATAAAGTTTTGAAGTTGGTGCATGATGGTACGGAGGTAATTGTGGGTGGGAGTGAGTTCCATAATTTGGCTATGGCGCAAGAGAATAGTGCTTCACCAGCAGAGTTATTGGCTTTAGTAATCTGCAGCAAGGCTGCAAGGTTCATTGCAGGTTCAACGCATTATCAATTCTCTGCACTGCCCTTTGGCTTATCTACTGTGCCCAGGGTCTTCACAAAATGCCTGGCACCAGTAATTGCATACTGCAGACAAAGAGGAATTCAAATATACCCATACCTGGATGACTGCCTTATTCAAGCAGAAAGCAAGGACATTCTTTTAAAGCATCTGGCATTTGTCAAACACCTTCTAAGTTGCCTAGGGTACACAGTGAACGAAAATAAATCAAAACTAGTACCCTCACAAAACATAATATTCCTGGGTGCCAGCTTGAATGCAACGGCCCAGATGGCTTATTTCACGCCAGACAAGCAACGACAGCTGTTTCAATATTTCAAAATAATGGCAACAAAGACCCAACTCCCTGCAAGAAAAATTCTGCAGGCCTTGGGATTCATGGCATCTTGCATACTACTAATACCATTTGCAAAACTGCATATGAGGAAATTACAATGGTACCTGAAAAGTGTATGGACTCAGCACAGCCACAGCTTGGAAACAATGATACCACTCGATGTCCTTCAAGGATGCATCTGCAGTCATCACATATGGGTTGTCCTGCCTCAGGCAGCCCTTCGGTCGGCCGGATTCCAAAGTCTGGGTCTGGCTTCGGCTGATGTCGCACTTTCCCCGACGTCAGAGCGTCTGGGGTATAAAAGCATCAGCCGACGCCATCTTCCTCAGTCTTTCTTGCCACGTGGTACCCGAAGCAGAAGCAGTTCGCAAGTGCCGGTCGGCCAGCTCCTGTGATTCAGCTACCGAAGACTTCGAAAAAGCTAAGTACCCCGTTGGGGACTCTTTCTTGCCTCAGCCGATGTCAGATAAAGTTAATAATTGTTTAACTTGTGGGAAACAAATACCTCATAAGGATTTCCACTCTTACTGCCTCCCCTGCCTAGGCCCAGACCACGACGTCTCGGCCTGTTCAGCCTGTGCTTCCTTCAACCGACGAACTCTTAGACGTCGGTCGGAGTTTGCAGAGGAGTTTTTTGGGGCTAGTTTTACTTATAAGATGCCGTCGGAGACTCCGACTTCGCATTTAGTTAAAAAACGGAAAGACAAGGACAGACACATGCGGACCGCGGTTTCGGCTGAAACCTCGGTCGGGTCTACTGTGAGTGTCTCGGTCTCGGCTGAAACCGAGTCCTTGGTACTTCCTATTACCGAAACCACACAACCGACTACCTCGGCCCTGGAGGCCCCGGCCGAGTCGGTCATTGAATTACCTACTGAAACCGGTGTCCAGGAACCTTCCGACACCATTCCTTTAGATGTCTACTCCTGCACGTGGTGCAGCCAGACCCCCTGCTTCCATGTCCATTAAGGCTTTCTCTAGGGCTAAGGCTGCTAAACTTACTAAGGCTTTGCCTCCCAAGGTTCCCTCTCAGAGACCTTCTACTAGCTCTCAGATTCTTACCCTAGCAGAGGATCTGATCTCATTAATTAGAGGTTCCCAACCTCATCCGGACAGGGGCTCTCAACCACCTCCAGACAAAAGGCCCAGGGTTGAGCCCTCTGATCCCCAGTCCTCAGATGAGTCCACGGATGGCTCTGCTCTGTCAGACCACCAGGAGGAGGCTTATTCGGCCTAAGAGGATTCTGATGCTGAAGAATCTATTCCCTCGGCCTCCCCTCCTGAAGAGTTTTCCTTTGGAGAGACATTACACTCTGTGAGAGAACATTTTCAATGGCAGGGTCAGGAATTCTCTGATTCCAGAAAGAGATTAAGGACCTTTTTACATTTACCTCAGCATAGGCCCTTAGCTATACCTCCTGTTTTGAATGTCATTGATGATGTGTACTCTGATGCTAGTACTGCTCCTGACTCTCTCCCTCCGGCTCCTGCCAAACCTGATAGGTACTACAGGGTCCCGGACTCACATTTACACCTGTACAAGGCCCACTCTGCTGATCCAGAAACTATTTCCCAGGGCCCAAAAGGGGTTGCGGCTGCCACTGCTAAAAATCCTCTTCCTTCTGAAAGGGAGTCCAGAGCATTATAGAGATGGGGTAAGAAAGTGTATACTTCTGCAACTCTTTACATGAGGGCATTAACTTGTCAATTTCATATGATACAGTACCAAGAGTATTTACTAGATGAATTGCATAAGAAACTGTCCTCTTCTGAACCCCTTGATCGCAAATCCCTTCAGGATCTGGTGCATAACTCCCAGCAGGTTAGTAACCATTTCTTGCAGTGTGGTTTATGATGCATTGGAAGCTTCATGTAGATCAGCTATGACAGGTGCAGTTATACGTAGGCATGCCTGGCTGAAGGAACAATCTCTGCCAGACCATGTTAAAGCTAAGCTTTTGGATGCTCCTATGGAAAAGCAAAAATTATTTGGTTCCACGGCTCAAGAGGTTTTTAAAAAAATTTGAAGAAAAGGCAAAATCTGTGCAAACAGTTAAAGACTTTCTGCAAGTCCAACCACCGAGATTCAGCAGAAATTGGCCTACTAAGAATTGGTCCTTTCCGGACTCAGACAGATCACAAAGAGGCAGGAATAGGCGTGCCAGAGATAGAGGGCAAGCTAGAGGCTCCTACAGAGGCCATCAGTGGCAGCCTCCCAACCAGAGAGGTAGTGCAGGAACTACAACTGCTACACCAGGACAGACTCAATGACTTTATTTTGACTCCACCGACCAGGGCTCAATTAGAAGCACCTTTGGGCGGAAAGCTTTCTTTATTCTCAAAAAATTGGCACAGCATTACAAGGGACACATGGACACTGCAAATAATAGACAAAGGATACAGGTTCCATTTTCACTCATTGCCAAAAAAAAAGGCATGCCAGACCTGCCACCAAATCAGAGGGCAGAGGCTTTGAAGCAAATTACCAACTTAATGCAAATGAAAGCCATAGAAAAGGTACCCCTTTCAGAACAAGGCCAGGGATTTTACTCCAGATTATTCCTTGTTCCAAGAAAAGAAAATCAATGGAGGCCTATCCTCGACTTGTCCGCACTGAATACTTACCTCATTGTGCCAAAATTCAAAATGCTGACTCTACAGCAACTCCTTCCCATGCTGGGCAAGGGGTCTTGGCTGGTGACTCTAGACCTCAAGGAGGCATACCTGCATGTCCCTATTCGACAAAGCTGCAGAAGACACCTCAGATTTCTTGCAGGGTCAGAGCATTATCAATTCTCAGCATTGCCCTTTGGCTTATCTACTGCGCCCAGAGTATTCACGAAATGCCTGGCATCAGTAATTGCACACTGCAGACTTCAGGGGATTCAAATTTACCCATATCTGGATGACTGCCTAATACAAGCGGACAGCAAGCAAACTTTGTTAAAGGACTTGGACTATGCCATCCACCTGTTACAGGCCTTGGGATATACAGTCAACATCCACAAATCAAGACTGGTTCCATCCCAAAGAATAACTTTTCTGGGTGCGGATCTAGACACAACCACCCAAATGGCCTTTCTCACAGAAGAAAAACAAACAGCTACCAGTTTACTTCCAGAATCTGACAAGACAAACTCAGCTGACTGCAAGGAAAATCCTGCAGGCCCTGGGTTACATGGCATCTTGCATTCTTCTGATTCCGCAAGCAAGACTGCATATGAGAAAATTACAGTGGTACCTAAGAAGTTTATGGACACAGCACAGTCACAGCTTAGAAACTCTGATCCCACTCATTCCTTGCTTTCAAAAGGAATTTCTGTGGTGGGCCCAAGCCTGCCAGTCGAACAGCGGGTTGCCCTTCAGCAAGCCAAGAGCCAACCAAACCATCACCATGGACGCTTCAGACCAAGGTTGGGGAGCACACATGGAGGGCAGATGTATCCAAGGGCTATGGTCACAAAGAGAGCTGCGCATGCACATAAACCAAAAGGAAATGCTGGCAGTGATACACGCAATCGAGGCCTTCAAACCTTTCCTTCAGCAAGGCCACCTGCTCATAAGGACAGACAACACCACAGTTATGTGGTACATAAACAAGCAAGGAGGCACCCATTCCTACCCTCTTTGCAAACTGACAATGAATCTATGGGAACTTGCTTTGAAACTCAACATACAGCTACAGTCCCAGTTCGTGCCAGGGAAGGACAATACACTGGCAGACAGCTTAAGCAGAACTACCATGGATGCACACGAATGGATGCTGCACCCAGACATCATCTTACTCATCACACAATCATGGGGAAGGCCGGAAATAGATCTGTTCGCTTCCCCCCTCGATCATCAACTGAAGAAATTCTGCTCAAGGACATACCACCCACAAGCATGGAAAGTGGATGCTCTCTCTTTCAGCTGGAAAGCTCTAACAGTGTATGCTTTCCCACCTCTCCCATTAATGAACAAGGTCCTACTGAAGATCAGGACAGAGCAGCCCAGAGTAATCCTGATAGCTCCAAACTGGCCAAGGCAGCACTGGTACCCACTGTTAAAGAGCATGTCACAGACGAAACCATGGCCTCTCCCCCTATGCCCACTCCTACTGACGCAGCACAATTTCAGGACTCTGCACTCCAACCTGAAAACCTTACAGCTAACTGCCTGGAGAATACCATGACTCCTCTTCAGGATAACCTATCCCAGAGAGTGAAGGATATTATTATGGAAGCTCGCTGCCCTTCCACAAGGAAGGCATATTCAGCAAAATGGAAAAGATTTCACACCTGGAACACAGCAAAGGGCCTAGATGTGACTGTGATGAACATGGCACATATACTGGAATATTTGGCAGAATTGTCCCACAATGGCCTGTCTTACTCTTCCATTAAGATACATGCCTCAGCAATCTCAGCAGAATACAATGTTAATCCACCTGTCTTCTCTCATCCTCTCCTAAGACAGTTTCTAAGAGGAATCAAAAACATTAATCCTCCAAGGAAACCACCTCTACCTACTTGGGACCTGAATTTCGTGTTGGAAAAACTAACACTTCCTCCCTTTGAACCAGCAGCATCGGCAGATCTACAGTTTTTGTCTTGGAAAACTGCCTTCCTTCTGGCCATAACCTCAGCAAGAAGAGTATCTGAGCTACAAGCTTTAATGGCAGTGCAGCCATTTCTTATCTTTCATCAGGACAGAGTTTCTTTGAGAACCAAGCCTACTTTCATGCCAAAGGTGGTATCCAGGGTATCTTTGAACCAAGCTATTCACTTGCCTACATTCTTCCCACAACCACAAAATAAAGGGGAGCGACTTCTGCAAACCCTGGACATACACAGACAACTGCGCTACTACTTGGACAGAACTAAAAGTTACAGAAAGACTGACCAGTTGTTTGTAGCATATGCTGCTGGGGTACAAGGAAAAGCAATTTCAAAACAGACAATTTCTAAATGGATAGGAAATTGCATTCGTTTTTGTTACTCCTTTCATGGAAAAACTGTGCCAGCTAACATTAGACCTCATTCCACGAGAGCCACAGCCACCACCACAGCCTTCCTAAGAGGGGTGGCTACCAAAGACATTTTAGAAGCTGCTACATGGAGCTCCATGCATACATTTGCCAAGCATTACAATTTACCTTTATACTCCACATCCAGAGCAGGTTTTGCTACGGCAGTCCTGCAGGGTATCTTAACTACACCATCCTTTACTTAGTACCTCCACCCCCAGATTGGCTATGGTATTCTACCCATATGTGATGACTGCAGATGCATCCTTGAAGGACATAGTACAGTTTTTTACCTACCATAAATGTAGATGTCCGATAGCTATGCATCTGCAGTCAGGTTTACCCTCCCTCCTTCCCCTCTGTGGTATTCCTAGGGTGCTTACCCCTCTATTAGCTAGCTGGGGGGAATCTATTATGGTGTATTTGTTTGTATATACATGTATGTATGTATATATATATATATATATATATATATATATTTTTTTTTTTTTTCAAATGTTTGGAATTTTATTGCATTTTTCCAAATTTAGCCTTCCTAGAGGGCACCTGGCATCTGGGGCAAGAAAAACTGAGGAAGATGGCGTCGGCTGATGCTTTTATACCCCAGACGCTCTGACGTCGGGGAAAGTGCGACATCAGCCGAAGCCAGACCCAGACTTTGGAATCCGGCCGACCGAAGGGCTGCCTGAGGCAGGACAACCCATATGTGATGACTGCAGATGCATACCTATCGGACATCTACATTTATGGTAGGTACAAAACTGTACTTTCCCTGCCTTCAACAGGAGTTTCTATGGTGGGCACAGGCATGTCACCTCAACAAGGGTCAGCCTTTCACCTTACCCACAGCCAGGCAAACTATGACAACAGATGCATCGGACTATGCCTGGGGAGCACACATGGCAGGGCAGTGCATTCAGGGCAAATGGACTACAGATCAGAGACACCTGCATATCAATCAAAAAGAAATGCTAGCAGTGCAGAATGCCCTAACAGCTTTCAAGGACCATCTACACCCAGGACAACTACTAATAAAGATGGACAATGCCACAGTTATGTGGTACATAAGCAAGGGGGCACACATTCCTACCCTCTATGCAGGCAAGCAATGACCTTGTGGAACACTGCACTGTCTTACCAGGTTCAATTACAAGCACAATTCCTGCCAGGAAAGAAAAACACATTGGCAGACGACCTAAGCAGAAACATCATGGATCCACACAAATGGAAACTAGATCCACAAGTATTTGCAATGATAGTTCAAAAATGGGGACGCTCAGACATAGATCTGTTTGCCAGCCCCCACAACCACCAACTTTAAAAGTTTTGCACAAGGACCTTCCATCCACTAGCTTGGAAAGTGGATGCCCTCTCATTCAGTTGGAAAACATTAGCAGTGTATGCGTTCCCTCCACTGCCTCTTCTAGCGAAGGTACTGCTGAAAGTCAGATTAGAGAGGCCACAAATGATACTCGTTGCACCAGACTGGCCACACCAGCATTGGTACCCAATTTTAAGGAACATGGCCCATGGCCCAACATGGATTTTGCCACAAATTCCTCACCTGCTCACCCAGCGAGACCATCAGATTCTACACAGCCAGCTCAAGACTTTAAACCTGGCTGCATGGCAAATTACCTAAACAACCAGCCAGCACCTTTATCCAAAGCTGTTATGGATGTCATTTTGGAGGCCAGGAGGCCCAGCACTAGGAAAACCTATTCAGACAAATGGAAAAGATTTTGCGCCTGGAACCATGCTAAAGGCCTAAACCTCCTTGATCCAAACATCCCTCAGATTCTACAATATTTAACTGAGATGTTACACAAAGGACTTTCCTTTTCATCTATTAAGATCCACGCCTCAGCAATTTCAGCTCATTACAGCACGGATCCTCCTTTATTTTCACATCCACTCCTAAGACAGTTCCTCAGAGGGGCTAAGAACTTAAGACCGCCAAGGAGAGCTCCAACACCTACTTGGGATCTCAACTTTGTTCTGGAAAAGCTTACACTGCCGCCCTTTGAACCAGCTTTTTCAGCTGATTTAAAATTTCTTTCTTGGAAAACTGCCCTACTACTAGCAATAACCTCAGCTAGAAGAGTCTCAGAGCTACAGGCACTAATGGCAGTGGAACCTTTCATCATTTTTCATTAAGACAGAGTCAATCTATGAACTAATCCTTCCTTTATGCCAAAGGTGGTATCCAGTGTGGCCTTAAACCAAACCATTCACTTGCCCATCTTCTTCCCAAATCCACAGAACAAAGGAGAAAGACTCCTGCACTCTTTGGACATTCACAGGCAATTACGTTACTACTTGGATAAAACTAAGGCTTTCAGAAAAACTGACCAGCTTTTTGTAGCCTATGCTACAGGATCACAAGGAAAAGCTATCTCAGAACAGACCATTTCAAAATGGATAGGGCATTGCATACGTTTCTGCTACACACATCATGGGAAACCAGTACCTGCTGACATTAGGTCCCACTCCACCAGGGCTACAGCAACATCAGCAGCCTTCCTCAGGGGAGTGCCAACCAAGGATATTCTGGAAGCTGCTACTTGGAGTTCAGTGCAAACCTTCACCAAACACTATCACTTACCTTTATACTCTAAGACTAGAGCTGGTTTTGCCACTGCAGTTTTGCAGGGCCTACTAGCTTCTTCTAACCCTGTTTGACTCCACCTCCAATCCTTAGCTTTGGGATTCAACCCAAGAGTGATGACTGCAGCAGGGTAACATGATGAACATAGTACAGTTTTGTGCCTACCATAAATGTAGATGTTCGAGTGTTCACCCTGCTGCAGTCCAGTTACCCTCCCTCCATCCCCTCTGAACTAGCTGAACTTATCTCTACCTCTTTATCCTGTACTACCTCTGTGGTGTATTTGCTTTGCCTAAGGGTTTTGTTTGATTTTTATATAGCCATATGTATGTATGTGTATATATATATATATATGTGTATATATATATATATATATATATATATATATATATATATATATATATATATATATTGCCTACCTGTTGGGGGCACCTGACATCTGGGGCAAGAAAAACTGAAGAAAATGGCGTTGGATGCCTCTTATATACCCCTGGTGCACTGACGTCCGGGAAGAAGTGACAGCAACTGACGCCAGACCAAGACTTTGGAATTCGGGCCGACTGCGGGACCGCCTGATGGCAGGATAACCCAAGTGTGATGACTGCAGCAGGGTGAACACTCGAACATCTGCATTTATGGTAGGTACAAAACTACTTTCTCTTTTGCCCACAGAGGGCACCCTTACAGCTGCAGAGGACATGTTGATCCCACAGTTATTAGTGCCCCTTTATGTGCTAAACCAGAGGGACTGGGCGAGATGAGTCATCTGAGGTGCCAAGACTGACCGCAGTAGAGTTACCCTTCAGTAGCTAGCACACCTGGAGCCAACCTGACAGTCTAACTCCCTCAGTACTTTCTTTTTGCAGATGGGAAGAAAGAACTGTGGAGATCAGTTACTGCTCCATAGGTTCAGCTAAGACTAAAGCAATGAAATTTGATAGCAGAGCCAGAAAATCATGATAAACTATGGCCAACAGATCTGAGGTAAGAAATCCACTGACAGCCCACCCAAGGACAATATCATGTTCTTAACCCATAAAACACAAAAATAGTGAAGGAAGAAAAGTAAAAAAAAAAAAAAAAAAAAAAAAAGTTATATACATTTCTTTCACATAAGCATTCAGACAAAATGTCTCCCTGCAGGAGTTAATGATCCAAAAACTGTTTTCTATAAAAAAAAAAATATATGATAGAAAAAAATAGAAGTTTTTCTTAAATTTAATTTGTCTAAAGTTTTCTCCCAAATGGAACCCATTTGCCCAGCTTTTAAGTATCTCTAGCTGACAAGACAGTTCCACAAAGCCCACTGGAGGAAGGAGCAGTGGCAGCAAGAATGCTGAGGTTTTTGGCACTTTGCCTTTTTCCATGAGCTTCTCTCAAGCTCATGACAGAGCATGTGGAAGGCACCCTTAAACTTTGAAAAACTGGCCTATAGCACTGGGTGTAGGACCCACATAGCTTAGTGAGCTAATATTTAATATCTTGTGTGCTTAACTTTGTAAATGTTTAAGTTGAACTGACACTGACATTGAATTTATCTATCGATGCAGTTTACCTTAATCTGGTCAAATTGACACTATCGGCCAATGATGGAATTGTACATAAACTTAAGGATATAAAAGTAAGTGAAGCCATAGCAATAGATCAACAACTGCCTTTGTGATTGTACACGCAAGACAGCCTAAAACCACACCCTTCTTGGCTGGTCTAGGGTGATGAGAATTAGCTTTCTTCTTTCCTGCATACAGTGAGGTGTGGGATTGACAGAAATGGTGGAAGGACATTCAAGAGTCTCATGACAAGATGAAGAATCTATTCAGCATAGCCCGTCATTTGTCCTGCTGCACTGAGCTGAAGAGGAGGACTTTCTTCCAAGTAATAAATAAGTTGATCTGAGTGCTCTACATCAAGGAAATGCAAACCAGATGCAGTGTGTGAATTTGCATCTTGAGAAGAGGACAAGTATCTTCTTTTGAATTGTGGTGGGATTGAGGTGAGGTCCGGTCCCTTCTCTGTTAAAGTGTTAATTATCAGAACCTGTGGTGGGTTCATCTGGAGTAATGGAAGGCCTCCCTATAGATTGGTTGGAAAAGTCCACTACTGTAGTAACTTTTGTAGAGGTATGACTCCAGGAGAAGGTACATTAACTTGCTGTGGCTCTGAACAGCTTATTTTCAACAGACCATTGCATTCTTGCATGTACAAATAGCTCCATGAAGATAAATGGGATCATTGAGGCTAATAAGTCAGAGGATGGTCTGAGCTTAGACCCTCTACTTTTTCCTCATCCATGCTGCGAAAGTCATGACCTCCTGGACCTTTGTGAGTAGGAATGTCCAGTACTATAGTATATGCTGTACTATGCTAATGAGGGCAGTCCTGTGAGAGTGGGTCAGTGAGCATTTCTTTCAGTTCATTATCACCCCAGGAATTGCAGTGGTCATTTCTGAGGAGTTCCTTCACTGGAACAACCAGAGGTCAGTCATCAGAAATTCTCCTCCTGTAAGGCTTCAACCACTATGACCAAATCCTTGGTAGAAATTGAGCAGTGAAGCAAGACTAAGCAGCATTTTGTATTGGAGGTTATGTCCATGTAGAACAAACTGAATAAATACCATAGAGATGGTGATTGAATACACGGTCTTTGAAGGCATCCATCATGCCTTGGTACACCATTCAAGGTCTTACATTAGTAAGGACATAACTTCTTAGAACATTAGAAAGTAACCATCCACAACCACTCATATCAGAGATGCTTGTCGAAGTTAGTGAGATCCAAAATGAGATAGTAGTCATTTATCAACCTTAGAATGAAAAAGAAAAAGAGGAGAACTAATAAGCCTCTTTAGAATTTGGGATAGTCTCTGCAGTCCCTTTATGGAGAAGTCTAGTCTTTTCCCAAGAGCTGTACTATGACAGATTGATCCTATAGTGGAGCCCTTTTTCTGGGATAGCAGAAGAGCTTCAAGATGTGGACTACCAAGACCATGCCAGAGCACACTGATCCTATGGGTCTCCAAGCTGGTGCAGTCTCTGAACTGTGGCTCCTGAGCTGTTGGATCATTCTCTAGGATGACTTGGTTAGAGGTTGGTGAGGTTGTCCTTTTGTATAAATTAGTCAGAATGAGAAACAGCAAAAGTGTGTGATGATTCAAAGCCATCCTCAGTCAGAGAGTTTTTGTTGGCGGCTGGTTGAGAAAGAAGTTGAAGGAATGGAAATCATAGCAGTCCTCTTTGATTGTGAAATCTTCTTTCTTCTCATGAAGGTCAGCCTTCAGGTCCTGAGAAAACAGCCTAAAGAAGATGTACCTCTTATAGTGGGCATGTGTGATTAGTGCATTAGAAATCTTCCGTAAGGAAAGCAGTCTCAGGAAACACATTTTTTTCAGCAGATATGTGAGCCTGTGACTATTGGCTAAATATCAGCATAGTTAAAATTAGTCAGTTACATGGAAGCCAACTTTAGAAGCCTTAATCATGTCCCCCTCAAGCTCGTATTCGGGGAAGGAGAAAAAGAATGATTTTTGAGTGCATTTTCCAGTAGAGAGCACTGGAATTTAGAGAAGTAAGACTGAGTTTAAGGCTTTAAGCTTCTGTGAAGCATGTGAGTAAACTCTCCTGTCAGTCATGTCTAAGGCTTTAAACTCATGTCTGGTGACGAGGTGTCAGTTTATGGTCTCAGTCTTGTGCTGAACAAATCAAATCACCTAGGGACCAGAATGAGGATGCCTGTGTTGAGATTCACTCCTCTCAGTCAGAGACTTCTCTAAAGTGTGTGTGCCTGTTCTAGGCCACAGGAGCAGAGTCTAGATGCTTACAGGATGCTCTCCATCAGCTTATATGACAGTTTTTTGCTTGGATTCAAACAGGGATGAATGCTTGATAGAAATATGCAGGAGGTTGGGCACTGAGAATCTTATGCTCAGGAGCATGCCTGAGAAAAAGAAATGCATTATGAAGGTACAAGAGCCTTGTACTACACTCTTCGCATTTAGCTATGCTCCCTTTTGATACACTCCTGTACATACCAGCAACAGCAAAAGACAGCAGACTTGATCAAAAAACAAATAGGCAGCTGGATGTAGAAAATGCAAGTTTATTTAGAAAATTATCCTTAAAACCAGTAGTACAGGATTTTGTCCCGCCAACAATACTGGAACTTCATCAGATAAATTCAAAGAACAAATATGCACCCTCGTGCCGAGGTGAGTTAATCTCTCCTGGTGCACCTCACGGGGGTGCATATTGGTTCTTTGAATTTATCTGATGAAGTTCTGCTGTTGTTGGCGGGACGAAATCCTGTACTACTGGTTTTAAGGATAATTGTCTAAATAAACCTGTGTTTTTTACATCCAGCTGTCTGTTTTTTTTACACTTCTGTAGATGACATTCAAACTCCAGAATACTTCATACAGTTGTTTGATGTCCAAATCCTTAACCACAGGCCATGACTCAGAAAAGCCCAATAGACCACACCTCAGCCTGCTCCACTGGACTCAGCCTGGTTTGGCAGGAGCCTCTGAAAGGAGAATCTTCAGCTTTGAGTACCCACAAACAATAGTGTGATGACTCTAAATATCTTTGCTTGACATCAGTCTGGTGTCCAGTATGTCATACCAGATCCATCTTTGATTGAGCAGGGCTATATTCTGGGATGGGAATCAGACCTGCACCAATCTCCATGTTGCACTCAGAAATGTGTCTCAAACTGAAGTGTTAGTCACCCAAGGGTGAGCTTGAGAACCTGTGGAGTCTATGATATTGTTTTATAAATGAGCTTAACACTAGCAGGCCTTAATTAGGATCTGGCCTCCTTATCATGGTTCATTTGGTGGTGCTTTGACTAAGACTTCGGCCATTCATGGGACCCCTCATCTGGTCATCATTTATGCATGTGACTGTCCAATGGTGGTAGCATTCTGATAGAGGTAGGCTCTGAACATTTGTGATGAATTCTGGTGGAGTGTTTGAAACTGTGGCACTTTAGAACAGCACAGTAAAAAAAAATAAAAAGCAAGGCCAGGATACACCACTTTTACTGCCATGAAAAGCTAGTTGAGACATTTCCTTATGGCTATCAAAACAAGTAGAATATGTATGAGCAGTGCAGTCCTTTTGTTACGTGTACAGCAGTACACTTAGAATTTTCAAAAGATGTTCCTGCTTACTGAGTCTTAAATTTACTACTCGACCAATAGGCTGACAGAAAGCCTAGATACATCTTTAGCCCTGAAATTGCTCAGTTTAAATCACAAATGAAAATAACATACAATGCAGTAATAAAATTTAACAAAAGAAACTAAAGTAGGCAGTCTTCAAGTGCATTAATTTATTTATTGGTTGAATTTATCACTGCATGCACTTGTAAAATAATCCCATCTGCTTGTTACTGCTCTTCCTTTTTCTGTTCTGAGTCTGTCTCCATTGTTTTATTTAGGAGGGAACTACTTAATATTAGCTTTTAATATTTCTATTTGGTTGGTCTGAGGGTATTTCTTTAGAAAAGTCTTTCATCTTGCTGGTGTAAAAGAATTAACATTGTAGATACTGCTCTTTTGTGCCTAGCTGTTTACCTATGGCTGACTGGCTGGCTGAAAAACTGGATTGCTTTGTTTCAGCGATATTTTACATTCCTGTGCTGCATTTATTTATTGGCTGTATTTATCACTGCTTGCATTTGTAAACTAATCCCACCTGCTTGTTACTGCACTTCCTTTTTCTGTTCTGAATATGTCTCCATTCTCAATTTTTCCCACCTACCCTCCCAACTGTTTTTCTAAAAAAATTGATGGCTTTTGAGTTGCCAGCCTCTACTATAAATTTGATATTGGACACGCCTCTCAGTCCCTGCACATCAGTTCATTCTGTTGAGTACAGTGAGATCACTTGGGAAGGCCTACCCCCTTATTTTCTTAACCTTGAATTATCTTCTGTTTCCCCCTTCTACTTAATTTTTTCAGCTGCTTTTACTGTATTTATGTCAGTTCCTACTTTATTTCTTTACTTTGCTTTTGCTGTTTGTTCTTAAAAGTTTTCAGTTCCATTTATTCTGCTGCATTTATTACTGTCTGTTAGAGCATCACTTACAATTTAATCACACAACTAAGTCTCTCACTTTTGGTTTAAGGACTTGGGCTTCAGACCAGTTATTTTACATTAAGAATGTTTGTGATGTACACTCTTATGGGAGGAGAGGGTGACCTCTGGCTTTCTGAGCTGGGAATTGCTGGGTGAAGGATTATTTTATTGTGCCTGTTGTACTAGGTGTCTTTATTCTGGTTTAAGCACTTTGGTTCCAAACCAGTTACTTTACATTAGGAGGATTTGTGGTCTAAACTCTTGTGGCAGGAGAGGATAGCCTACACTTTTTTCTAAACTGGGAATTGCTGGTTGAGGGCTCATTGTCTCTGTTATTCTGAAAGTGTTGTAGTTCTGGCTTAAGCACCTGGGCTCTAAAATCAGTTATTTTACATTGGGAGGGTTGTGGTCTAGACTCTTGTGTGGGAGTGTGTGACCTTCACCCTTCTGGCCTGGGAATTGCTGCTTTATTTAAATTTTTTTTTTTTTTTTTTGCTGTTGTGACTGTGATTTTATGCACTTTGAATTTCTAGTTCTTCTGCATTTTAAAGCATAGGCTAGATTCAGACTTGATGAATTTAGCCTGGTATCTCTTGAGCACTAAAACCAGCTCTTCACTGAGATACTGAATGATCTGAGGCATCTGTTCCTTCCAACTAATTATAACTGCCTGCTTTTGCTCTTGTATTGTACGTTTAATTTGTATTTGCATTCTTGAATTGTCTGAACTGTTTTTGCCACATTCTACTGTATACTGTACTAGTTCAGCTGTAGCATAGCCCAGTTCCAGGTTTGTTGTTTCTGGGTCTTTTTTTGTAACTTCTGAGCATCAAACTCAAGACATCCTTGTAGATGAAGGCCCTTCTGCACCCTTGTGGGAGGAGAGTGCTGACTGGGTCCCATCTTATTGAGGGTGATTGGAGTAGTGCTCATACAGACCATCTTTATTGGCTAGTTTGAGTTAAAAGAGTTATCTCTTATTTTGTTTAAAGCCTGTATTTGCACTTTTCTGCGTGTAGCACACTGTCATGCACTGCCATATAGTGGTGGTCACCAGTGGTGGTTTAGACACAAACCTATTGCTTGTTAAATTTTCCCCTAGCATTTAATTTATGGTCCTCCAGAGCTTTTCTGTAGCTCTGCTCTACTCTGCTATCAGGTGGAACACTTGGCCTAGCCTCAGAGGTACCAACACATCTGTCACCCTCTAGCCTTTCGTAAGTGTGACCTCTTTTCCCGACCGTATAAACTTATCTAATACCATGGACAGGCAATTTCCCACAGTTTTTCCCGCCAGCTTGGTCAACAGGGGCATCCTGAGGCAGTGTAACAACTGCCTCCTGTTCACAAACAACCCTCTACTCCTAGTCCACACAAACTCAACATATGAGAGATGCATCTATAGTAAGAACTTTGAATCCATGCTTTCTCTCACACACCAGTTAGAACATGTGTCAGTGAGCAGGTTGTCAGCATGCACACCTCACCTCCTACTCCACCCAAACCTACATCACTCACCAGAAATATAGCCAAACACCAGAGAACTCCCAAACACAAGCACACTACACCCAATACTTCCTGTGCAGAACACAATATACTTAATAGCTCATGTACCAGTGTCTCACCCATCAAGCCCGTAAGGCAAACCACAAAATCAGACATATTAGTCATAGGTGACTCTATCATGAGACAAATGTCCCTCTCACCAGGCTGGATAAGAAAAAGGTCATGGTCAGCTGTCTATCAGATGCCAAGGTACACCATGTCACACATGCACTCAGGTCTCAAGTACTGTTATGACTTCTTCATGAAAGACGTGAGACGTACCTCTCTGGACTGTATGAAGAGAGACATGACTGAGCTCTCAGACTGTGTGTCTCAGGCAAGTATGTTCCTACCCTTAAGCAGCATTTTACCTTCACCTAGGATGATGCCTCAATACAAAAAGAAAAGGATTGATCTCAGTAATTGGCTTAGTTTCTGGTGTCATTCTAAGGGGATTCAGTATCTGTCAGCCTGGGATGACATGATCAACAGACCTCGATGCTTTGCCAGAGATGGTATTCATCTGTCACCCCTGGGATTTCGGCTACTGGCTAAAGCTCTTGTCACCCCCATAGTGCCTTTTTCAGGCAGTATCTGAAGGGCAGAATTCCCAATGTAAAAACTTAATCTAAAAACTACCTCAAGGTTATGCTGCTAAACGCTGAGAGTCCTAACACAAAACTACACTCACTGGAAGCAGTCCTCTTAGACATTTGTGCAGTCAGAGAGACTTGGTTCAGGGCTGTGGAGAGCACCCCCAGCCATACCGGGTTACACTTCCTTCCACACGTTCAGACCACAAACTGAAGGCGTGAAAACTAAAGGAGTTGGTGTATCAGTTTTCATTAAAGGTACGAAACACAAACCAGATGACGGGAGGACCGCAACCACAAAAAGATTTATTGGATTAACGTCAAAAATGTATCACAACGTTTTCGTCAGTTTAGATATCCGACTTCTTCAGATAAAAAATCTTATTGCACCAACAGTCAATTTAAACTTTATATATCCAATCATGTACCATCAATTAATTTAATTTAACTCTTAAAGACAAACCCTAAAAATACACCATAAATTCGTACTAAACAAAATAAAATCCATATATTACATAAAATTATTAGTCAATACATATAAAAAATATCCACCCTTAAAAAACGTTATGTAAGGTTAAAAAATGTTTAAAATATAATTATAAAATTATGAATTCTATAATTTAGCAGCTTTTAATTTCAATAATGGTAAGATAGATATATATTCATTCATACCAGGCTATCTATTGGCTTCCAGCAACACCTGCCAATAAGTTTCCCGATATTCTAACCGGGTCTCCCATGGTCCCCCTCTATGATCTCTCCTTTGTGTCTCAAGTACAAAAAAGATGAATGTAGCTTGTGGGCATATCAGAGTATGACGGAATAAGGCATTACTATTATTCTGCTTTTGTATTTCATACATATGTTCATAAATCCTCCTTTTTAAATGCCTTTCCCACATAAAAACCATAACAAATCTGGCACATACTTAAATAGATTAGTCTTTGACTATTACAGTTGGAATAATTGGATGCATTAATCCATCTGTTTCTCACTGGAATATATACTTTATCAGTATGTGCTATAAACTTACATTGCCCACAAGCTCCACATTTGTATGTACCCTTACGTTGATTAAAGGAAACTTGGGTTACCTACTCATATTCTAGAATCTTTTTAATATTTCTCCCTTTACGGAAAACAGTTTTCATATTTTTCCCTTTCAAATTTATAAGATCAGTAATGTCGCTGAAATAAGCCCATTCTTCTTCCACAATTTTTCTAATAGTGCCTGAATTGGCACTATAATCAATGACAAATACCCTATTGTAACCCCCATTTAATTCCTGAGAATTGTTGAAAGAGGAAGTAATAGTAGTCAGGCTACCTGTCCCTAAAACAGGCCGATATTTGATAGCCCTCCCTGCTTTCACTTCATCACATACTTTATCAATAAGTTCTAAAGGATAGTCTCTCTCCTGAAATAACTTAGTAAGTACCAAACATTCATGTACAAAATCAGAGTCATCGGACGTCATCCTTGAAGCTCGGACAAATTGTCCCTTAACTATCCCCCTCTTTTGAAAATTAGGGTGTGAACTTGTATATCTAAGGTAACTGTTAGAAAAATTGGGTTTTCTGAAGTTGGTTGATTGAAACCCCTCCCCCCCCTTGGACTTTCAAGGTGACATCCAAGTAATTCACCTGATTCTTGGAAATTTGATGTGTAAATTTCAAAAATGCCGTGTTGGAACTTATATAACTAATAAATTCTTCAAGTATGTTCATTGGCCCTGTCCAAAAAATACAAATGTCATCCAAGAATCTAGAATAGAAAGTCCAATACTGACTATAAACACTGTTGAGAACATATAAATTTTCCCAAACTGATAACACCATGTCAGCATAGGTGGGGGCACAATTGGCCCCCCATGGCCACCCCAGAGATCTGTTGAAAATATTCACCTGAGAAAAACAGAAAATTGTTAAGAACTATTTCCATTAATTCCATGATCCAAAAAAATATCATTCTCAGAAGCCTCTGTATTTTTCCTAAGGGCTATATCTAACCAGGATAAACCTTGGTCATGTGGAATCATGGAAAAAAGATCTACAATATCAATGGCAAGAAAAAACAAATCCAGGGAATATAAATCTGATGTAATCTCACCCAGAAATTCCCAAGAGTCTTTAAGTAAATGGTTTTCCTTGCCCCAAAGGTTTTTTAGTTTCATGTCTACAAATTTAGATAAAGGGGATATTTTGGAACCCTGTGCAGCAACTATAGGTCTAAGGGGAGGATTTTGAGTATCTTTATGCACCTTAGGTATCCCAAATATAGAGGGAACCCTGGGAGTTGTATTCTCAAGGTAAGAATACGTCCCAAAATCAATGATCCCCTGATCAAACAAGTCCTTAAGTGCCAAGTCTATCTTTTTGTAAGAGACATGAATCTCATTCATAGAAACTGGCCTGTATCTAAGTCCATTGTATAAGATATCATTCATTTTCCCCTCGTATACTATTTTATCCATGAGTACTATCCCCCCGCCTTTATCGGGTTCCATGACCCTAATGTTCGGATTGTGACTAAGTTGACTAAGTAGTTCAATTTCAGGTGTTTGTAAATTGGGACTACATGCATAAAATCTATGAGCCTGTCTAATTTTCCTTTCCATTCTTGTTTCCAAGTTTTTTAACTGGGTGTGTATGGGGGGGGGGGGTTGTATACACTAGGCCTGTGTAGAACACTATGATTAGGTTGAAAATTTTGATTTCCCAACAAATTTTCTAAGTTAAGTTTTCGAATAAAAATTTTTAAATCCAAAATAGTTTTAGTAATATCACAGCTTTTTTGAGGGATAAATTTAAAACCCTTTGTAAATAAATCAAAAAACGGTATCTGTAACCTGTAATTCACTGTAATTATAAATACAAAAAACATCTGGATTGGAAAACACATGTTGATTCCCGAAAGGTTCAGAAATATAAGGGATCTCACAGGTTACCATCTCTGGTTCTTGTTCCTGTTGTACCCCCCCCCCCGTATGGATAAGGACCCTGTAAAAAAGGGTTGGGCCCTGGATTGTTGCGTTGATTTTGTATTCTCTCTGAACGCCTAGGTAAATTTTCATTGTCTACAAAATGTTCAGTGCTTGTTTCAGCTCCTATTTCGTCATAATGCCTAACTTCAGAAGGAATTTCCTGATAAAATGTTGGTTTACCCCCCCCTCCTGGTTGTATTTGACCCATATAGCAGGTAGTGCTGGATACTGTTGCCCCTTCTCATATTCTTGGATATCACTCTGTAATTTCTTGTGTTTTCTACAAGAAATTTCCTCACACTTTTTATCAATGTAGAATCTAATGTCATAATATTTTTTCTTGTTCCACATTGAACATTAAATCCTTTACAATAAAATCATTGTGTTGTTCAATTTCTCCATGAAGCCTAATAATGCCTTTTTCATTGTTTTTAACTATGGCCTGGACTATTTCCAGCCCACAGTTGTCAAAGGCTTTGATAAGATCGTGATGAAATTCACTGCCAGAAATAACATTGTTAGGATACTTGTGTATCCGTAACCCCTTAGGTACTAAGCACTTCTTGAGACATTCGTTAAGATACATGTTGTCAAGATGCAAACTTTTGTACCTGTATAGGGCTGTCCTTAGTAATTCAATAGTCTCATTGTAAGTACGGTGATTGTCCGAGGAAGTAGATCCCCTGGTGTAGTTGTTAAAGTCCGGTTTAGACTGCAACCAGTTTCAAAATGTAGATGAAATATCCTCGGTAGTTCCTTTCCTCGTAGAACTGTTTTCCAAGCCTGTGTTCGAAGAACGCAAGACATTCGGGGTCCGGTGAAAATCCAGGAAACTGTCTGAGTCACCAGGAACAGCACCTTGGGCTGTACCATTGTTACCAGAATTGGTAGGTAAATTTTGGTGTGGACCTGGGTTGCGAATAAATGAATTTCCTTTGCCGGTTACAAACGATAAAGGTAAATACACCTCCAGATTGGTCAAACAGCATGATTCCCTGGAGATACTTCAGGTGCAATTAACTGCTGGTAGGGCATCTGTTCAAGTCATTTCCAGTTACAGACCCCCTCCATGAATCAGGGCACTCACTCACTCTGCCTATTTGGATCTACATGAGTCTGTCAAGATACAACCGAATACCATGGTTTTGGGTGACTTTCCATCCACTGACTGGGCAGATTACTCATGCTCAAACTTGCTTGCCCAAAGGTTCCTCAACTTCATTAACTCCAATGCCCTGGACCAGCTGGTTGACCCCCCCCCCCTACCAAGGGGTGCCAACATCTTGGATCTGCCGCTTACCAATATAAGCGACCACTGTAGCACCCACACTGAGACATCTTTCCTGGTGAGATCTGACCACAAATCAGTCTTGTTTGAAGTAACTATCACTCCTGACACCCCCCCCCCCAGCATCAACTTAACTAAAAACTTCTCCAAAGCAGATTATAACCTCTAGCGGGATGGTATAAATAGCTTATCTGCCCTTAGATGGAACTGGAAACTATGCCAAGTTCTACACCAGTGTTTTATGCAAACACCTGTATAATTGCATTGACTCTGCTGTACCTGATAGTACCAAAACAAGCTTCTCAAGGACGAGCAAACCTGCCTGGTGGGCACCTGCCATTAACAGGCTTTACAATAAGAGGAAGCATTTGCTATCTAAAAGTAAGAGGGAGTGAGCCCTAAACTGGAAACACTCCCTCATCAGCTTAAACAAGCAAATAAGACTTCAAGTCCTCCAAAGCAAACTATGAGTCCAGATTAGCTTCGTCAACTAAAGACAGTCATAAGGCATTCTTTATTTACATCCACAACCTAAAAGGAAAAGCCCAGATTTGTGCTGAACTGGTAGTTAATGATACCACATATACTGAGCCTGTGGACATAGCTAAACTGTTGGCTGACAGGTTCTGTGAAAATTTCACTCCCCTGCCCCCACCAGACATACCCCATGACATTACTGTCACCTTTCCCCTACCTTGCATCTCTAATGAGCAGGTCATTAATGCCTGCTCTAAGGCCAGGAATGCTGTATCTGTGAGACAACAGATTCCTAACCCAGAGACTGCCCATGCTATGGAATAGACTTCCCATACATGTCAAGTAGAGCACCTTGCTGGCCCTCTTCAAGAGAAATCTTGATGAGTGGATGGTAAATAGAAAATTCACCCTAGGGATCACTCCAGTGGCTCTATTCAACAGAGACACTAGGAACTAAGGTTGGGTGGCACAATGCCAGGGTAATCCTATGGGCTAGGCTTGTAAATGCTCCAGGGCCATTAGCCTAGTACACACCTATGAACCTGATAACATCCCAGGCTGCGTCCTACATGGGCTCCAACAAGAGTTAGCAACACCAATGGGTACTCTTTTTTTCGGTCATAGTCTAAGCACTGGCTTCAATCCAGCTCAATGGGAAACTGCCACTGTTATTCCCTTGCACAAGGGTGGTGCTTCCACTGACCCTGGGAACTATAGACCTATTAGCCTGACTAGTCTTATCTGAAAGGCCATGGAGTAAATTATCGTGGACCTTATCAACAAAGATATAGGTAATCTCTAAACACTTGACCCTACTCAGTTTGGATTTGTCAGAGGGAGATCATGCCTGTTAAACCTGGTGGACTTCGAGACAGTCACCAAGGCCCTGGACGAGGGGACATCTGTGCATACAGCCTACCTAGACTTAGCCAATGCATTTGACACTATCCCCCACTCAGGCATCATTGACAAACTCACCCAGCTAGGTATCAACCGTTGTATTGTTAGATGGGTTGCTAATTGGCTCACTGATAGTACCCATATAGTTTAAAATGGGGGAATCCACCTCCAACAGCAGACATATAACCAGTGGTGTTCCACAGTGATCAGTCCTGGGACATCCACTGTTTCTCCAAAGTACAAGCAAAAACTAAAGATCTGTGGATGACAGTTTGCTGATGACTGCAAACTGGGAGAGGTCACAGAATCTCCAAATCATGTCAACCTCCTTCAAGAGGGTCTTACACAAACAAATGATTGGTGCCAAAGTCATGGCCTTAAACTCAATGCAAAAAAATGTATTATCATCCCTTTTGGTAAGGGCAGTGTTCCTGCTAACTACCAGATCAATAGCAACACCTTAGGTATGCACTCAGTGGTGAGAGACCTGGACATTCAAGTTGACAGCAACCTCACCTTTGACCACTGTGTCTCCACAGTGGTAAGAAGAGCATTCTATATTGCTCATCTCATAAGTAAAGACATTGCCTCCAGTAAAAAGAAGTTATAACCTCCCTGTACTCTTCCCTCAACAAGCCAATAATCAAGTACAACACTCCTTTTGGTATGTACCTTTCTAAGCACCTGCAGCAATCGTTGAGACCACAAAGGTTCCTCACATGGAAGATTCCAGGTCTTCAGCATCTGTCCTATGTAGATTGTCTGAAATCGCCATCACTTCATTCTGTTTCATACAGACTAGTCGGAGGTGCTTGCATACAAGACAATCTCTGACCTTGCCTTATTGGAAATGTTGCATGTCTGTAAGTCAAATGGTGCACAGGTTACTCACTCTAAAGACCATAACCTCGTATGTGACATTAATAGAACCTGCTTGAGGGACAGATTGTCTCCCAGAGGTTACCACACCTTTGGAACAGACTGCCACTTCATGTCAAACAGAAGACCTCATTGGCCCTCTTCAAAGTCAATCCAAATAATTCGATGGGTAACCATAAATTCAGCCCAGGGGTTCCACCTGTGGTCCCTCTTGTACAGAGGCAGTAGGTGCTGATTGTGGAAATAAGGGTAGAACTTGGCTAAGCTTATAAGGGCCCTAGGGCCATTAGCCTAGTAACTTCCTATGATCCTATTTTTTGTCATAGCCTCCAAAGCAAGTGAAATACAATTTAAGTGCAGTGCAGTTCTCATGCAGAAGAGAATAATAGTTTGGTCAAGAATTTCACACTGATGTTCTTGGGATGGTATGAGGTGTGTGTAGTTTATGCTCATGGAGAGGTTAAAAACTGTGACATTACTTTTATGCCGCTCAGGAGATTGTATATTGTATTTCAGACTTGTGTATATTATGTGGGACCATACATAATTTGCATTGTTGGGAAGTGTGTAGGTTGTATGATCCACTGTGTTTCAGATTACTGCGCATTTTGTGGGATCATATTCCTGTGCAGGTTGAGGAAGCCTTGCGTTACATTTCTTCTCAGGAAGGTGGTGTTGTTGCCTAGTCAGTTCTGCTCCTATTGAGGCTGCAGGATGTGTGATAAGGTTAAGTTCCTTTGAAGAAAGATGCACAGTACATTTTCTGTAGACTGTATGCATTGTCTGAAAAGTGATTTTCCTGTGGAGTTTGTTTATAAGTTTTATTTTACATTATGTATAAGGAAGGTGTGTGCTGTCTTGTCAGTTAATTTCCTGTGCAGAATGCAGGAGGTGTGGTACATTGCATTCCTCATCATTGTTTAAGCTGGCTTATACATGTTGTAGGTGATGGAAAAAAGTGCGGACTTACTGATATGTATAGATTATTAAACAGATTGCTTTTGTCTGCAAAGAACCATGGCAATACACGATTTTTACTTAACATAGTGACATATTTTTAGGGTGGCCATGGTGATGCAGCAGTTAATGTTATCGCCTCACAGCAAGAGATTCTCCAGTTTGATTCTCGGCTGGGGTGCCTTCTGTGTGGAGTTTGCATGTCCTCCCTGCAGACACATGGGTTTCCTCCGGGTGCTTGAGTTTCCTCCCACATGCCAAACATGTGCAGTAGGTGGATTGGACACTCTAAAATGGCCGTAGATGAGAATGTGTGTGTGTGTGAGTGAGTGGTACGGATGAACTACTGTGGCAGGGCTTAGCCACCTTGCAGTGTAAACCTTGGCTTGAGATGATTGTCACTGCTGAAGTGACACCCTGACTCCATATGCAAAATGGGAAAAGGGGTTGAGGATGGATGGATAGTGACAATATTTTTTTGAAAATTTACATTGTTGATATATTTGAATCTTCTATCCATTTGCCATCCTTGTGCTATCTTTCAACTATTTTCATAAAATATCTTTCTCATTTTCTGTTTCTAATCAGGCTGTAGGTTCAAATCATGTCTCACCTGTTTTCTTCTCTATTCCAGTAGGAACATGGCAGTCCAGGTGTTTGACTGTCTTCATACTTCCTTCTTGATAATTCTATTTATCCTTTAACAGCTCTTCTCTGCAAATGTAATGCTGCCTTAATCTACTGTATTCCATAGAACCAGATTACAAAGTGCCCACTTTGTTTCAGTCTCTCTCTGTCTTTTAAAATAAGTGGCTCTCCACTTAGCTTAAGTTACTCCCTCTTTCATAATTAACTGCTTAGTGCACACTGCAGTACTTAGGATATTAAGCCAGTTTTTCATCTTACTATAAAATCTGCAACATCTACGGCAAGACTGCCAGTTATTGGATAGCCCATATTCTGCCTCTCTGTAGTCATCTTGGTATTAGTGCTTCTGTTTTCTCCTGGTGAGAGAAGGAGCACAGGAACATTATTTCCTGCAGACTACTGATCCCCAGAAAGCCTAATAACTGCTCCATTAGTGGCAGCTTTGAATTTATGCCTATATTCTGCTCCTGGTGAGAGAAGGAGTGGAGTGTATTGATTTCTGACTGTTTCTGGTTGAGCAACGAGTATCTTTGCTTGACATTCCTCATTAATCTGGTTGCTATTCAAGGCATCTGTCAGGAAAAGGCTACAACAAGCCTACAGACCCTTGCATCATCTGTGACAAAGACTGTGGAATACCAAACAGACTGTGACCTGTTTCTCATCTTTGGATTGGTGCTAATGTTTTGCTTCTGGTGAGAGAAGAAGCAAAGGAGCATTGTATCCCAGCAGAGTGAAGCTGTAGTGAGACCAGCACTACTAGTGGCCAGGCAGTAGCCATTCATAAGACTCTCCTCTTTTTTTCATTCTTGACCAGCTAATTATTTTTTTTTTTCAGTAACTACTACTTGATTTGTTTCTAACTTCAGAATATCTGCTTAAATAAGTCATCCTTAAATTTTCTGGGTCTACTTATTAGTTTTCCCCTCAAGATTTTGGCAGTGCCCTGTATAGACATAGACATCTTGAGTGACCTTTTTCCT
The DNA here is from genome assembly GCF_019279795.1 of Protopterus annectens. Lineage (NCBI taxonomy): Eukaryota > Metazoa > Chordata > Ceratodontiformes > Protopteridae > Protopterus > Protopterus annectens. Next base: position 1,048,038,058 of record NC_056747.1, read on the forward strand.
GTAAAAGCACGATGGAAGTTTCATCAATACCTAGTTGCACACAGTTGCAAACTGGATACTCTTGACATTGCTTTATATTCGCACTCCAACTCTGTTGCCATGGATATGAACCTTCCTACTATCTTTGTTACCAGCTTGATGAATATGGGCATCAACTGTAGAAATGTCCTCATGGTTACTAACAATCAATTAATTCTCCAACTGATATGATATGTGAGAGATGTATTTACACAATGTCACTGGAAGCAAAGCTCTCACATAAAAGTACTACTAATGTCAATAAGGTTGTCAGTAGTACACATGCTACACCCATCACACACCATTTAAAGCAGACATATAGACCCACATATGCTGAGGCACTTAAATGTAACCTTCCTATACCCCAGTGACCTCTTAAACGAAGTACACATACAAATACCCACAACAGTTCCAAATGCACTCTTTCAAAAATAACACTCACATAAACACATGCAGCTACATCTCATGGAGTTCCACTTCTAAGCCCATAAGGCAAGCCACCACACAGTCCAACATTCTGATCATTAGAGACTTCATCATGAGGCACACTGATGTCCCACTCTCCAGGCTAGAAAGTCACAGTCCATTGCTGATCAGGGGCTAGGATCTGCATGAGACAATGTAAGGTAGTGCCAGCTGTGCTAGGGGAATTAGAGCAGTGCATGCATAACATATGCCAGCATAGCTAGCTGGAGTTTTGCAAAGAATTATGTCATTTGACTATCAAAATAATTTGTACAGATGATTGTGTTAAAAATGTTATCAACAGGGGTCCTGCTGGACAAAAAGAAGTATAGATGTATGTCAGACTGCATTGTTGTAGCTGATTGAATGTACATATTTTAACAGAGGATACTGAAAGGGAAGGGGTTAATCTCAGCCCAGCTAACCTTAACAAAAATAGCCTGAAATTAAATGAGTTGGTTTAGGCCATAAAGATTTTATCTCGCAGGTCTGAATGCACCCAGAGACGCAATGTCTGTGAAAAGTCTTTCTGCAGGAAGGGTGTAAGTATTTGAATTTTTTTGCTTCCAGATGCTGCATTAATACCTTAGCAAAGTTTTGTGTGTGTGTATTGTGACACATCTGTACCAAATCCTGGCTCAGTTGCTAGTGACTGAGCAGTGTGAGAACCACAGAGTCAGGTAGCCAGATGTGATATTCTGTAGCCAGCAGTGAAATTGTATTTTGAATACTAGTGGGAGATGTGATAGATGCACTCTGCACTTTATTAGATTTGAGAAGAGACACTCATCCATTTCATCTTGCCTTCCTCTAGGCAGTAGGTAGGGAAAAGTAAATCTTCAGTCAGTAAGGAAAATGTAGCAACATTATTTCTGTATCTGTAAGACTCTTTCCATCTGTGTTGTTTTCTATATTTCCTTTGATTGAAACTCTTGTTTTTTATTGTAAATAGTTATTTAGTATTTTTGTGTTTTCTAGTTTATTTTTAAATATATCTATACCTTTCATTATGGCTGGTCTTTTAGCAAATATTTAACATTTGAGAGTAATACCATTTATTTAATGGCACTATGGCTCCACATTCCTGAAGGTCTTGCTGCATGGCTTGGAAATGCTGCCATTTGTATAAGTATTAATTTTACTAAGAGTAATTGAGTACCCTGGTAAGAGTCTTTAAGTAGCTGGCTGGTGACAGTGAATCTATAGTTTGGGTGGCAAATTGAATCAGCTATGCCAGCCTTTCTCAGGTTTGTTTTGTGTGTGTGTGTGTGTGTGTGTGTGTGTGTGTGTGTGTGTGTGTGTGTATAAAAATCAAACCTGTGTGTGTGTTCCTGTCAGCTACTTTGAACAGGGACACTGAAAGCACTGATTTCACAGAGAGGGTGGTGAAGGACTTGGCTTAAAACACCCGGCTAAGGACATAACTCTGTAGCTGTGGGGAGTCTTATTTAGGGCCTATAGAGAAAGTCCAGGACTGAAGTGTGCATTCCCTGTGTGCTCTTAAGGGAAATTGTACTTTGTGCAAAGAACTGCATCTGAAAATACTGTGTGTCTATTTTTTCTTGTGGAGTATTCCCCACCGGTGTCAGTGGTGAGGATTGACGCTCTTGGATCACTGTCTCAGAGGAGGGATATCACATTAGTGACCAGTGGTGTGGATATTGAACTTCTGTAGCCTTTAAGCAGTTGTCACTAAAGGGGTGTGTACTTTCAGCAGCCACAAGTGAAACATAGTGTTTCATTTTTCACAACAGTTTTATTTATTTTTTTTTTAGTTTAGTTTAGTCAGGGAAAGCAGGCAAAGATGTCAGCAGAGGATTATGGCAAGCTGACAGTGAACCAGTTGGCCAAGGTGTACAAATCCAAAGGACTGGTGCATCCTTACCTGACTGGAGAGGAAATGATTTCAGCCTTAGTCGCAGCTGCAGCACAGCTCAGCAACCAGGAAGACAACCAGTCTGGAGATGGACATGTGTAGCCCTCAGAAACAGGGCAGCTCACCTTTTCCTTAGAGGCTTTAAAAACCCATTGAGAATTAGAGACTTGAACTGGAGGCAAAATGAGTGGAATTAGAATCAGCAAAGAGACTGCACCATTTGGTGGCTGAAGAAAATGAGAAGCAGCGTCAACATGAGAGGGACATGCTGACTCTTTGGGAACATGGAGGTGATAGGGAAGGGAATAAGTGAACTGCAGAAGCAACAAAGATCAGTAAATTTCTTCCACATCATACAGAAGGTGATAATTTTTGTAGTTTTATTCATATATTTGAAAGATTATGTAGACAATATGATGACCAAGGGCTCTGGGTACTGTTCCTGGCCTCCTTACTCCATGGTAAAGCTGTAACTGGTGTTTCTAAATTGTCTGATATTGATTATTTAAGTTATCACAAGGTTAAACAATGTTTATTGGAGTGTTATGTTAACACCTGAATCTTACAGAAAAAAGTTTAGTGAGCATAGACACAAGGCAGATGAAAGTGTATGTGATTATATTACTGAGCTAGGCACTTATTTTCATAAGTGAGTGAGTGTCAGTTTTGAATGGCTGGCAGACCTTTTGGTGAGGGAATCAGCCCGTAGCACTTTGCCTGAAGATATGAGAATCTGGTTGGCAGAACAGGAGTGTAACTCCACAGATGAGCTGGGGAGAAAAAGAGATCTCTATTTAACAAGTAGGGCACCACTGCACAAGAATGGATACCCAGTACTGCACATGGATATGAGGGAACCCATGGTGGGCAGCCTTAACCACCCCAGCAGAGTGCAGCAGTAAAAGGGGAAGCCACAAGTTCAGGCACACAGCCAAGATCAGATTTAGATGTTTTAAATGTAACCAGAGGGGCATGTAGCATACAAATGTCCAATGAATCAAGGTGGGGGAGCCAGTAAGTATAAATAACAGTATGCTAGTGGTATGTTGTCTGAAGATAACAGGAGTATCAAACTATCACTGGAATTTGTATCCTATCTTAGTGGATGGAAAACAGGGCACTACTAAGAGAGAGACAACCTCTGACATAACAGTTGTGAGTCCTGCAAGAAGTACTTGCTTGGGCAGTCCACTGTGGTCAGAGCTTTAGATGGGACCCCATTCCAAATACCTTTGGCCAGGGTTCACCTTGACTGGGAGGGTGGAAAAGGAAGTGGATGTCCTGATAAGGAATGATTTTGATGATGCAGTACCTTGTGTGCATACAGTTGCATGCATTCAGGCTTGGAGACAGGCATGTGGGTCTGGTAACCTGTGGAGACCAGACAGACCCCACAGCTGAAGCCGGGGCTGATGACATGGTTATTTCAGGGAGGGAGGTACCCTGTAGCAGTGAGCTACAGCTGATGATAGATACTGATGTTCCCTTGGACAGGGTGACTGCAAGGGCAGAGGGGAGTGGTAGCACTCAGGCTGGCAGTGAGGCACTGCTGTCAGAAAATACCAAACTTCCTCTGGAAAGGGAGATGGGAAGAGTCACAAAGGTAGAGTTGAGAAGGGCTCAGCTCTCGGACCCTACATTACAAGGCTTGAGGGCGGTAGCTAAGGAGGCACCTGATTCCCAAGAAAAAGAGGAGTCTGTATACTGGAACAAAGTTTTTTTTGTATAGAGAGTGGACCCCTGAGGGGAAGGGAGAGAGGGGAAGGTAATATAGCAGTTTGTAGTGCCCAGAGCTTACCGTCTGGCACTTCTAGCCATAGCCCATGACATTCCTTTTCATAGGTTCATACTAGGCTATCTGCCCTAGGGCATTTATAAGCCTAGCCAGAGTGTGTATGGCTTTCGCCACCCATTTTAAATTAATTTTGCTATGCCCTTTTTCGAGGTTAGTATACTGTGCCTCTGTCTAACAGTGACACAGAAGTGATACCCGGGGTAAACCTACGATCTCCCATCCACTCATCAAGATTCCTCTTGAAGAGAGTCAATGAGGGACTCTGCCTAACCTGGACTGGGATTTTATTCCAGAGTGAAGGGAGCCTCTGGGTTATGAATCTGTCCCTCCAGCATGTCCTATTTATTTCAGTGCTGAGGTTCAAGTCCCTCGAGCGCTTAGCTCGATGGGATTTGGATTTTCTGAGGTGCAGCATGTCCATTAATTCCAGGTTGGACATGGCTTTATACGTCAGGCACAGATCGCCTCTGAGCAGGTGGTATGCCACTGAGTAGAGCTGGAGTTTCTTTAACCGGGCAGCATACGGCATCTGTTTGAGCCCCTTGATCCTCTTGGGGAGGAACCTTTGGGTTCTTTCCAGTTGCTGCAGGTGTCTGGTAAGGTACTTCCCAAAAGGGGCATTGTACTCAATTATGGGCCTGATGAGGGATGAGTAAAGAGGCACGATGACCTCCCCTGATCTAGATGTGAATCCCTTCATGATTAGGTGGGCTATATAAAATGTTTTTCTAACCACTTTGGCCACGTGGTTGTCAAATGAGAGATTGCTATCAACTTGGGTCTCCAGGTCCCTAATTCCTTCTTCTGTACTTAATGGATTACCACCTATGTGATAATTTGTGGGCACTTTGTTTTTGCCAAAGGGGATGACTATACACATTTTGGCGTTTAGCTTGAGGCCATGGCTCTGGCACCAGTTGTCTGTTTCTATGAGGCCCTTTTGGAGGATGCTTGTGTCGGCTGGAGAGTCTCTTATGGCGCCCAGTTTGCAGTCATCTGCGAACCTGGTCAGCCACAGTCCTTCCATGTTGGCCTGTACCTCCGAGAAATATATACCGAACAAGAGAGGGCCCAGGACTGAGCCTTGTAGGATGCCACTTGTAACTGGTTTGGAGTCTGACATGGCTCCAGCTATTCTAACCATGTGGGTTCTGTCCTTGAGCCAGTGTGCAACCCATCTAGTGACATAGGGGTTTATATTTAAGCTGGTGCGCTTATCTATAATGCCCAAGTGGGGTATTGTATCGAAGGCTTTTGCGAGGTCCAGGTAGGCTGTGTGGACCACCTTCCCCTTGTCAATGGCCTTGCTGACTGTTTCAAAGAAATCGACCAGGTTTAAGAGGCAGGATCTGCCCTTAACAAAGCCGAACTGAGTAGGATCCAGTGTCTGTAGGTCCCCAATATCTTTATTTATAAGGTCCATGATGATCCTTTCCATAGCTTTGCAGACCAAGCTAGTGAGACTTATGGGGCGATAGTTTCCAGGATCCGTTGAGGCACCACCTTTGTGGAGAGGGACCACTGTTGCTGTACGCCACTCTTTGGGTACATATCCTGTAGTAAGGCTGAGATTGAACAGTAGTTTTAGGTTTGGGTTTAGCTCTTCTTGGAGTTCATGTAAGACGCAGCCCGGGACACCGTCTGGTCCCATTGATAATGTGTTTCTTGCTTTGGAGAGGGCAGCTCTTACCTGAGCATCTGAGATGTCAGGGGGGCAGCACTCTGCTGGGATAGATATTAGCTCTTTTGGTGGGGGGGGGGAGAAGTTTGCGCTGAACCTGTCAGCTAGGATGTTGGCAATGTCTATGGGTTTGGTGTATTTTTTGTCATTTTGGACTAATTCTGAGCATATCTGGGAATTCCCACTCAGGTTCCTAACATAACTAAAGAAAGCCTTGTGATTATCCTTAGTGTCCTGTGCAATTTTTCTCTCTAAGCTGGCCTTAGACGATTTTGTGAGTGCCCGTAGTGTTTTGCTAATACTGATCAGAGATGCCTTCCCTTTTTGGGATTTTGCTCTATCGTGTAGTAGCTTCCTCCTTCTGTTGTATAGTTTGTTTATGGCTGGGGTCCACCAGGCAGGACGTCTGCCTTTGGAGGATTGGGTCTTGGTTTTATTTGGGATTGCATGATCCATGCATTCCTGAAGGTGTTCATAGAATGCATTTATAAAGGATTTTGTGGTCTGGGCCGTATTATCCACAGTATATGAGAGAAAACACTATACCGGGTACCACACAATAACGTCTTTATTTATTATCCACAGGCCCGGGGGCTTTGAAGGATTCCACCTCGGTTTTGAGGAGTGTGAAATTTGCTTTAGAGAAGTTTTTCACTGTGGTTTTCTGGGCATGGGGTTGGTTTGGGATGTGAATATCCAGTGAGATTAGTTTATGGTCTGATCTTACCAGTGAGGGATACACTTCTGGTCTGGTGCATAGAGTCCCCATGTTGGTGATGATCAGGTCCAGTATGTTTTCCCCTCTTATGGGAGTGGTAACAAGTTGTTCCATAGAATTTGAGTTTATAAATTCTAGGAACCTTTGGGCTAGGGTGTTGGAGCTAGAGTAATGCTCCCAGTCTATGGTTGGGTAGTTGAAGTCACCCAATATAATGGTGTTTGGAGAGACCTTCATATTTTCCAGTGATCTTAGGAAGGCCGAGTAGGGTTCCTGGGTTTGGGAGGCTGGTCTGTAGCAGGCTATAAACTGGAAGGCAGTTTTACCCACTGTTAGTTGCAAATGGATAGTCTTTGCAGATCATATGGGCATAAAGCATACCAAGAGACTTGTGCAGAACCTTCATTGGCCTGGGATTGCAAGGGACATAACAGGGTACTGCAGAACCTGTGAGCAAGTAGGCAAGGCAGGAGACTAGCACCTTTGATGCCTTTGCCTGTGACTGAAGAGCTGTTTCAGAGGGTAGTTATGGATATTATTGGGCCCCTGAGTACCCCAAGTTCTACAGGGAAGAAATATATCCTAGTGGTAGTAGATTATGCTACTAGATACCGTGAGGTGGTGGCTCTGTCCTCCATCAAGGCAGAGAAGATGGCAAGTGCTTTGTTAGATATTTTTAGCAGGTTTGGTTTCCTCAGAGAAATACTTGATTGACAGAGGTCCCAGTTTCATGTCAGACCTGCTAGCTTGTCTGTGAGAGTGCTGTGGGGTGAAGCACCTAAAGACTATCCCCTACCACCCCCAGACTAATGGTTTTGTGGAGAAGTTAAACTCTACATTGAAGACTATGCTAAGGGCATTTGCAGACCAGTTTAAGACAGAGTGGGACACATATTTGCACCATCTGTTGTTTGCAAAGAGGTACCCCAGGAATCTGCAGATTTTTCACCCTTTGAGGTGCTGTATGGACATAGGGTGGGGGGTGGCCTTGGATTTGATTCGTTTTAAGTGGGAAATGTGTGTGAATCCCACAAGAAATCTATTGTGGCATATTTCCTAAACCTCAGGACAAGGCTTAGGGAACTCATGAGCTTGGCCCAGGAGAACCTGGTAGTAGCCCAATAGCAGAAAAAGGTCAGATGTGACAGGAATGCTCGAGCCTGAGAGTATGTTTTGGGACAGTGGGTTATGGTGCTCATATCTGTCAGACACAGTGAGCTGCAGGCAGCTTGGGAAGGACCCTTCAAAGTGATAAGGAAGGTCAGTGATGTTAACTACATGGTAGAACTGCTAGGCAGGAGGCAGGGGTACAAACTGTACCATAACTTTATGAAGACTTACCGTGATAGGAAGGCCCTTAGTCTGAGTATTTGCATTGGGTGGGAGGAGGAGTCTGAGGGGGAACTGGTAACTGATCTCCTCAGGTGGACTCACACTGACACCTCAGTTGAAGGGGTAGCAATATACCAGTGGTTATCCCCTACCTAGGTTTGAGACGTCTGAGCAGTGTTACAGGTGTTTAGAGGCATGTTCACTGGGAAACCTGGGACAGCACTGTAGTGGGGTCAGCAATGCCAATACAAATGGGATCTCAAGACAAGGTTAACGTGTTCCAGACAGATTCATTTCTCTCGAGTAACATTTCTCCAGGGTCACTTGAAAATCTAGCTTGAGTCTTCAAAGGTTGGAGAGATGTAATGATGCAGGGTAGTGCCAGCTGTGCTATGGGGAGTAGAGCAGTGCACGTGTAACATATGCCAGCATAGCTAGCTAGAGTTTTGTAAAAAATTGTATGTCATTTGAATATCAAATTGATTTGTACAGATGCTTGTGTTGAAAATGTATCAACACTGGGTCCTGCTGGACAGAAAATAAATATGCATGTATGTCAAACTGTATTGTTGTAACTGATTAATTGTATATTTTTAACAAAGGATATTGGAAGGAAATGGGTTAAGCGGGTCTATATCATTAGTTCAAACGCACATGTGTCCGAATGCCAAAACATCGAACTGGGAAGTTTGAAATGCAAAAGTAGCAAAGCCGCGGAACACAGAATTTTTTTCCCAGGGAAAAAATTTGGTGGGCCGTTTCTGCGGCTTTGCTATTTTCTCCACTGGGGTGCGATCTCAGAGTTGGTATATTTTACGTAGGGGGGTGTGGGGGGCACAGCCCCCACATTAGTAACAGTCTGAAGTGTTTGTGTGTTTTTACGTTTTGTACTGGAACAGCAATTTTTTTTCTCTGGGAAAAAAATCGCTGTTCTGAGTGTTCAAAGTTCTGACATTTCGAACTTCTTGGTTCGATATTTACATAGTCGAACTTATGACAGTTCAACTATGTGATATAGACCCGGATTAAGCTCAGCCCAACTAACCTTAAAAATAGCCTGAAATTAAGTGACTTGGTTTAGGCCACAAAGATTTTTATCTCACCGGTCTGAATGCAGCCAGAGATGCAGTGTCTGTGAAAAAACTTTCTGCAGGAAGGGTGGAAGTATTGGAATTGCTTTATAACTTCCAGATGCTGTATTAAGCCTTAGCAAAGTTCTTTGTGTGTATTGTGACACATCTGTGCCAAATGCTCAGTTGCTAGTGAGAGGGGGTATTGTGTGAACCACAGAGTCAGGTAACCAGATGTGATGTCATTCTGTAGCCAGCACTGAAATTGTATTTGAATACAAGTGGGAGATGTGATGCACTCAGCAAATTGTTATTAGACCTGACAAGAGACGCTCATCCACTTCATCTTGCCTTGTTATAGCCAGTAAGTAAGGAACAGTGATTCTTTAGTCAGTTAGGAAAATATGGTAAGATTAGTTAAATATTGTTTTTCTGTATCCGTCTGTGTTTCCATCTTTGTTTTTTATATTCCTATTATTGAAACTCTGGTGTTTATTGTAAATAGATATTCAGTATTTTCAGGTTTTCTGTTTTATTTATGTTTAAATTTGTCTGTACCTTTCATTGTGGCTGGTCTTTTGGAAAATGTTTAACCTTTGAGAGTAATTTTATTTGTTTAATGGCATGTGGCTCCAAATTCCTGAAAGTCTTGCTGCATGACTTGGAAATGCTACCATTTGTATAAGTGTTAATTTTACTAAGAGTAATTGAGTACCCTGGTAAGAGTCTTAAAGTAGCTGTTTGGTGGCAGTGAATCTACCTTATAGTATGGGTGGAGGCAGCAAAGCGAGTAAGCTTTGCCAGCCTTTCCCACTTCTCCATGTATGTGAAAATCAAATGTGTGTGTGTGTGTTTGAGCTACTTTTAACAGAGACACTGAGAGCACTGATTTCACAGAGAGGGTGGTGGAGGGCTTGGCTTGAAACAACTGACTAAGGACTTAACTCTATAACTGTGTCAGAGGGAGTCTTACTATAGTCTGGAGAAAAAGCCCAGCACCAGGACTGGAGTGTCCATTCCATGTGTGCTCTTAAAGGAAATTGTACTTGGTGCAGAGTTCTGTATCTGAAACTACTGTGTGTGTGTCTAATTTTTTTTCTTACAGAACATTCCCCACCAGTGTCAGTGGTGAGGATTGAAGCTCCTGGATTACTGGCCCAGAGGAGAGATGTCACATGCCCACATTATGCATGCACTGAGGTCTTGGACAAAAGTACCAGTATGACTCAGTCATAGTCCATGTGGGTGTAAATGACTTGAGACATACAGTGGATATAAAAAGTGTACACACCTCTGCTAAAATGCCAGGCTTTTGGTGATATAAAAAACAAGACCACAATAAATCATTTAAAAAATGTTCCCTCCTTTAATGTGACCTATAACCTGTACAATTCAATTGAAAAACAAATTTGTTAGAGGAAAAATATAAAAAATAAAAAATGTATGATAAGCTGGTTGCATAAATGTGCGCACCCTTAAACTAATACTTTGTTGAAGCACCTTTTGATTTAATTACACCATTCAGTCTTCTTGGGTAGGAGTCTATCAGCATGGCACATCTTGACTTGGTAATATTTGCCCACTCTTCCTTGCAAAAGTGCTCCAAATATGTCAGATTTTGAGGGCATCTTTTGTGCACAGCCCTCTTCAGGTCACCCCACAGATTTTGTATTGAATTTAGGTCTGGGCTCTGGCTGGACCATTCTAAAACTTTAATTTTCTTCTGATGAAGCCATTATTTTGTTGATTTGAATGTATGCTTGGGATCATTGTCTTGATGAAAGGTGAACTTCCTCTTCATCTTTAGCTTTCTACCAGGCACCTGAAGGTTTTGGGCCAAAAGAGACTGGTATTTAGAACTGTTCATATTTCCCTCCATCATGACTAAAACCCCAGTTCCAGCTGAAGAAAAGCAACCCCAAAGCATGGTACTGCCACCACCATGCTTCACTGTGGGGATGGTGTTCTTTTGGTGATGCGGTGTTTTTGCGCCACACGTACCTTTTGGAATTGTGGCCAAAAAGTTCAACCTTGGTCTCATCACACCATAACACATTTTCCCATATACTTTTGGGAGACTTGATGTATTGTTTTGCAAATTTTAGCTGGGCCTGGATGTTTTTCTGTGTAAGAAAAGGTTTCTGTCTTGCAAACCTACCACGGAGTCCAGACATATGGGGAATACGGGAGATTCTCACATGTAGTACACAACCAGTACTTGCCAGAAATTCCTGCAGCTCCTTCAGTGTTGCTATAGGTCTCTTGGCAGCCTCCCTGACTAGTTTTTGTCTTGTCTTTTCATCAACTTTGGAGGGACATCCAGTTCTTTTCAACATCACAGTTGTCCCATATTTTCTCCACTTTTTGATGACTCTTTACTGTGTTCTATGGTATATCCAATGCTGTGGGCATTTTTTTGTACCCTTCTCCTGACTGATACCTTTCCACAATGAAATCCCTTTGATGCTTTGTAAGCTCTCTGCGAACCATGCTGTTTGCTGTAGCAGGCAACTGAGTAAATGCCAGGAAAATCCTGTTAGGAGAGCTGAACTTTATTTAGTGTTAATCAGAGTCTTTTTAATTGATAGCAGGTGTGTACCCAAGAAGACTGAATGTTGTAATTCAATCAAAAGGTACTTCAAAGTATTAGTGTAAGGGTTTGCTCACTTATTCAACAAGCTTATTGTACATATTTTATTTTTTCTATTTTTTCCCCTAACAGATTTGTTTATTTTTCAATTGAATTGTACAGGTTATAGGTCACATTAAAAGTAGGAAAAAATGTAAAATGCTTTATTGTGGTCTAAATATCACAAAAACCTGGCATTTTAACAGCAGTGTGTACATATTTTACATCCACTGTACCTCCATAGACTATACAAAAAGAGAGATCATGGAGTACTCTGAATATATGTCCAAGGCTGGTATAAGCCTAGCATTGAGCAACATGTTATCTTCTCAAACGATGATGCCACAGTATGAACAAAAAATGACTATCTTTAATAATTTGCTTAGTTTCTGGTGTCATTCTAAGGGGTGCAGTATTTGTCAGCATGGAAGGAGATGATCAACAGATCACACTGCTTTGGCAGGGATTGTCTGCACTTCTCCCATTTAGGCCTTTGAATATTAGCTAAAACGTTGTTTTCCCCCATAGTGTTTTTTTAGGCAATGCCAGACTAAAAATACTTCTGGCATAGCAAATCAAAACCAAGAAAATTTAAAGTATTACTGCTCAATGCTAGGAATCTAAACAAAAATCTCCACTCCCTGGAAGCTCTATTCACCCTAGAGAATGCTAATGTCTGTGCAGTCACTGAGACATGGTTCACAGCCATGGAGAGCACACAGACAGTGCAAGGTTGTTATACCTTCCACACATTTAGACCAGCAGGAACTGAAGGTGTGGAGGTGTCTCAATTTGCATAAAACATAAATATACCTTAAGGCTGGTCAAACAAGCTAACATACTTGAGCTACTCCATGTTCAAATCACTACAGGCAAAATCCAATAGCACTTTCTTGCAAGCTATAAGTCCCCCTCTATAACTAAGAAAACATACCATGTATTTAAACTTTTAATTACCCCATTACCTGAGAATCCTATACAACACTACATGTACAGGCAGAGATTCCTGGATTTTGTAAACACAGACTTCCTGGACCAGATTGCACACCAAGTGCACAACCATACTGGATCTGGTCCTCTAATATGGGAGAGTGCTGCATACACCCCAGTGTAATGTGTTCCCTGGTAAGGTCAGACCACAAAATGGTCTCCTTTGAAGTAAAAATAAAAGCTGGACCCTGAGCTAACCCTGGAATATTCAGGAACTATTCTAAGGCTAATTTCCTGATATTAAGTGACAACTTGACAAAATTTCAAGTCCCCATAAACCATGAGAACACTGCTACCTATGCAGAACTGCTCACAGAAACCCTATAGAGGCAGCTGTGCCCTCTAGGAAAAAGTACAGAACTAACAGAAAAAACAAGCCATCTTCATGGAATCACAAAATCAATAGGCTGTACAAGAGAAGGAATAAAATCATGACAAAAATTAGGAGGTGCAGCACCCAGCAGGATAAAAGCCCTCTCATCAAACTAAACAAACATAATGGTCTGTGAACTATGTGTTCTCATTGGTCAGTTATTGTAATTGGATAATTTGGGAGGGTATTTAAGCTGTTATTATTTGAATGTTACAACTCTGATGATGCCTATGGAACCCAAGGTAAAAGTGCTTAGTTGTGGTACTTGCCTCCGTTTGTGTGATTCAAGCAGTTTTTTTTTTATCTCCAGTCGAGTGTTGTGACATTCATCATTTTTATTAGTTTTTGCCTTTTGGCTTTGGATATTTTCAAACAGCAAACATCTCAGATGGGTTGTCATTAGGTGCGCTGGTGCTGGGACTGAAAAAAAAAAATAGTGTAGAATCCTCAAAATGTGGAATCATTCTTACAATGTGGCGTGGCGTGGCCAGGCCAGGCCCAGGAGAGGATGCCCCCTATTGTAGAAGGAAGTAGCAATCCACAGAAACTGATAGAACAAAGAGACGAGACATAAAGATGATAGAGTGCACAAAGACGTGACATAAAGATGATAGAGTGCACATTTTGAGGCTAAGAAAGAAATTATGTATTGTTACTGTTATGCAAAAAAGATTGAGAGAAATTGGAGGAAAGAAAAATACTTCCACAAGAAAAACTTTCAGAAGCTTTAAATAAAAAAATATGTTCAAATACAACAGATTATGTAGACCAAGAAACTTTGATCTGTTTGGAAAAAATGTGCATCTGAGAAAGTGCAAAAATATAAACAAATCCTAGAGATTTTTGAAAAGTATAAAAAAAGAAATATGGACAAGGGAAAGAAATAGAGATTTGGTCTGGTGCGATATTTATACAAAGTTGAAAGCCAAATTAATCAATACAAAAAAGGCTGCTCCAAAGATATTTGAAGAGAAATACAGGGAAAGGCATCTAGATATGGAAAATTTCACAATAAAAAATATCACAGAGGCATACCTCTCAACCTGGAAACATCAAAAATCTGGACAAGGCCCATGAAAAATAGGTACAAATCTGTACACTGTTTAACATAAAAATTGCATACATAATTATGTAACCCTGCCCACTCCAATGGAATTATGGGATACCAACTTTCAAACGCAAACTGAAGAACAGACAATGAAAATATGGCACCAGAGTCCCCCTGCAGCCATTCCAATGTCCCATTACCTGGCTATTTTGCCTCATTTACCATAAACACTAATGTCTGCATACTGCAAGCAATACTGTCTCACAATGAAAATAGACTTGGCATTAAAACTGCTCTGCCCTTGAAACTCACATTCATTAAAACAGCACTGAACCCCACACCACATCCAAAGAAAATGCATCTGGCCAGTGGTGGATAAAGATTATATTTGGGTTGTTTTCAAATCATTGGCCCCTTGCACACAAAACAAGAAACATACATGTGTTCTTTGATACACCTTCCTGACTTTATTAAATTATATCCCTTGTATAATACAGCACACTTGTTAGATAGAAGAGTGCATTTTAAATTTATTGTTTGAGCATTTTTCCAGTAGACAATGAAACAAAATGCATGAACCAATAATGAAAAAACTGCCCAATTCAGAACATTTCCATAATAAAAGTCTACTTGCACACACACACACTATATATATATTAAAATAGAATGATAGTAGTGTAAGCCATAGGCATCTTGCACTTATTTTCAATGTACATTTTTTGGGGGGTGGGGGGCAAAAGGCCAAAAACCAGGGACACATTTTAAACATTGCTTGTGTAATTTTTGAAAGTTGCTAGAATAAAATGCCATGTTACCACCATGTATTTCACTGGCAAGTATTGAACCCAGGACCATGTGCACTACAGTTAGAGCAATATACCACTATGCCAAATCTGCAGTTTGTTATCTGAAAGATAGGAAGATTGAAACTTCTTAAATTACTATCATTTAGTGAATTCAGTTCTCACTTCTCACCATAGGTGTCAACTCTTAGCACAAAAAACCTGGACAAAGCCAATAAGGGGGAATATAGCCCCAAAATAGGGACACATTTCAAATACTGGTCTTTTTAAGTTAGGAAATTGCTAGAATAAAAGGTTTTGTTACCATTTATTTTCTGAAGAATATGAAGTTTGAAATTCAAATGCCTGTCACTCATCCTTCAGTGATTTGTCATAAACATCCTGAAAACCACAGATCTTATGAGGAACAGATGAAAAATATGGCAGAAATTCACAAGTTGTGGTGGCTAGGGACATTAGGCTCTTTTTACTCTATACCCAAGGTGTATACACACACACATACAGAGAAAGCCTTCTAGTTTGACACTGTTCAAATTATAGAATTGAAAGGATAATATAAGCTCTAATCAAACCCAATACTACTAATTGCTTGTGATACTGGCTTCAAGATATCAGTGCAGGTCTTTGAGTCAGACTTGTGTGAAGCACCATACTATTTCAATCTTTTTTTTCTACCAACTTTTCATTGGTCTCATCAGCCGCTGTGAAGGCAGTATCAACAAAATTTCATAGCATGCAATACCTGTGTGCAAAACATCTGCACTAATATGTTACATGATGTTAAAATCAATGCATCACTAGTACTGGCCTTTTGTAATGCAATATCATCTTTTCACAAAGAAACACCTCCACTCAAAAGATTTTACACAAAGTATCTCATGGCACTACATCAGGAAGTAATACTGCATACACATTTGCAGAGTCAGATAAAACACTAAAGAAATATTATGCAACAGTTTAATATGGTACAAAACCTGAAGGCAAATATTGCACTGTACAATAATTGGTGCGATATTGTGGGTGGGCAATATTGCATCAGGTGACACAGCATACAGTACTACCACATAAAATCTATTCTGACATACTACCTGCCTTATAGAGTATGACATCCTTGTGGAGTGTATATTATATACATTATGGTCTACTTCAGCAAAATCATAGCTCAAAAGAGCAGAGATGTAAAGGTAGTCCTCGGACAATGGCAGCCTCCAAGTTATAATCTTTCGTCTGTGTGTGGTCTATTCAAGGGAATGTGGCAATGTGACAATATTTAGTAGAACTGCAAACATCCAAAGAAGGTAACTTCCAAGTCTGATGCCTGAATAAAATACTATCACAGAGAGCTGCTGTCCTATAGTTGGTAAATTCCAAACAATTTCAAAGGACTTGTGTTTTAGTTACTTACAACAAATCAAAGTTTTCTTGCAAATTTTAAGAATTATGGAAAGTGTTTTACTTCACAACACACACACTCCTTACCATTCTGCTCTGTTGCCTGTGTATTTCCAAAACCATAAACACCGTTAAACAGCCAGATCCTAACTTCATTGTGACCATAATCGTATCCAATCTCCAAAATGAAATTCTTCATTGCGACCGGAATCAGATCCTAACTGTTCCTGCCATAATCTCCAGAATGAAGCTCTTCATTGTGAATTTGTGACTGGAATCAGATCCTAACTGTTCCTGCTTGCAGCATTTGAACAGCTCTTAAGCACCAGCTGGAAATGTATGCAGAGCTCAGTTCCGATAGGCTGGTAGCACTGACGATGCTGACGTCATCGCGCATGTCATGATGTCAGCTGAAATAGATCGAAATTCAAAAAGACAGTGGAAATAAATCGGAAATGAAGGGGTGCCACTCGGGAATTGTGGCACCCCATCATTTGGACCCCAAAACTTGGTAAAAATGAGTAATTCAGGATGGTTGGGAGGTCTGCAAAGAGGGAATGTAGAAAAGAAGATTAGCAAAGTAAAAGCTGAAGTTATGGAATGCCTGCAATGTGAAGGATTTGGTCTAGAAGTTTACAGCACAGCATGATGGAACGAGAACCCAAACTAAGAAGAAACAGGCAGATCAGGAGACATCTGAAGAAGAAATATATTGGACATGGGAAAGAAAAAAAAGAAATTGAATATGGTGTAAAATTTATGCAAAGGAAAAAGCAAAACTGATCAATACAAAAAGAGCAGCATTAAAGATATTTGAAGAGAAATATAGGCAAAGGAATCTGGATATGGAAAACTTTACAATACAAAAAATAAGACAGGGGAAAAGTAGAAAAGATTAGTAACGGAGAAGTTAAAGAAATAGAAACTGAGGTTATTTAGTACCTCTGAAGTGAAGGATTCAGTGTAGAAAATCTAACTCAAAGTACCACAGCAGGATAGAGCGATGGACATCCAAATTAAGGAGAAACCAGTGGAACGGGAAGCAACTGGTCAGTTGCCATATGAAGATATTTTGGAGCCTTCTACAGGAAACCAGTATAAACATTCACTTGAAGCTGGACAGCAAGGGAAGGAACAGGAAACTGTGGCAACTCTGATGTAGTTAGTGCTGAGGAGTGATAGGCCAGTGAGTTGCCATATGACAGAGTAATGGATGACACAGGATGAAATTGAAAAGAATGTGCCACAGGAAGATGCTATAGAGCTTTCTATAGAATGCCCACAGGAAATTGAGAATAAAAAATGTGCCCTCACTTTAGAAGAAAATGAGCTATGAGAAAAATTGCTTGATTTAATAGAGATAGATAGGCATATTAAAATCAATGAAAGAAATAGACTGTAGAAGTTCAATAAAACCCAAAAAGCCAGAAGTTTGATAAAACAAATGAACACAGTAATTAGGACTGCCCATAAAGATCCATGCGATATAACAGAAGTAAACAGGATATATTACCGTGCAGCTAAACTAATAGATAAACTTTTACCACAAGAACACAGGGTAGTAACGGGAGAAATTGAATACCATCATGGAAGTATTGAATAGAGAAAACTATAAAGCAATTAAGACAAGAAGTGTCACTGTTGAGTACAGAAGAGGGAACAGATCAACAAAAATAGAAAGATAGCCATGATAACAGCAAAACGCAGTATTATAATGGATCAGGATCTATCTTCCACTGTTGCAGATAAACTAAAAATTTCAGCACAGGCAGAAAAAAACTTAGAAGATGCACAGATGAATATAAAGAAAAAATAGAACATAAGTAATTTATTGATGACCCCAAAAAGTCTTATAGAGAATTGGGAAACAAGGCAAACGGAATTGAAAGACCACCAAAAAAAGAAGAAATAGATACATTTTGGAAAAATATCTATAAAGATCCTGTGGAACATAACGAAGATGCTAAATAGATAGAAGAAGTAAAAGAAAGAATAAGAAGTTCAAAGGTACAGGATATGAAATGGGGTGAAGTAACGGCCAGAGAGATTGAGATAAAGTGAAGAAGACCTCCAACTGGAAAACCCCAGGCCCAGATGCAATACCTAACTTCTGGCTATAAGTATTAACATCTTAGCATGAAGATTTAGCCATAAGTAAGAACTATTTATATGCGCACCATGAACAGACACCAACCTGGCTAACAACAGGAAAAGCAATGCTCCTACTTAAGAGTGAACCAGCAAGTTATCCTAAAAATTATAGACCGATAACTTGCCTTCTGACGACATATAAATTATACACCAGAATTGATACTGACAGAGTTTATAGTCATTTAGAAGAAAATTCAATCATGGCATTAGAACAAAAGGGTGATAAAAAAAGAGTGATATGGAACAAAGGATAATTTGTTGCTAAATAAAGCCATAATGGATAACTGTAAAAAGAGGACGAATCTAAGTATGGCATGGATTGACTGAAAAAAGCATTTGACAGTATCCTACATTCATGGATAAAACAGTGCTTAAAAATGTGTAAGATACACCCTACACTAATTGATTACATTACAGTGACCATGAAACAGTGGCAGACCACTTTGCAATTAAGCCATGATAAAGGACAAATTATTATTCCAGGGATAAATATTCAGAGGGGGGATATTCCAAGGTGACTTCCTATCACTGCTGCTATTCTGTCTTGCTCTTGACCCCTTAAGCTGTCTAACAGATTAGGCCATGGCTGTAATTTGGCTCCTAGAAATGAACAAAGTGTAAAGACCTCTCATCCTTTTTATCAATGATTTAAAACTGTATAGCTCATCAGATGAAGAACTGAAAGCACAACTGCAAGTAGTCAAAACCTTTTCAGATGATATAAGAATGCCGTTTGGTCTTGATACATGTGCAAAAGCAACCTTTAAAGCAGGAAAACTGCAGCACCAAGAAAACATCAGTTTGGGACAAGAATGTGATATAAAAGAACTTGAGCAAGAGGGAGTATATAAATATTTGGGAACTGATGAAGGATCAGCAAAAAAACATGAACACATGAATAAAACTTAGTAAGGAATGTTTTAGAAGACTTAAATTAATTATCAAAGCAGCATTGACATCTAGGAACAAAGTTCAAGCTGTAAACAATTTGCTCTTCATGTCCAAACTTACAGTTTTGGAGTGATTGACTGGCTCCAAAAGGTGTTGAATAGATTAGATAGGAAAACAAGGAGGATGCTTCATGCTCATCAAATGATTTTTAAAAATCAGTGCATACCAAGATTATATATTCCCCATTCTGAAGGAGGTGTGGGTCTCCTTGAAATTGATTTTATATATAGATCTGCAGTCATGTTACTGCACACATATCTGCTGATCTCACAAGTCCCAAATGTAGTGAAAGTTTTGAAACTTGAGGAGAATAAATCAAAGGTGACTTCTTTGCTTAGTTTAGCAGATGCATATCAGCATCAAGCATGAATGGAAATTTTATTTATTTTATTTTCCAAACCAGAAGTAGATAAAAATCAGGGAACAACTGAATGTGTCAAAAAACAACACAAAGAATATAAGGTGAAGGATCAGATGAGAAGGCAAGAAATATGAAAGATGCATAAATATAGTTGCAAGTATAGAAAACTCCTGGAAGAACCTTATGTTGATCAGGATCGAATGTAAGAATGGTTAATGAGAGGCGAATTCAAACCAAAAGATGAAAGGTTAATACTGGTGACACAAGATAGTGGGCTATGTACATGTTGGTTTACAAAGTCCATTGAATGTGTGGAAGAAATGGACAAATGTAGGTTTTGTGTAACAGAATTGGAAACAGTCCCACACTTTGTTGCTGGTTGTGATATACTAATGGCAGAAGGACTATATACTGACAGGCATAATAATGTGGCATAGCTGTTGCACTCAGGATTGTGCCAACATTATGGTACTGAAGTGGCTGAAAAACACTGAAAACATGAGTCACAAAGCATCATAGAAAATGATGATCTACATCACATGGAATTGCCCATTATCCACAGTTCAAAAGATAGATGTGAGACAATCAGGTGTAGTGGTCCATGAAAAGAAGACAAAAGTAGCATTGATCATTGAAATTACTACACCCAGTGACTGCAATGCCTTGCATACAGAGAGAGACAAAGTTATAAAATATCAGGATTTGCAGGCAGAAACAAGAGCAATGTGGAAGAAAGATAGCCAGACAATTCCATTAGTAGTAGCAGCAATGGGTCTTATAAAAAAGAATCTACCCTTGTATTTAGATATGTTACCAGTACATGTAACTCTGTACGAATTGCAGGAGTCATTACTGGGCACATTGCGGGTGCTGCGAAGAACATTTCTGGCTGACATCGAAGATTGAAACAATACTAATTTCATGAATTTTAATTGTACATTGACTTGGGAATTGGATACATTCCTTTCAGGTATTAGAAACCCAAAAGACTTGGAGAAATTAAAAGCCAGAAGATATAGCAAACCTACTGGCCAACAAAGTCAGCTCCAACTTTTCCCCTCAACCTTCCCTCAGGTAATACCATCAAATGTAACTCCCCCTGCTATCACAGGTTCTTAATGTTCTAAGGCCAAGAACACTGCATCACTAGGCCCAGACAGTATCCCAGGATGCCTTCTAAATAGCATGAAATATGACCTATCAGGCTGTCTGGAATTGCTACTCAGCTGTAGCCTCCAAACCGGCTTTATGCCTCATGAATGGAGAACAGCAACAGTCATCAGTCTGCTCAAAGATGATCCATCTATAGACTCTGGAAACCACAGACCCATAAGTCTTGTATGCAAAGCCATGGAAAGCATTATTATGGAAATGATCAGTAATGATATAGTAAACCTCCAGGCACTGGATCCAACCCAGTTTGGTTTCACCAAGGGCAGATCATGTCTACAAAGCCTGGTGGACTTCTTTGAGAAGGTCACAAAAGCAGCAGACCTGGCCAGGGCATTTGACACAATACCCCACTCAGGCATTGTTGACAAACTCAAGGTTAGGGAGAAACTTGTAAGTCACCTAGTGGATAGCCAACTGGCTCAAAGATAGGACCCAGGAAGGTAGAACTGGGGAGTCTACCTCTACAAAGAGGCAGTTCACAAGTGGAGTCCCTCAGGGATCGGTCCTTCAACCACTTCTTTTTGGCATTTACTTCTCTAAAGTCAAGACCTATGTCAATGGTCTCTAGCTGACTTAATTTGTAGATGATTGCAAATTAGGAGCTGTCATTGAATCCCACACTGACACAGATGTTCTCCAGGAAGGGCTGACACAAACAACTGGTGTCAGAACAGAGGACTAAAACTAAATAACAAAAAATGCATAATAGTATCCATCAGGAAGTCATCCAAACCTGGTAGCTATTCTATTGACTACACACCACTTAAAGATGACCCAGCAGTTATGGACTTAGGGACAAACCTAGACAGTAATTTAGCCATCAACCATCATGTGTCTACAGTAGTGAGGAAATCATTCTATGTTTCATAACTTATAAACAAATGTATGGCATTTACGTCCAAGAAAGTCATTGTTACATTGTATTCGGCATTCATCCAACCTGTCATTGAGTACAGTGACTCCTTTGGTATGTGCCTTACTATGCATATCCAACAATTGGAACATCCACATAGGTTCCTCACTAAAAAAATACAGGGTTATGTAAAATGTCCTCTGCAGACCACCTCAAGTTCCTATCCCTGTATTCTGTCTCCTACAGGCTGTTGAGGGGTAATCTATACCTGACATATTGAGCATTGTCAGATCCCACTGTGACACACCTCCTGCATATCCACAAAACAAACAGTACGGGAATTACCCATTCTAAAGTCTTAAACCTTGCCTGTGATATAAATAGGACCTATTGGTGAGACTGGTATGTATCCCAGAGACTACCCCATTTCTGGAACAGGCTCACTATCATGTGAAGTAGAATTCCTCTCTAACCCATTTCAATTGGAACTTTGACAATTGGATGGGGAACGGGAATTTCATTCCCGGCTTGGCACCTGTGTCTTAAATGGACACAGGCAACCTGTAAATGGTTCATCTCCCAGGCCCCTGCTTGTAAATGTTTCATATTCCAAGCCCCTGTTTACACTTATTAAGGGTACCAGAACTTGTCAGAGATTTGGGATGCATGGCTAGGCTTAAAAAGGCCCTTGTTGTCGTTAACCTAGTAAACACAAATGAACCTATATACTGTCCTTTTAAATTATTTTTAGTGAAGCTACATGCCACAAAATACTGGAATTGGTAGGTAACATGTATTCCTTATGATTAAGTAACAATATTGCCATACTTGCATTCCCTTTAAAATGTTCTATTAGTATATCAGTAATAGATAACAGAGAGAGAGAGAGATAATGCCTCATTGATGACTATAGTATTTGCATGCCTGACCTGCTTTTTTTGGCAGACAGTACCAGTCAGATTTTGTATTATTTTATCAGCATGTTAGCTTTCTTGGTCTGCTTTTCAGTGCCTGATATCTTCTGTGGTAGAGTGCAGTGTGTAATGTCCAGTTTTATTGTACTTGCACAATTGTGTTGCTCGAAGTATTTGCCAAATGACTGTCTTGGATGTTTCCTTCAAAGAACATTGTGCAGTATTCTAAGGAATAGCATGTTGTCTGAGAATGGTGGAAGACTAAGCACTGTTAACTATAAGTATGTTTTGTCCTTATTAAAAACAGTCCAGAGTTTTGTCCTATCCAGTAATCTTGTTTGAAGTCTTTTAAAACCAGCCTGTCTGCAAAGTCATGCAGTTCATGTCATCACATGGTGTATACTTTTTCTGAAAGGCACAATTGCCCATTTATTGTTAAATAGCCAGTCTACACAGTTTGTATCTTATTTTTCCCTGTATAACCCTAAACTTACATAAATTGTTAACAAGAATACTATGAATTGGTCTGTGTAATACTATGAATTGGCCTAAAGCTTGTCATGTGGCTTATCATAGTCATGCTATGTCCTGACTAACTGCTCTCCTTTTTATAGTGCTCTGAGTATAATAGAATGAACATCTTTCTCAAAATACCTAATAAGTTACTGTTTTGAGAATGTGTGCTTTATTTATCCTGTTCTGTTAAATGTTAAATATTTCTAACTAGAGCCTCTTTGCTGAGGAGACCCATGGAGAATGTCCAGTGTAGCCAGATATAATTAGACTTACAGTTTTTAATAGTAAAATAGTACACAAAAATACAAAGCAGATGTATTGATGAGAATAAGGGCAAACAAACATACCAGAATAACATTACTTACAGATTAGGTCAATTATTAAGAGCAGCATTAGAATAAAAAAGAAGAAAAAGATGAGCATGGATAGCTGTACATTGTACTTGAAAGCAGCAGGTTTTTATGCTGTGGCTTTTTAAAACAATATAAACAAGAGTTGTAATTTTCACACAAGTGTTACAGAGAAGGCATCAAATTAGCAGTGAAGCAGCTGCACATATATACAAACAGATGTAATATTACTGGAGGAAACTTCTGTAATTTGCTTTAGGAGGAGAAGTGTAAATTGTGTTATATGTAGGGCAAGACTTTGCAAGGTATACATATAATAGGAAAGAATGCTGTATTATAGTGATACTGTGCTCTGACTGTCACTATGTGTGATATTCCGAGCTTTCTAATGTTAAGGATTTTATATATATATATATATATATATATATATATATATATATATATACATACATATACACATTTGTTTTCACATTTATGTACACTCATCAGGAGTATCTGCTCTTATTGTTCTATCCAAAAATTAAAATCACTACTTTCATGCGCCCTGGCAATATCCTTGGATGTCTGCTGAGAACTGTAAAGCCCCACTTGGCAAAACCCCTGCATCAACTCTTCAACCTGAATTTCTCCAGTGTTTGTCTCCAGGGAGTAGAGAATGTCAGTTGTGGTGGCATTGCATGCAGGTTGTCTGTCTACTGGCCCTGGGAATTACAAGAGTATTCGTCTCACTACCGTTATTTGAAAAATTTTAGAATGTATTATAGCTCACCAAATAAACAATGATAAAGGTGACCTTTATATTTCTGGATGCATTTTAGTTTGGATTTGTAAAAGGTAGATAGTGTCAGCTCAGGGTGGTTGAGGGTTACTGTAGTCCAAAATGCTTATCCAGACCTTGTTAAGATCTTTGACACTATCCTCCTTGCTGGGATTACTGATAAACTCTTCCAACTCAACAATAACCTACATATAGTTTGCCAGATTGGTAATTAGTTGTCTAGCAGAACCCATGCAGTTAAGGTCAGGAGATTTGATCTCGACAGAAAAATATCACTAGTGGTGTCCTACAAAGCTGTACCCTGGGTCCTGTCCTCTTTGGTTTATATTTCTGTGGCATAAAAGCTGATATTGAGGGACTTTTGCTAACCATGTTTGCTGCTGATTGTATCAAATCCCATTCTGAAACTCAAATTATTCAACAAGGGCTGGACCAGTCAAATGTTTGGTGTAGTAATGACTTCCTTACCCCCAAGATCAAGAAATGCAGTATAGTTTTCTTTGGTAAAGCTATCATCACTACTGCTTGCCACAGAGATAACATTCTAATTAAGTCTGACACCATCATAGAGGACTTGGTATATATATGTTGACACTCTTCTATGACCACCATGTCACTCTGGTGGTCAGAAAGTCCTATCTTTCACAGCTTATCTTTTGTGGCATCTTCTCAGGGTCCAAAGAAGTTATAATCCAACTTTATTCATCTCTTATTAGACACCCCATTGAATGTAATGCATCCTTTGGCATGTACCTCATCAAGCACCTAAACCAGCTTGTGACACCTCAGTATTTTCTCACCAAAAAGGTCTTGGGTCTCAGTACCCCTAGTTACTCTGATAGACTAAAAGCTCTTTTGCTCTGCAACTCAGTGTCATACAGACTCCTGAGGGATTATCTCTGCTTATGTTTCCATGTTGTGAATGACCCAGAACTCTTTGAACTTCTCCACTTAAACAGAACAAGCGGTAAAGCAAACACCTAATTTGGAGACATAACCATACATTATCACATCAGTATGACCAGATGGAATGACACATACTTAATCCAACTTGTACTCTATTTCTTGAATAGTCTGCCCTTACCTATCAAGCAAAGTACTTCCCTAGCAGCCGTTAAAACCAGTCTGGATTATTGGATGGGTAATTGCAAATATTTATGAGAAACATGTAGAGAAAGTCTGCTTAATATGGAGGACACTGCTATTTTCCCACCAGTACAGGTGATGTGGCTGAGCTTCTTGATGGTCTGTCTTGGCCGTAAACTTAGTAAGACCTTGTGACATCACTTAATGACACTCCCATGCTTGTGTTTGAATGTATCCCCTGTAAAACATGTTAAGGGAGAGGAGAGTATGGTGGAACAGGAGAGGTAAATCATTGTTATATACTGTAAATAATAGATGAGTGAGTCATGAAAACATGATTTTTGTACAAACAAATATAGTCTTAAGGTTTAGCCCCAATCCAGTGTATAATTATGTAAAGCAGAGGGTGTTCAGAAAACACCATTCCTAGCACTCTAGTGAGTGCTAGTTTCTAGAATGTTTGATTTAAGGAATGACATTCTCTTTGAATTGTACTAAAAAGCATTATAAAATTTTAATGTGATTTTCTACTTAAAAAAAAAAATTGGAAAAAGAAACATCTGCTTTTCATTCTGCCATCACCCCATATGAGTATCTAGGGCTGTGAGAATGTATATTTGCTACTATTGCTGTAATACAGCACTCACAATCGGTGTTTTCTTTGGTTCTACAGGACATAATGACTATATAAGTCATGCACAGCCACTGTACATTGGATTGGCTACTGGATGCAAAATTCAAGTTATCTTGAATCAGATGCAGTAATAAATATTGTTCTGAATGAAAATGTCTTGCTTTCTTTCAGTAGCTTCACTAGAACCAGACTTCTCCGGCGTTTTGAACAATTCAAAGTCTTCTTAGCAGGTGCTGGACTACCTTGGATGGTTTACACGTACTTTTCGACCCTGGATGTTTATACACACATATATAGCATTAAGATGGTATAAATGTTGTGATGTATTTTTTAGGGAAATTGACTAGAACACATTTTATTTGACTTTCTTTTCATTTTAACACAATTCTTTTGTCTTTGATAATTTACTTAAAGAAGCAGGGAGCATCTCTGTGGCTACATATTCCCCACTGTAAGCATATAGTTTTACAAAATTATTTGAAAATGAAGTCATCTTTAGAGCTACAACCAAACTTTGTATTGTGTTGCATTGATATATTTATTTGTAAAGGTAGGGAAATTAAATTTTCTGAATTTGTGAATTAAGTTAGCAAAAATTATTTTGCTCTTTCTTTTAATTTTGTTTTGGTGGATCAAAATGACAAATTATTTAGATGCAACCGTAAATGAGCAAATAAGTAAATTTGTTACCAGTGGGCTGTTACAGAAGCCTAATGTAGAAGATATTTTCTTACACGTTACAAGTACCCATCTGTTGGAGCTCCTTCCATATGGGGAAATGAAAAAATTGGGCTACAAAGATAAGGTTTTATTTGAACCCATTATAAATATGCTTAACAGTGAATAAATTATGAGGGCAGTACAAGTTTTAGGTAATTTTATGACTGATCTACATAAAAAAAGGGCAGTTAAAGGAAAAGAGATGCATAGTATAGGCAGGTGTGTGTGTGTGTGTGTGCGTGTGTGTGTGTGTGTGTGTGTGTGTGTGTGTGTGTGTGTGTGTGTGTGTGTGTGTGTATGTATATATATATATATATATCTATGGGTCTATATTAAATCATCGAACACTTAGAAAAGGGAATGATGATTTATCGACCCCCTGTAAGCGAAAGCTTACAAACTTGAATGCTTAGCGATTTTTTTTTCCAAGGGAAAAAAAATCGCTGTTAAAAAAAAACAACATAAAGCTTTGCCCCCACAAACCCCTACTTAAATATATTAACTCCGAGATCACACTACAGTGATGAAAACAGCAAAGTAACGGACATGGCCAAGTGATTTCTTTCCCAGAGAAAGAGTTTGCTTATATGCCACTTGGTCATTCGAAAGAATGCATCTTTGGTCATCTAATAAGAACCCATTGCGAAAAGGATGGACATGGCTGTGATGAATACATATTTTAACAAGAGGGAGGAGCATAGGGTGACATACAAGAGTGGAGGAAGATGCACTCATGTGGATTATGTCTTATGTAGAAGGGCCAATCTGAAAGATTGGAGACTGTAAAGTGGTGGCAGGGGAAAGTGTAGTTAGGCAGCATAGGATGGTGGTTTGTAGGATGACATTGGTGATCAAGAAGAGGAGGATGAGTGTGAGGGCAGCACCAAGGATCAAATGGTGGAAATTGAAAAAGGGTAATTGTGAGGTGATGTTCAGGGAATAGTAAAGACAGGCACTGGGTGGCAGTGAAGTGTTACCGAATAGCTGGGTAACTACAGCAGAGCTAGTAAGAGAGATGGCTAGAAAGGTGCTTGGTGTGACATCTGGAAAGAGGAAGGAGGACAAGGAGACCTGGTGGTGGAATGAAGAAGTACAGGAGAGTATACAGAGAAAGAGGTTGGCGAAGAAGAAGTGGGATTGTCAAAGAGATGAAGAAAGTAGACAAGAGTATAAGGAGATGAGGTGTATGGCAAAGAGAGAGGTGGCGAAGGTTAAGGATAAGGCGTATGAAGAGTTGTATAAAAGGTTGGACACTAAGGCGGGAGAAAAGGACCTGTACCGATTGGCTAGACAGAGGGACCGAGCTAGTAAAGATGTGCAGAAGGTAAGGGTGATAAAGGATAATGAGGGAAACGTACTCACAAGTAAGGAGAGTGTGTTGAGCAGATGGAAAGAGTACTTTGAGGGGTTGATGAATGAAGAGAATGAGAGGGAGAGAAGGTTGGATGATGTGCGGATACTGAATCATGAAGTGCAGTGGATTAGCAAGGAGGAAGTAAGGATAGCTATGAAGAGGATGAAGAACGGAAAGGCTGTTGGTCCCAATGACATACCTGTTGAAGCATGGAGGTGTTTAGGTGAAATGGCAGTAGAGTTTTTAACTAGATTGTTTAATGAAATCTTGGAAAGTGAGAGGATGCCTGAGGAATGGAGAAAAAGTGTTTTGGTACCAATTTTTAAGAATAAGGGTGATGTGCAGAGCTGTAGTAACTACAGAGGGATTAAACTGATCAGTCACAGCATGAAGCTATGGGAAAGAGTAGTGGAAGCTAGGTTAAGAAGGGAGGTGATGATTAGGGATCAGCAGTATGGTTTCATGCCAGGAAAGAGCACTACAGATGCGATGTTTGCTCTGAGAGTGTTGATGGAGAAGTACAGAGAAGGTCAGAAGGAGTTACATTGGGTCTTTGTGGATTTATAGAAAGCATATGGCAGGGTGCCTAGAGAGGAGTTGTGGTATTGTATGAGGAAGTCGGGAGTGTCAGAGAAATATGTAAGAGTGGTACAGGATATGTACGAGGGTAGTGTGACAGTGGTGAGGTCTGCGGTGGGAGTGACAGATGCATTTAAGGTGGAGGTGGGATTACATCAAGGATCAGCTCTGAGCCCTTTCTTATTTGCAATGGTGATGGACAGGTTGACAGACGAGATCAGACAGGAGTCCCCGTGGACTATGATGTTTGCAGATGACATTGTGATCTGTAGTGAGAGTAGGGAACAGGTGGAGGAGACCCTGGAGAGGTGGAGATATGCTCTAGAGAGAAGAGGAATGAAGGTCAGCAGGACTAAGACAGAATATATGTGTGTGAATGAGAGGGAGGACAGAGGAATGGTGAGGATGCAGGGAGTAGAGGTGGTGAAGGTGAATGAGTTTAAGTACTTGGGATCAGAAGTTCAGAGTAATGGTGAGGGTGGAAGAGAGGTGAAGAAGAGAGTACAGGCAGGATGGAGTGGGTGGAGAAGAGTGTCAGGAGTTATTTTTGACAGACGAGTATCAGTAAGAGTGAAAGGGAAGGTCTACAAGAGGGTAGTGAGACCAGCTATGTTATATGGGTTGGAGACAGTGGCATTGACAAAAAGGCAGGAGTCAGAGCTTGATGTGGCAAAGTTGAAGATGTTAAGATTTGCACTGGGTGTGACGAGGATGGACAGGATTAGGAATAAGTATCTTAGAGGGTCAGCCCAGGTTGGAAGGTTTGGAGACAAAGCCAGAGAGGCAAGATTTAGTTGGTTTGGACATGTGCTGAGAAGGGATGCAGAGTATATTGGGAAAAAGATGCTAAGGATGAAGCTACCAGGTAACAGGAAAAGAGGAAGGCCTAAGATAAGGTTTATGGATGTGGTGAGAGAGGACATGCAGGTGGTTGGTGTGACAGAGCAAGATGCAGAAGACAGGAAGAAATGGAAACAGTTGATCTGCTGTGGCGACCCCTAACGGGAGCAGCCGAAAGAAGAAGATGTGTATATATATATATATATATATATATATATATATATATATATATATATATATATATATATATTCATATTTACATATGTGTGTGTCTCTTATATATGGTTTACTTTCGAAATGTGGAAAACCAAAACATTTTTCCACATTTTGATCAACAACTTTGTCTGAATTTGGTAATACTGAATTACTAAATTATCGGAAATGGTAACCATGGACTTGACATTTGAACACTGGAAATTCCAGTGTTGAAGGTCCATGTTACAAGTAACATTTTTGCAGAGAGGCAAGGCCCCCTACACCCCCTATGTGGGTGGCTCCACCCCCCCATATTATATGTACCAACTCCAACATCTTACTACAGTGAGAAAAAGGGAACATTTCCCAATCCTGACTGTACCACAATCTCAGTTCAACATGTCAACTTCATATTAGTGAATGTGTACTCACTTTTGTTAATATGCAGCCATATATTTTCAGTTCAACATTACAGGCATTGGTAGAACACATGTTCAACCAACCTGTTTTCGTCGAACTGCATTTCCACATTTTGATAGTATTTGATATATATGCACAGACACACACACACACACAGACATATATATATATATATATATATATATATATATATATATATATATATATATATATATGTGCACATCATAGATGTACACACTGACTTTTCCCCTGTGAATGAAATAATTATGAGAAATTAGAAAATCCAGATCTCAGAAAGGATGTTATAATCATAATTTCATACATACTTAAAATTCAGTTCCTGAAGAAAAAAGTTGGGGAAATGAACCTTGTTTGGGGGGGGGGGGGTATTGTTTGGGAGAAATAAGATATGTCAAAAGCATTTAGCACAGTATCCCATCAAATTCTTCTCAACAAACTTGCCACTCTGTAATTTCAGCTCTGAAGCGAAGCCTTATGTTGGTTTTAAAGTTATTTCTCTAACCGACAACAAGCCACCTTATGGGAAAATAAGCTTTCGTCCTTATCACCCATTTGTGCTGGCATCCCACAAGGCTCTATCCTGGGCCCACTTCTTTTTATTATTTTTACAAATGATCTTTATATGCAGATGATGCTTCCCTTGTCTGCTCTGCCCCCACCTTGAACGTACGCCAAGAAAAAACCCAGGCTGCCCTTCATAGCATCGAAAAATACCTATCAGGCCACCAACTCATTTTAAACCCAAACAAAACCAAACTTCTGGTATTCTCTAATTCCTCCATAAAAAGCACACCAACACATCTATTTTTGCCTCCAATGGCACTATAATTGAACCTGTGGAACACACTAAACTCCTCGGTGTTACCCTAGACAGCAGCTTAAAATTTGGCAGACATATTGCTTTAACAATAAAAATGTTCATATAAAACTTGGTGCACTGTATAGGGCTAAAACATTTCTAACCAATCATGCCAGAATTACTACAGCCAGGACTCACCTCCTATTCACCCTTCTCTACTGCTCACAAGTTTTTACAAACCTCCGTAAGTCTTAGTTAAATAATCTCAAATCTTGTTATAATAACATAGCTAAATTTGCTGCAAACTTTCCCCATAGATCTCATCATTTTACCACCCTACATCAGCTCAGCTGGATTGAACTCCTTAACTTACTAACCCTCAACTAGTTAACAGTAGCCCACTCTGTTATTCATAAGTCTGACTACTGCTCAGCCCTATCTTACCTTATTCAACCATACTCTAACCTTACCTCGCTGAGGTCAGCAGATAAAATACTGCTCAAGGTTAACAAGACCCACAACTGTCATGGTGACTTATTATATTCTCATACTATAGCCAAAACCTGGAATTCTCTTCCACAGCACCTTGTATCCACCTCTGAGACACACAAATTCAAACAGCTCCCAACAGAATATTTCTCAAACCACTGGCTATGCTCCTGCACCTCCTCTGGCTAAGTAATTCCATTCTGCTCCTCCATCTCCACTTTAAGATTACTCTCCACTCCTTCGGCCAAATAATAAAAGGAAAAAAAAAACTGAGATGTTTTAGTCTTTTACTTTAATGTGATCGATGATTTAAACATTTTGAACTTTTACTTTTTCAATTTTGCTTATACTTTTGGCTTGCTATCTAGTCTATTGTACTACAATCCTGTATTTTAATTTTTTGTAACCTTCTTGTATGCTGTTTAAATATTGTAACCTCTTGGGAGCTTTTCTCCCCGGGTCTCTGCTGCAAACGGGCTTCTTGCTCAGCCAGACACTACCGAGTTATCAAATGCAAATAAATAAATGGTTAGAAACATACTATTGGAAATAAGTCTAATTGCATTACCCCCTGTCTTGTTTATGGCTTTACGTTTTGAAGTGGACTTGTGTTCCAAATATGTGGTATGTAGGGCAAATCAAACCATCTTTTAAGAAGGCAGCCATGGATCGTTTAGGAGTTTGGGAAGACTTAAGTCTGGTGGCTATGTCTGCAAATGTGATACATAAAGGGATTAATATTATGAAGTTTTCTGTAGTAGCTATCTCTAATCTGGTAAAAGATGATAATTAGGAAGTTGTTTTACAAATTTTAGTATCATGTTTGATTCTGAAATGTAGTATAATGTAATCAGTTAATATATAAACTAGAAAAACTTTAATTAAACTGCCATACAATGATGCAATTTATGTGTTGTTTTTTTCTGAAATTTTAATAAAATGTGTCACTTTATTACTATCTATGATTTGTGTGCAGCTTTAAGATTGAATTTGTGGGGTCAGATTGCTTAATTTGAATGTTCTAACTGTATAAAATTGAATTAATAAACTGTATGCAGTTCCTCCATAAAGGCAGAATACTAAGGTGCTAGAGGATGAAGTAAGTGCTTGCTTATGACTAAAGTGATTTTTTCTGCTTGTGTTTTCATTTTGTGTATCTTCTCTACAATCTTATTTCTCCCCAGCTTTGCAGGCATCTCAGTATCTCTCTGCAGCTTCCCTCATACCCACGTGAACACTGTATTTAGAACTTTGATGTCATGTTGTCTGATTGGTTTGATTTGAGGGATCAGTTCTGCAACAATCATCCAGAGACAACTTAAACTGTTCCAGATAGTCAGCTATCCTTGCAAAAAAAATGTGTTCCATGTTCTGTTATCTCTATAGTAGAGAAAGGAATTCTAAATGGATGTTCTTAATTTGTGTAATGTCACCAAAATGCTATTATTTGTAGTGGCATCTTGATATTGTGTAAATGTAACACCCAAACTAGAGGCATTTAAAAATCAAAGTAAGGTCTCTTTTCATTAGTCTGTTACCTGTAAAGAACATTGTTGAACATTCTGGTCTTTTCCTGTAGTGGAGCTGTTTAACTGTAGAAATCTGCCTTGTAAATATTTTCTGAACCCTCTCTAATTTCCTTATCTGTGATATCTACAAACAGAATGAACCACCATATTCTAAGATCCGTCTAGTGACAGACTTGTATAGAAGTCTCAAGACTCTTTTTCATTCCTTCTATCAGTACAATAAAGAATATCCTTAATCGTGCAATGATATTTTTTTACTACACATTTTTATTTGATCAACAAATCTGAGACTTAAATCCACCAAAACCCTTAAATCCATAATAGTTTTGTTAGTCAAACTACAGTTATTTAAGACATATGAATATGAGCCAGAATTATTGCTACCAAAGTGCAAGACCCTGTATTTTTTGGCATTGAACATCATTCTCTCAGTTTCAGACCAGTCATATGTGTAGAAACTCTTGGAGAGCATTTATTGGTAATGTTGGTCACCACACGCCTGATTTTATCATTGGTGAATTTGCCAGTCCACATATTTTATTGAATAGACATATGTTCTGCGTATTGATCACTGCTGCAGTAAGCTTAGCTATATTGGTTCATCCTGCCAGGTTTATAACAGTCAGCCAGCTTCCAAAGCTTCAAGGGACCTTCCACATACCCAAACTGTCAAGCACTCAGGCTGAGCTGACTCAAAGACAAGCTTTGGCACAAAGCCCTTCAGAGCTGTGTGCTCCTTTGAGGCTTTTCAAGATCAATAGTCAGCTTGTGCTTTTCTTTGCTGGGCATATAAATTCCTTTTGGGGAAAAACCTTCAATTTTCTTAAGTTTTGTTGATTTTTTATTGCTTTCCTCTTCAGGAAAGGTACTTTAAAGCTAGGAGTGTTATTTACTGGACTGTCTCCAGACTGTAATGTTCTTTTAAATGGAGCACTTGTTTCTTTCTATCAGTTTAAAAATAGTTTAATCTAATGTAAAAACATTTTCTGTGGATTAATTGTGTTCATTTTTCCACTGTAGAACTGCTGCAGTGTTTTAAAATGAATTTTACTGTGTTTTTTTTCTGTCAAAAAGTAACCTTTGTGTAATTGTATTTTTACCAGCATTTGCTGCTTGTCTTCCCTGAGAAACAGGCACCATTTTTGGCTTGACCTTGGAACAGACTGCTGGTCACATGGTTAATTCTTCTAGCCACAAAAAGAAAAAGTTAAGCAAACAGCTTTTGCCAAAAGAGCAGGCTAGCAATTTGCCTTAGCCTCATTTTTACACTAGATCCTTCTTTGGTCCTGGGAGAGGGAACAGGGAAGGTTTCCCTGGTTCAGAATGCTGTGTCCATTCATGGGGAAGCAGGAAACCAAGCATATATTTCCAATCCTCAAATTTCTTTGGATAGAAGGTTAAATTTAGGCTATTGATCCTTTTTGTAAAGTAGTTTCTGGTAAAAGAAAGAGGGAATCCTCTTTTCCTGAAGAGATTCAAGATTCTGAATCCAAACAGGAAGAACAGGAAAATGCAAGGACAGATTGAACATTTTGTCCTCAGATTTCTAATTCAGACTGAGAGGAGAGCTCAGTTTCTAAGTCTTTTCTGTGGGATTTTCTCTTTCTCTGTGACTATTGCTAGAATGTCCCAGTGTCAGTGTTTTCAGTGGGGGAACACAGGTTTTTCAGTCCCTCAGAAAATAATATGAGTTGTTACAGAAGAACTTTCCAGAACCTACACCCATTCCTCTTGTCCTCTCTGCTTTAGAGGATGTGTGTCATACTGCCTGCATTGTTCTTGATAGTCAGCCAGCTATCCCTAAAATGACAGATAGGTTGTATAAAGTTTCTCACTCTCTTAAATGTTTATACTGTGTTCCTAAACCTGACCCAGCAGCTATACCCTTTGTTGATTCCACTGCTGCTAAGCACTTAGTTAATTCCAATCCTACTCTTTTTAATAAGGATGGGAAAATTATTGATAGATATGGAAAAAAGTGTATACTTCTTCAAATCTGAGTTTCAGAATTTTGAATTGTTGGGGTCATATGTTAGTTTGTTCTGACAAATTGTTAAAGTATGAGATTTGATGTTGTCTCTTTCATTCCTCCTCAAGGTTGGATTATACGGATCCAACCTGGACACATTTTTACAGACTAGGATCCAAGTCTCAAGCTCCTCCCACTTCCCATAATGCACTGTCCTCCGCCTATCTCCCTCAGATCTCATTTACTGCCAGCAGTGGCAGATGTGGTTCCTCCAGTCTTGAGCATTTTATCACATTTTTGACAGTAGGATTGCTATTTCTTCTTCCAAATTTTCAGATAAGTGCCTTTTATTTCCTTTTTCCTCCCCTTCCGTAACAGTTCAAGGTTTGGATCCTTTCCTTTCTCTTCCTTGTTCTGCAGTTTGGCTTTGCCTGTGCGTTCTCTTTTCCTCTTCTAGCTATTTGTTTTTAGGCTTACTTTTTCCTGGTTGTTGCTGTTGTTGTTTAAAAAAATATATATGTGTGTATATATATATATATATATATATATATATATAAAATTTTGATTAGGTCTGTTATATAGTGATGCAGTGCTCTTGCTGTGATTGCGCGTGTAATGTTTGGATGTTCCCTTTTTGTGCTTGCTGTAACATGTCAGATTAAACCCACCAGTTTTAAAAGGTGCTCCGAATCCAGTTGAAAATTCCCACATTCAGATCCACATACTTTATGTGTTTATTGCCTTGGCCCTGAACATCTGTGGTTGGCTTGCTCTATCTGCAAGAGCTTCAACGCTAGGACTGTCGTCGACTGCAAAATAAGTTAATTCTTAAGGGCCTCTTGCCTGCTTCAAGTTCCTCTCCAGGGGCTCAAACCCCTCCAAGAGTGCACCAGGGGCTTCCAACTCCAAGAAGCACCCTCACAAGTCCTCAAGAACATCTTTGGAACCACCCTCCAAAATTCTGAGACCTTCAGATCCGACAGGCTTGGATCTCTGACCCATGTCTGCTCCAGTGGACCCAAAGAACTCTTTGGATCTGACTGGTACTTGCCTAATCCTCAGTTCTCCTGACGATACTCCTTCCACCTCTGATCCTAAGACTACAGATCCAATAACTAGGGGTCCCACCCCAGTGCTGGGCGTTGAGGTTGCTTCTTCACTCGGACTGCAGCAGACACCTGTCAGGCACTAAAGGCCCCTGTCAGTGGCTTCTTCCAAGTCTTCTAGGAGCCTTTCAGAGGTTGATGTGGGCAGGATGATCAGGAGCATTCTCAAGACTTAGATCCAGTTGGGAGTCTTCTGTGTTCCATCCCCTCTGGGATCTGTGAGTGTTTCCCTCCAAGCTCAGTCTCCTTCTCCAATTTGTCCCTCAGTATCTCTTTTTCAGGATTGTAGCCAACTGAGAGAGCCAGGGTTGGGTTTGAGGAGCTACCCTTCCTGCACTCTGATTATTGGCCTGACTTCCACTGCTCCGTTGTCATTGGATTGCAGCGGGTCCCTGATCTGGAATATTCCTGTCAGATCTGGAGGGAGGGGTTTGGCTCCCACTGTGTCAGAGCAGTCTCTTCCTCCTGGCACTTCGGCGCTGGACAACTCATGTCAGATTCTACCTGGAACCCAGGGCTTGAGGATCCCTGCCCTTTCTGGGCTCCTGTGGAACTGGGGAGGGATTCACTGTGGCCCTCAGTGTTCCAAGTTGTGGAAAGGGGCTTCTCTCATCATAGTGATCCAGTGTCTTTGAGCTATGACCCTTCCCACTGATTCCCATTGGATCAGAGACTTCAACCTGTCATTCCTACCCAGAGTCAGCCAGTCCAGACTAGCCTCGAAACTCTTCCACTAGAGGGAGTCCCCTGTTTTTCAGAGACCTCCTCTGAACATCCCACAGAAGAGATTCCTCATAAGATAACATGCAAAAGGAGGCAAATTGACTCCCCTTTGGAGAGCATTACCGAGTACAGGGATTTTGATGAAGTGGAAGGATTCTCCAGATAACCACTGGAGGAAGTCTCCTTTGGAGACATTTTAAAGATTCTGAGGCAGAGAGGTGGTCGGTCTGCCAAACCTCCTTAGAATAGTCGGTGTTTTTGGAGGCTTTCGGTACAGACCCATCTATATCCTGGGTGGTTCCTCTGGTGGATGAGCTCATAGATTATGTGTCCCACTGGGCCTGGCAGGAGCCAGACTCTGTTGAACTGATTCCCAAATGTCTAGATAAGTTTTTATCTTCTGCTAAGGACATACCATATTGAACCAAAGGTATTCCAGTTGATGCCATGGTTGTGCCAGCTGTTACCAAAAAGGAGCTAGCTGAACAGAGCTCCACTGTCCATCCACCAAACAATGAGTCCAGAGCAATGGCAGGTTTGGTAAGCATGTTTATGCCTCAGTCACTTTTTCACTGAGAACATTAAAGTACCTGGCACACTTTACTTAATTACAGAAGGAATTATGAAAGAACTCTCAGACTGTCTGGCAGAGATCATGTTGGCGGAGGACTTCAGAAAGGTTTCCCCCCAGCTGATAACTCTTTCATCCTTATCCAATGCTTCCATGAGGCTTATCTTCCACACCATGGAGGATGCCTCACAGGCAGATGGCTCAGGCCTGGATGAGGCTTTGTGATCTCTTGGAACCCTTTAAGGCATCCTTTGTCAATGCTACATTTGATGAGTCCTCTCTTTTCAGACCATCTGTCAATGACACCCTGACCTGCAGTGAACAGAAAGGGAAGACCTTGTCTTCCATCAGGGACAAGTTTTCAACTCCTTAATGTACTTTTTCTAGAAACCAGCACAATGGAAAGAAAACCTGGTTCCAGAAATCTCAGGGGTCTTCCCAGGATCAGTGCAGGAATCCTTCTTCTAGAGGCAGAGGAGGAAGTTTCAATGGGAGACACCACCCCAGGGACAGAGGAAGCCTTCAGAATCAGGGTTTCAGGGGGTCCTTCTCTGATAGGCCCTATCAGTGCTCCTGAAGCACTGCCCAACTGTTCATCTCTGGAAGCAGTCGGGGGTTGTTTTTCTCTGCACCCTACTGCCTGGACTGATATAAGGGAAAACAAATGGGTGCTAAAGATTATATCCAGAATTTATTATATTCCCTTTCTCCTTCCTCCACCAGAGAGGTCAAAGAAACTCCTCAATGTTCCATCCAGTCAGAGGGAGTATGCAGTAGAAGAAATTCTAAATCTGCTGCAAAAAAGAGTCATTCAAGAGGCCCTGACCAAACAAAAAGGGGATCTGTTATCCATTTTGGATCTAAGCAAAT
Source organism: Protopterus annectens (assembly GCF_019279795.1). Taxonomy (NCBI): domain Eukaryota; kingdom Metazoa; phylum Chordata; order Ceratodontiformes; family Protopteridae; genus Protopterus; species Protopterus annectens. Next base: position 1,048,076,200 of record NC_056747.1, read on the forward strand.
TGAATTTGCTCATAAAGAAGGCAAAGTTCCAAATGGTGACAATCCAGTCCATTCTACCGCTGCTGAGGAAGGATAATTGGATGTGCTTAGTAAACTTAAAGGATGCGTACTTTCACGTCAAAATAGCCAGATTCTCCAGAAGTCATTTGCGCTTCTGGGTTGTAGCCAGTCAATTCCAATTCAGCGCTCTGCCCTTTGGACTCACACAGCCCCCAAGGTGTTTACCAAATGCATGGCAGTTGCAGCTCAACTGAGACTGCAAGAATTCTGGGTGTTTCCATATCTGGACGACTGGCTGTTCACTGCCCTAACCAGACATCAACTTCTCCAGGGCAGGGATCACTTCTTCAACCTTGCCAACCATCTGGACATTACCATAAACCTGACAAAGGTAAAAGTTTAGAGTTTAGAATTTATTGGAGCTTCCTTAGACACAGTGAACCAGATTGTAGCTCTACCCACTCATTGTGTTCAGTCTTTGAGAGATCATGTTTGAGCCATCTTAAACCTGTCTTTCCCACCAGCAAGGCTAATAATTCAGGCTCTTGGATCTATGGTGGCTGCCATTCCTTTAGTCCCTCTAGCAAGATTTTTTTATGTGAGTAATTCTATGGACCCTGGCTGCTCAGTGGTTTATTCCCTACCAGCCTCTATCTGTTCCTATCAAATTGACTTTGGTTGGCAGAAAGCATCTCCAGTGGTGGTTGCTGTTGGATGACCTGACGTTTGTCAGACCTTTCTTCATTCCTTCCCTCTCAGCCATGGTGACAACGGATGCTTCCTAGTTGGGGGGGTCATTTCAAGGGAAAGATGGTCCAAGACATGTGGTACCACATAGAGACCAGGTTGCATATCAGTGCTCTGGAGATGAGAGTAGTCCTTCTTACATTGCAAGCCTTTCAGGACATTCTCCATCTAGGAACTATTGCGATTCACACAGGCAACATGTCAGTGGTGTAGTACATCAACAAACAAGGAACCCGCTCTTACCCATTGTGCAGAAAGGCTATGAGGGTCTGGGAATGGATGATGTCTTTGAACCATTTTCTACCTGTGACTCACATACCGGGGAAATCCAACATCCTGGCAGACAAGCTGAGCAGGTCCTTTCTGGCCCCTTATGAGCGGTCCCTCAGCCAATCAGTTGTGGACTTGATCTTCAGCCACTGGGGCCAACCATGTTGCAAGTTTCCATCCACCCAGAACAACAAGTGCAGCAATTGCTTTGCTCTGATCCACCATGGGGGAGTACCTAGAGGGATGGTCTGATTCATGATTGGCCCCCCTGGTCTTCTCTATGCTTATCCCCCTCTATCCCTGATCCCAAAGTTTCTTCAGAAAGCAAAACATTTGAAGTCCTCAGTAATCCTCATTGCCCCCTATTGCCCTCATCAGATTTGGCTCCCCTTCCTCTAGTCTTACCTGAAATATTCTCCATGGATACTGGAACCCAAACAGGGCTGCCTTTTTCATCCAATAGAGGGTTTTCATCCCAATCTGATATCCCTCAAACTGACCACTTGGTTTCTCCACTTCCAGTGATTGTTCAAAGGTCCAGGCTTGCTTCCCTTGTCCAAGGCATTATTCTAGCCTCCCAAAAACTGGCTACCAAGAAATCTATGGGAGTAAATGTTAGAGATTTGTTTTCTGGCCTCTAAAGAGAACATTGACCCTTTTTCAGCTTTGATATCAACTATTCTTCTCTTCTTTTCAAAGAAGGAGACATTTTCTCTACTATCAAGCTTCAATTGGCAGCCATCTCTAACTTCCATTCGGGTAATATTTTCAGTTCCCTTATAACCTCCAAAGTGTGCGATGCCTTCTTGAAAGGAATCTTCCTACTCAGGCCTCCAGTTAAAGATCCTTCCCCTTCATGGGATCTCACTGTGGTCTTACAAGGCTTAAATCAAAAACCTTTGGAACTAGCCAGTGGTTGTGACTTAAAGTTTCTTTCATGGAAGGCAATCTTTCTTATCACCATCTGTTCAGCAAAGAGAATTTCTGAGATCCAGGTGCTGTCTTCTAAGCCTTCTTACATCATTTTCCGCAAAGGTAGGGTGTCCCCTCATACTAGTCCCTCTTTCTTGCCCAAGGTAGCTACAGAATCCAACCTCAAGCAGACCATGCAACTACCAGTGTTCTTGCCAAATTTCTTTAATGAAGGGGAATGCTTGTTACATCTGCTTGATGTTCATAGGCAGTTATGTTTTCATCTTCATAGGAAAAAGCCATTTTGATAATCAGACCAATTATTTGTGTTGTTCTCTCATAACCACCTAGGTCAGGTGGTTTCAAAAGTTACTCTGTCTTTTTCTTATCTTTCGGCTGTTCTTGTTAGGGGTCACCACAGCGGATCATCTTTTTCCATTTCTTCCTGTCCTCTGCATCTTGGTCTGTCACACCAACCACCTGCATGTCCTCTCTCACCACATCCATAAACCTTATCTTAGGCCTTCCTCTTTTCCTGTTACCAGGCAGCTCCATCCTTAGCATCCTTTTCCCAATATACCCAGCATCCCTCCTCAGCACATGTCCAAACCAACACAATCTCATCTCTCAGGCTTTGTCTCTAAATCGTCCAACCTGAGCTGACCCTCTAATATACTGATTCCTAATCCTGTCCATCCTCATCACACCCAGTACAAATCTTAACATCTTTAACTCTGCCATATCCAGGTCTGACTCTTGCCTTTTTTCAGTGCCACAATCTCCAACCCATATAACATAGCTGGTCTCACTACCATCTTACAGACCTTCCCTTTCACTCTTACTGGTACTTGTCTGTCACAAATCACTCCTGACACTCTTCTCCACCCATTCCACCCTGCCTGTACTCTCTTCTTCACCTGTCTTCCACACTCAACATTACTCTGAACTGTTGATTCCAAGTACTTAAACTCATCCACTTTCGCCATATTACTTTGATTTATGCCAAGAATGGATTAGTTACCTCATCCTGCTAAGGCCCACTCAACTAGGTCTATGCCCACCTCATCTACCTTTTCTTCCTAGGCATCTTTAGATGATATTTGTGCTGCAGCCACTTGGTAAAAACTCGTACCTTTGTCATGCATTACATTGTTTCCAGGAGTAGAGCTTCCTTCAGTTTGGCAGTGCTCTGGCATATCCTTCCTTGAGACCACCCAGGAGTTGTATAGCTGAGGACCCTAGCCCAACCGTGAGTAGGAATGAAAGACACAACATCAGATTTATAAGTTATGTACTTACCATAACTTGGTATCTGTGTTGTCTTCTTTCATTCCTACAGGCCTAACAAAATAATAGGTAGATCACTTTATACATACTCCATATCTCAAACTTGGAACAAACTTCCAACTAATATATGTTCTATCCAATCTTCGATCCATTTCAAAAGAGAATTAAAAAAAACAAATTGTTAACTCTTCCTCAAGCATCTATCACCACCCTACCTAACATATACTCCCCCAATCTTTAGACTATGACAATCCTCCTCTTCTTACTTCAATATAACTTTATTATTTATTTATTTATTTGACATTTGTTGACCGGGTTAGTCCAACTGGGATAGAGCCCTTTTTCAGTGGAGACCTGGGAAGAATAGCTCCACAGTAAATACATACAAAGTAAGTTGACTTATAATAATATAAAAATATATCCCATAGACATAAAGATTAACAAGTTACCATTGATTGTAAACAATTTATAACAAGTACTGTGGTACCTTAGCTATGCTGTTGAGCATAGCTCATTTTTTTTATCTTCCTTAGCTACTATAATTCACATCTCCCTCTCTTCTCATAACTATTTTCTTTCACTTTCTTGACTCTCCTAAACATTCCTCTCGACCCCATCTACTGCAAACCTTCTATTAATACTACTACTTCCTCTCAACCAACTTGGTTTAGTCATTAAAGATGTTTTTGGGGCTGTGTTTTTTCTGATGCCCTATTTTACATCCATATTTTTACTCCAGGTTTCTATCTCTAGTATTTTTTAGCTATTCTTTTTGATGAATTTTATCCTTTGTTAATTTCCATTATGGCAAGAATGTATGTAGTTATGTATTCATACTCACAATTCTTGTATTGTAACTTTGTTATTCTTATTTTTATTTCTGTGGAGCTTTTCTGCTCAGGTCTCCACTGAAAATGGGCTACCAGCCCAGTTAGAATAACCCTGTTAGCAAAAGACAAACAAATAAATAAAATAAATAAATTTCTCCTCACCTTCCCTCCCAGCCATCCCCCTGCCCAGTGCTCTAGAAGAAGTGGAGAGAACGTTTTAGGAACTGATGTTCCTGATTTTCAGCCTCTGGTTCTTAATGTGTAGTTCATTCCTTTACTTTTTCTGCTATCTGTCAGATATTTTGGCAGCAAACTCCATCTGAGGGAGTTAGACAGAAGAGAGTGCATTATGAGAAGTAGAGGAGCTTGTGACTTGGATCCTAGTCTGTAAAAATGTGGCATGAGGAATGAAAGAAGACAACACAGATAAGAAGTTATGGTAAGTACATAACTTATAATTTCTTCTTGTGAAGAATCTGCTTTAAATAACTTGGTTTCTTCTATTGCACAGGTCACTACTCATTGTTTACAGTGTGTGCATGACTCTGTTGATACTTCTTCCAGGGCTATGGTCACTGGTACTGTTTTAAGGAGGTTTGCTTGACTGCATTCTCAGAACCTCCCTAATGATATAAAAAATGAAATGGGCAATCTGATCCAGGGAATAACTTAATATTTTCAGCCTTCCTTTTCTAGATTGTACAGGGGATTTTATTTCTCCTCATCAATTTTTTGCACAAAAATTAAAAAAAAAAAAAACAGAATAAACAACCTCAACAGAGTTCAGGTAAAACAGATATTTAAGAAGAAATGATAAGGTCATAACAAAAAGAAGTCGCAAACCCCTCAAAAGCAAGAACAGTCCAACAAGTCTGAATGACTAGTCAAGACACATTTTTACCATCCCCCCACACCCTGGCCCCTTTTCTCTTTCAGAAAGTCTGAATCTCCATTATTCTCATGGACAACATATTGTTTCAGATAAATGGGTTCTGAAAATCATTCATCAGGGTTACAGATGGCAGTGTGAGGAAATTCCTTCTTTACAGTGGGTCATTCCTCATCCTGCAAACCAGACTCTCTTGTTTCCAAGAAAAAAGAGTTTCTCTTTGTTGTATACTGTCCAAGGAGTGATAGAACCATTTCTTCCTTCCTATGTGGGGAAGGGGTTTTATTCAAGGATGTTCCTAGCACCATAGAAAGAATACGCTTGGAAACAAGTTCTGGATCTTTCTTTCCTAAGCATGTTTGTGATAGTGCCCGATTTCAAAATCTTACTTCACAGCCTATTATCTTTTCTTTCTCTTTCAAGTTTCATGGTAACACTGGACTTAAAAGATGCTTATCATCACATCCCTATTCTTCCAGACTTCAGACATTTATTAAGGTTTTTGTGTGTCTGAATCACATTATCAGTTCTCTGCCTTACCCTTGGGACTATCCACTGCACCAGGAGTGTTCAAAAAGTGTCTTAGCTATGATTATACTTTATTGCAAGCTACAGGGTATCTACAATTGTTCCATATTTAGATGACTTGTGTATCTTTGCAGAGTATTTTTCAAGGTGTCTAGAATCTCGCTTTGGTGAGAGATTTCTTACACAAACTGGGATTCCAAGAGAACATTCAAGTCCTTCTTGACTCCCTCACACAGGTTTGTGTTCCTGGAATGTCAGCTAGACACCTCAATTCAAAGAGCTTTTCTTCCATAGGAAAAAAAATAGATCTTTATTTAGTTTTATTTCTAAAGTTTTCCACTCTGATTTGGTCCATGCAAAAGAATACCTCTGGATTATAAGTCTCATGGCATCTGTGATTCTAACAATATCCCTGGCAAGGCTCCACATGAGAAAGATACAGTGGTATCTGAAATTTCTCTGTTCCTAGCATCAGCACCACTTATCGTTTCAGATCACAGTGCTGGGGTTTTTCAGAAGAGAAATCTTTTGGTGGAGACAATAGTTATCTTTAAATCCAGGTCTATCCTTCTCCCTCCATGCTGCAAAGCAGTCAATCATGACAACTGCTTTGAAATTTTCTTGAGAGACAGTTTCAGGAGGGATAAAATTGGAAGGGTGTAGGACACCAAGGTTAGATGCAAGCACATAGATATCAAGGAGATGCTTGCCCTGATCATGACACTTAACTCTCTGAACCATCTTTGATCCCCTGGATCTCTTCAAGTGGCTACAGACAATATGACAGTCACGTGGTGCATCAACAAGCAAGGAGTATCCAGATCGTACACCTTTACAGACTAGCCATGTTAGCTTGGGATATAGCTGCACAGCACAAACTCACTCTACCGGCATCCTTCATTCCATCAGAGCAAAAATCTGTTACAGACAAGCTGAGCAAGACCAGAGCAGACTCTTACTAATGCAAACTAAATTTGGAGGTCTTCTAAGATTTGATCTGTTTGTGGGGAATTCCTCAAGTAGACCTCCTTGCCTCATCTCTGAACAAATGGCAAAATCCTGTTCCAGTACTCCATGCAAGAAGATCTGGAAGAAACATGCCTTTTCTTTTCTTTGGACAAGAATGTTCCTTTATGCTGTTCCCCTAGCATCCAGGGTACTTTTAAAGATTCAGAAGGAATCCTCCAAGATCATTATAGTGACTCTCTTTTGGCCCTGCAACCATGATTCTCCTTGGAAATGGCAGGGACAATTACCACAAGCTTCTTCACAGACTGACTCTACTCACACAAGGCCAGGGTCATGTTTAAATGACTGCCTGGATGATAAGGTCTTAATTCCTTTTTAGGTACCTGTTTTCAGAGGATGTGCAGCAGGTACTAATGGAGGCAAAAAAGCCTATTGCTAGAAAATCTTATATTAGTAAATGGAAAAGGTTTTCTAGCTGGTGCCAACAACATACTCAGTACCCATTCAGTGCTAGTTTTTCTTTGGTTTCACCATATCTTTGTGAGTTACTATCCAATGACATTTCTTATTCCTCTGTCAAGGTTCATTTGCAGCCATTTCAGCATGTTTGCCTATGGATTCTCCTCTTTCAATGCAATCTCAAGTAAAAATGTTCTTGAAAGAGCTTTTGCATAAGAGGCCTCTTGAAAACCAGTGTCCCCTCTGTGGGATCTTAATTTTATGTTAGAGAAGCTAACACTTGCTCCACTTGAACTAGATGATCTGGTTGATTTGAGGGTCTTAACATGGAAAATATTTTTATTGATTGCGCTGACCTCTGCAAGAAGGGTATCTCAGTTACAAGCTCTTATGATAAATCAGTCCTATCTCATTTTCCACAGGAGCAGAGTTTCTTTGAGAATTAGTTCTTTTATGCTTAAAGTGGTATCTGAATTTACTTTAAGCCAAACTGTCCATCTGTCAGCTTTCTTTCCTGAACCTAAAAATGAGGGAGAAAAGATACTCCATACCTTGGATGCCCATAGGCAACCCAGGTAGTATCTTGACAGAACTTAATCTTTCAGACCTTAGGATAATTATTCATTTCTTGTGAAGGTGTCATTTCTAAACAAACTGTTTTGAAATGTTTGTCTAAGGCTATTACCTTTTGCTATGCTTGTGACTTTCCCATGCTGGGCCAGCAATCAAGGAGCCTGAATCCTCACCACTGACAATGGAGAAGGATATTCATTTGGAATACAAATGGATACACTCAGTATTTCTAGATGCAGAACTCTATGCATCAAGCACAATTTCCCTTAACAGCACACAGGGCACACACACAGCCTGGGATCTGGGTGTCTCTGTCTCCATCCACATCCCCAATAAAACTCTCACTGGCACAGCTAGAGGGTTAGATCCTCAGCCGCCAAGTCCTCCAGCACCCTTTTTGTGAAACCAGTGCTTTGTGTTCTTGCTTCAAGTAGCTCACACACACACACACACACACACACACACACACACACACACACACACACACACACACACACACACACACACACACACACACACACACACATACACACACACACATGGGAAAGGCTGGCACAGATTGACTAGCTATGCCACCTTCTTTCCAGATTATAAGGTAGTTTCACTGCCACTAGTCATATACTATAAGTCTCTTAAAAGGGTATCCAATTATGCTGAGTAAAGTTAATATTAATACAAATGGTAATGTTGACCAAACAGCCAGGCTTTCAGGAGTGGCCAGATTATCACCAAATAAATATGTGCAAATACTCTCAAAAAGGACCAGCCACAGTGAAAATTTTAAATATATTTAATAATAAAGAATAAAAGAACATGAAAATCCTAAATATCTATTTACATTAAACATTAGAGTTTTAGTCACAGGAAGTATTAAAAATAACATGGATGGAAAGTTTCACACTGTTATAGAAAAATTGTATTTAGCTAGTCTCATTATCTGTTCCTGGTTGACTAAAAGAATTACTGTCCCTGCTTACTGAATGGAGCAAGACAAGATGGGTGAGTGTCCTTGTCAGATCCAAGACAGAATATAGAATGCTGCTGAGATTTCAGTCTCCGCAAATATTAAAACATTATTTCATACAGAATGACATTACACACATCTGGTCATCTGACCGTGTTGCCCACACTATCCCTCATCAATAGAAGCTACCAGGGTTTAGCACCTATGTGCTACAATACACACAGACAGAGCATTGCTCAGATGTGGTGCAGCTGCTGGAAGTCATAAAACCATTTCACTCTTCCTACAGGAGCTTTCAACTGTTCTGTAGCACAGACATTGGATCTCTGGCTCCATTCAAAACTGTGGGATAACATCTTTATGGCTTAACCCATAAAGTAATTTCATTTCAGATATATTTTGCAAACTCAGGTGGTTTAAGATTAACCTCTGCTTCTGCTCTTTCAGTCCTCTGTTAAAACATATTAATTCAGTTACAATAATACATGTACATTTATTTTCCTTCCTGCAGGGTGAAGCAAACCTCACATACAGTTTTGTACATTTTCAGCACCAGCATCTGTACAAATCAGTTTGATATACAAATGACATATAATTATTTACAAAATTCCATCTACCTGTGCTATTATATATTGCAAATCCACTGCCCCACTTTTCCTGGCATGGCTGGTAGTACCTCCTATCGTCACAATACTCACCATAACAAATCTATTTCAGGCAGGGTCAAGGCCCACTCTACCAGAGCCTTTGCTTCATCTTTGGATTTTTGAAAAGGGTTGGATTCTATAAGCTGCTACTTGGTCCTCTCTACATACTTTTCAATGCACTATAGCTTCCTTCCTCAGTTCTAGATCAAGCTTTGGTAGGATCATCCTCCAGGATTTCACAGACCCTTCTTCTTCTTCCATGTCTCAAATATAGTTAGCTGTGGTAATATAACCATATAATAGTATAGTTGTGTAAGTTGAACTTACCACAACAGTAGATATTTGAATGATCACTACTGCAATACCTGCTCCCTTCATCCATACCCCTTGTAGGTTTTTTTGCCAAGTTGTGGACATGTATATTTTTGTTGTTTCTAGCAATATCCTTTCAGGGCTTGGCCTCCTTCGATCTTCTGGAAGGAAAGCTCTGAAGGTTTAAGTCCAGCCTTGTATTTTAGTCAGCTTAGCTCAAGTTGCTTGACAGTTTGGGCTCATAGAAGGTGCCCTGAAGCTTTGGAAGGTTGCCAGCTGTGATATCCTTGGTAGGATATAACCCATATAGCTAAGGCTATTGCAGTATTTCTCTTATTTGTTTTCCTTCATCAATAGAAAAGCTATGTCATTCACAACAATCTTCTGAGTGCCAGTGTCACATATTTTTAGAAAATGCACTAACTGTGGTCTGAACTGCAAAATATTTAAAAAAGACTTCTGAAGTAATCTGTCATTTTCATCATTAAGAAAATCAGTAAGCTGCTGAGGTGCTGATGTGCTATAGTTTCTCATGTATCTTGACTATATCTTTCTATGTGAAGATGTATATACCTTAATTCTAAATTGTCCTCCCATTACCTACTACACATACTTCAATGTCATCATCTTCCTGGGCAGGTGCTATAAAAGTGTCAAAATGCATTCCTGGAAATGAAGAATTGCCAGCACCAATCTTTACCCCACCCATATAGCTGTGTGGTAAGCCAAGCTTTTTGTTCTTAACCTTGTGCTGCTGGAGATCAAAATATGCAACATCTGAATCCTTATACTCTGTACTTCAGACAGTGTCTTCTTGCTTTTTATATTAACATACGAGGGTCCATGGTGTTGTTAATTAAGTTTGGGGGTTGCTGAACTATTACAAATTAGATCACTGCAGTATAAGGGAATGGAAAAATCTTCCTTGTGGTGAGTGACTAATTTTGGAAGAATCAGTATTTTTGATGAACCGTACCAAATATTGATTCTTACAGCTGGTCATTAAAGAAGTAACCTTATTTGTTATTTATTAAAACTTTTCAAATGTTTAAGAACTAAGTATCTTGTAACAAAAGAATAAATAGTAAGCTGCAGTGAACTGGACTGACACAGTAAAGTAAGCACAGCAATAAAACACATACATTATATAAAAAATAAAAGTCCAGCTTTATAAAACTACTAGAAATATTTCTCTCTGCATCCAGATACACCTCCTGAAAAGATGAAACTTGAATGACCTTCTAAAAGAGCTCTTGGATTTACTTATTTGAATCAGTGGAGGTAGTTTGTTCCCAGGACTGGGGCTAAGTACAAAAAAAGAACCTCTGCTTGATTGTTCTATCCATTGAACAGCCAGCATCCCCACTCCTGATGATCTGAGTTGGACAGTTAGGACATAGGGTCTTATCAGCTCCTCTGCATTAGTAGGACCAATACTGTGAGAAGAATGAAAGGTGAGAGCTAAGATCTTAAAGATATATCCAGCTGCAGTGGAAGCCAGTGCAGACCCTGCACAAACTGACTTATAGACTGGTCCTGAAAGAATCAGTCAATGATCTGTTCATGGAATTCTGCATGCATACACGCACACTGCTACCATACAAAATCATCCTCTGTGAGCCTGAAGAACAGAGCATTACAACAGTCCTGGTAGGACAGAACCAGCTTAGCTACTGTTGTGGCCAGATCTGAAGGCAGTATAAATTTGATCCAAGCAATATTTTTAATGTGGAAATGGGATGCTAAAATGACAGATGACACCCAATCCTTTAGCATCATTATTTTATCAGAGCTCAAATCCAGATCAAAGATATGACATTCAGATTCTAGTATATTGCCCTTGTATGTGATCAAGACTGAAAGCAAAAGTAGATGCAAAGAATGCACAATGACATGAGGTAACAAGATCTCAGTCTTTGTCAGGATGAGTTTTAGGTGATTAAGCCTCAACCAGTAAACAACAGAATCAAAGTAATCATCATAAATAGTGACTTCTGGCAGTTGATCCTGAGACAGAACAGTATAACTGTATGTCATCCACAGTGGACTGATAAACTGTACCTCTCTCCATAACTATAGCCCTAAGCAGCAGAATGTGTACCGTGAACAGCAAAGGAGCCTAGATGGGACTTTAGGGCACCACATTTCATAGGAAAGCACTTGGAAGAATTTATCCCAGATGCCACTCTCTGACTTCTACCAGAGATGCATGAAGAAAAGCACTCCATGACCATACCTGTAAAGCTGCAAGAAGGTTCCAAGTACTTAACGATGTCATTGTCCATGTTATGAAATGCCATAGAGAGATCAAGTATGACCAAGGCAGAATACATTTGCTTATTGCTTGCTATAAGGTATACAAAGGTAGTCTCTGATTATACCTAGATCTAAATCCAGACTGACAAAGATCCATGAGGTCATATAGGAATACATCAGTGCACACAAAATGTTCTTAACATCTCTTATAAATGAGATGTTGAAGACAGAAGCATTATTCTGCAGGCCATTTGGATCTAGTAAGATCGGGGGGGGCCGCCTACCTCTCAACCTCTCAGAGTAAGAAATCTGGACAAAGCCATGAAAAAAGTGGTACAAATAGGGACAATTTTAAATATTGCTCTTACAAACTTAGAAAGTTGATAGAATAACAGGTTTTGTATTAGCATGAATTTTCTGAAGGGTATGAAGTCTGAAACTCAAATGTCTGTCATTATTTTCTATCTTCGGTCTTTAATGGTTTGCCAGTAATTTGCCAGAATGCCACAATTTTATGAAAAATGGACCAAAACTATAAGGCAAAAATCTGGACATTCTGTGAAAATCTGTACAGTTGAGAAGTATGGGGGAGGTGGTAGGTAACCAATGACTCTTCTACAGTGGCAGGAAACACCCCAGGAAATAATTGGATCTAGGAAATCAGGTCAGTACTACTCTTGTAGGACCTTGGTTAAAATCACAGCACATAGGAAACACAAAAACAACAACTGGCATTACCTCCATGTAGTTAAACTCAGCCCCCCAAAAATCTGGATCTGAACTACTATATGTCCTATTTTGAGTCTGCTGTCATAGAACTGCCTAATCATCGCAACTTTATCTGCAAAGAACCATAAAGCTTCTCGAAAATATTCTGGTAAAAAAAAACAACTCCCAAGTGGCAAGACAGCCTAGGCTCAGAAGAGTGCAGCTGCATGATTTGATGCAGAAGAAATTTGTCTGGACATAAAGGCATCATTCTTGTGTAAAATTGCAGTCTGATATACAACATAATGGTGATACAGAATACGTTTGTGTTCAGGAAGGCCCACCCTTCACCATCTCTGCTTTAACTCCATCCATTTCTACAAGGTGAGCACAATTTTTAGTCAATTCATAGCTCCAAATGTACAATAGGCCTAGGATATATACTGACTGGGTCAAGTATATCCAGAGCACCAGTGATGGCCACTAGTGAATCAGACCCCTCAACAAGAACAAACAACTATTTATATTGTTATACTTTCATGGTGAGAGTATTCCTTCTTCTGTAAAGGCTCATTCTACTAGAGCGGTGGCTTCTTCTGGTGCTTTTTTCAAAGGCTTAGACACTAATTCTATTGTTGAAGCTGCTACCTGGACTTCTGTGCATACCTTTGCCAAGCATTACCAGTTGGATGGTATCTCCAGGACTAGAGCTGGTTTTGCTGATGCCATTCTTCATGCCTTCTTAGAGGGCTCTGCTGCTGTTTCTTCCTCCTGAGTTTCTTCTTGAGCTTTGGCACTATTCCATTTGTAATGAATACTGCAGCAGTGAATGTAAGGACATAGTACAGTTGTGTAAAATCTTACCATAACAGTAGATGTCCTTGCCTTCATCACTGCAGTATTCACCTCCCCCCCCAATCTTTTTTTTCCTTCCTGGATGTGTAGGTTCTATTTAGTTTTCCTTGGACTGCTGTTCCTACTGGGGTGATCAGTTCTGAGGATGGTACAACTGAATGTCACCTTTATGCCCTATGCTACACAAGGTGTGTGTAGGTGACATTCAGCATACCTTAAAGCAGCAATAGACTTTGGTAAACTGCCAGGACGGTGGGCTTCATGACAGGGAATCCCATTTGTAATGAATACTGCAGCAGTGAAGGCAAGGACATCTACTCTTATGGTAAGATTTTACACAAAACTGTACTTTCCTCATAAATTCTAACCTAATTGCCTGTTTCTGAATTAATATAAACAAAGGGACCACCAATTACTATGCTACACAACCCTTCAGAGCTAGCACATTTAAAAGAACTAGCCACTAATTTTTATACATATATCCATCTCTATCTATATAAAAAGTAGTGTAGCTAAGGTGGGGTGAAGGGGCAGTCATCCCAGGAACAAAGCATTAGGGGGCACAATCGGCCCATCCCAGTTGCTGTTCAGTGCATACCTACATTTAGAACTAAATGTTGGTAGTATATTTGCAGTCAAAAATGACAGCTATAGCTCTGTGTATGATATAATTTGTAGAAACTGCTTGCTACAGTTTAAAAGCAACTCTCTTTTAAAAGCCAAATGCTGCTCCACATCCCACATCTGAAGCTTCTGTGAACAGATCCTGAGAGGGAGGAGGAGGTTGAAAAGGGAGCCCTAGATTCAGAAACAACTGCTGAATCTGCCACAGAAGTTCTTTCTTGAGACTTGGGAGAAGAGCAACAGGAATGTCTACAGAATGTGCATGCTGAAGCCACACTGACTTCATAAACCACTTGAACTTTCTCATGTGTAGTTTGGCCAGAGAGAGCATTGGAATGAGTTAATGCCTTTGGAGGAGGCAGGGATGCCAGCATTGGCACTATCTGAATCCTGCAACCCAGAAAAACATGATCCTGAGAAGGAGTCAGGGAAGACTTTTTGAAGTTTATTGTGAACCCAGGCAATGAAGAAGAGAAATGTTAAAATGAAGATTTTGAAAAAGGACCTCTAGAGAAGATGCCTGAATCAGCAGGTCATCCAAATAAGGAAAGATTTGGATCCCTTGAAGCCTGCAAAAGGCAATCACAGGAGCAAGGCTTTTGGTGAATACCCTTGGAGCAGTAGAAAGGCCAAAGGGCAAAGCACAGAACTGAAAATGCCAGGAAGCAACAGAAAACGCAAAAATCTCCTGAACAGATGATGGATCGGAATATGGAGATAAGCATCCTTGAGGTCCAGAGACACCAGAAACGCCTGAGGGAGCAAGAGAGGAAAAAGAAACTGAAGGGACAACATCTGAAAGGAAGGCACCCTCAGAAAAGTGTTTTGATGGGAGTGGTCTAGAATAGGTCTCCAAGTACCTTCTTTTCTGGACACTAAAAACATTCTTGAATAAAAACCTTTACCTCTTGAATAGTACCCTGAGACAAGCGGTCTTGAAGAACCTCTGGGAAAAAGAGGAAGTCATTCCTAAGGAGGCTGAGGAATGCCCATAAAAGGAGGGTGGGAAATCCAGACCATGAAGTACTCCTGGCGAATGATTGACGGAACCTAAGAATCCTGGGTGATTCGGAGCCAAACAGGAAGGGAAAGAGAAAGGTGAGGAGAAAGAGGAATGCGGCTGGGAACAGGTGGATAGTCAGACAGCACCTGGCTTGTCAGGAAAGGAAGGCTTAAGAATCCCTGCAGTCTGAGTGGCCTTAGCAGGAGGAGTCCGTTTACTACCCTTTTTACCTTTAGAAGGAGAGTGAGATTGCCTACGAACAAAGGCTGGCTTAAAGGGTAGTTTCACTGAAATTTAACAACAGGAGAAACCAAAACATGCTTAAGCTCCTATAAAGCCTTCCCCTTGTCCTGAAGAAAGTTTATTATCCAGAGGAGCATCCATTAACTTAGCCTTAATATCATCAAAGGTTGAAGTCTAAGCCAAGAATATCTCCACAGAACTGAACCAAAAGCAGTTGCCGTAGAAGAGGTATCTGCTGCATCATAACTACATTTAACAGAATGATGAACTAGGTGAGAGGAAGTCCCAAGCAAGGAAAGAACAGAAGATTTAGTCTCAGAATCTGGAAGATCAGAAAGAAGCTGACAAGCCTGAGAAAGAAAAGCCAAGACATACCTACAGCTATGGGTCTGATAATAGCTTTAAAACTAGGGTAGCCGAATTATAATTTATTTATTTATTTATTTATTTATTTGCAGTTGGTTTACCAGGATAGTCCATTGGGCCTAAAAGAACCCGTTTTCAATGGAGTCCTGGGGAGAAAAGCTCCAAAAAAGAACAGACAAACAGAATAAGTACATACATTTAAAAAGCTTCTTAAAACCTTCTTACCCAGCCTATCCAAGGTTCTACTGTCCTTGTCAGAAGGCAGTAACTTGGAAGAAGAAAGCAATTGAGACAGATTTTCAGTAGCTACAGACACCAAAGAGGGGTCAGCAGCAGGACATTTAAACAAAAAGGAACAATCCTCAGGCACCCTATAAAACCTAACAGACTTCTTGGGAGCAGGAGGCAGAGAATCTGGTACTTTAGAAACATTAGAAGAAAACATCCATTAAAGCAGTCAAGACATGAGGAATGGCCACAGGTTTAGAAGATTCCATCTGTAATAACAATTAGTACCTCTTATGGATATCTGAAACCTGTGCACAATCCCAGTTAAAAAAAAACTCCATCATCCTAAAGATTGTGTCCCCAAAGGAAATGTCCTCAGAAGGGTTATCTAGAGTATGAGAGTCCTCCTCCTCAGACCCGTAGTCTAAAGGAGAAGGAATCTGGGTACAATAAGCAAGGGGTCCATCATCAGAACCCATCTCTTCCTCAGAAGAATTCAATACTCTGGGCTTTTTAGGGGAAGAAGAGGACCAAGGAGAAGTAGGAACAGGAAACCCCTTGAGGAGACCTTAATGACAGTAAAGCAGTAAATAACCCCTGAGTAAAGGCCTGCCACTCACTTAGTGGATCCCTAGGAGCAGAAGAAACATGATTAGTTTTCTGTTTCTATTTTAAGGGGACACCCATCCTAGAAACCTGAGAAGGCCCAGACTCAGGACAGCAGTCCTCAACTGTAGTAGGAACCTCTTCCCTAAAGAGAAACTGCAGAACACCTCTAGACCCCTTGGAAACAGTCAACCATGGTTCCCCCTGAACACCCGAATGGACATCTGCAAAGCCTCATTGGATGTGATGCCCACCAGATCCTCACCAGCCTCCAACCCAGATGTGGTAGAGGAATCTGACAAAAAAAACAGGCAAGCCTCTGGGTTCATAATAACCTCATGAAAACCTCCCAGCAGAGTCTGGACAGCAGAAAATTCCGGTTTTACCTTATGCATCTTCTTCTTCCCTGACGACTGACTGTTGGGACAGGAAGTTCCATCCATAGTGTCTTTAGCAAGAAGCTTAAGATGCTGGTTCTCAAATACAATGAAAGGGAAGAAAGCCTACTATGAAGAGTTTTAGGGACAAACGCTTGACAAATTGAAAAAGACGTGTGGTCGTGAGCAGCACCTAGGCAAAAAAGACACTTATTGTGGTGGTCTTTATGGGGAATCAGTCTCACACACTGGAATTTACCCTTCCTGGATGACATTAACCCCAAACAGCACAAAACAATAAAAATAAAAAAAAATAAATAAATAAAAAAAGCAATGGTAGACTTTGGTAAACTGGCCAGATGGTGGGCTTTATGGCAGGGAATCCCATTTGTAATGAATACTACAGCAGTGAATGTAAGAACATCACCTGTTCACATTGATATTAAAAGTCCTATGTCTTGATTGTTGTAGAATAGGTTTGTGCACTTTAGGTCTGAAGAGGGTTCTACAAGGAAACAGTGAGTTTGCTTGTGTGCGTGTGTGTACTATTGTATATAATTTTTATTATAACAAGTGCAGCAAAGCTCTGTAACCTAAGTTTAAAAGAAAAGAAGCACAATAACGTGTTAGTTCAGCACAGAGAGGGTATTGCTGTAGGAATTCAGTCAGCAAGTATCCGAAGTCTTCATTCTGGGTGATGTTAATTGCATTAGTTTAGTTGATACATTAAATGTATGCAATGTATTTTATGCCAGAAAAAAGTTTAATCAGTCAGAGCATAATATCTGACTGTAACATCTAAAAAGATTGTTATGGATTTACAAAAATGCATTTAGGAGTGTATTTTATTATCATTTTCCAAATAAACGAAAATTGTATCTAGCTAATGTGACTTGGATATATCCCCTTTAAAGACTGTGTATCTTTGTAGATGAGGAGGGTATAATCTGCCATTTTACTAATTACTTGGTTACTATGTTTTTCCTTATTGTTGTATAATAAAGCTGTATGGATGACAGTATATATGGATGGTTACTTAGTGTAAGACCAGTGGAAAAATAACAGTGTGCCTTAGTGTTATGTTATTTATGGTAGATTTATGTAAGCCATATAGCATATGATTGAGCCCTGAAGGGCTACTTTTCCAAACTCAGATTGCTTAACTCATACATTGTGTAACTTTGTTTAAATACAGTTTTGGTACAAATAGTTTTTTGTAGAAATCTTAAAGTTGTAAAACTTAAATTTGTTTGTCTTCTTGGATTTTAAAAAGCAGTCCTCCAGGGCTTAAACAATAATACTATAAATAACAGACAGTAACATAAGTATGGGAAAGACTTTGATGCATTCTGTTTCTGTATGCAGTGCACAAAAAAAATAAAAATAAAATGTATTTATTTATATTTGTTTATTTCTGCATGCATGTTTTCCAGGGTAGGTACAAAGACAGCAATCAATTGTTTTTTAATATAACAGGTATCAGGAACATAGGATGCGTAAGTATTTGAAGTACATTTAATACAAAATTTAAGCTGTGCTAGATTCATGACTATAACATCAGGTAATCAGAGATGAAAGTACGGTAGGTTCTGTTAGGACAGGCCAGTTGGAAGAAGCACAAAAGTATGATTGCCAGTGTGGCACACTGAAGTGACAACCCTACACTCTTCTGACAAGGTGTGCTCATAAACAAAGTTAATACGCACCTTATTATGTTAGCATTTATGTGAGATGGGTGGCTAGAATTGTATACTGTTGCTTAAAAATTAACAAAAGGATATGAAATTGAAAGCTCGGTAGAGTACTTCATTGTGACTTGGGGAGTAGGTACACACAGCAATCCAGTTGTTACCTGGTGAGGTCAGGGGGTTATTCTGATAGCTGATAGTGTGTGTAAGATATGTGTCTGTGTGGCAGGGTACTCTAATCACTGCTAGAATGTGTGAAGGCTGAATGCTTGCACTTACTTTTGGTAGCATAGAGGGTCAGGCAGGAGGTTAAACACTGCAAAAGTCATTGTCAGGCTGAGGAGGGTGGAAACAGCACATACTGATTACTGATAGGAAAGAAGGGAGGGAGGGAGAGAGAGAGGGAATACAAACTACTGGCAGGAGGGGTAGAGGCCTGGATGCAATGAAGCAGGCCCTAAGACTCCAGTTGCTTAGGCATGGGGTCAGGGAGAACTATGTCACTATGGAGAGATGGTACTAGACTTTAATAGGCTAAGTGGGTGAATGCCAACAACATATGATATGAGGAGGATTGTTACCAGGTTAGGTATG
The DNA here is from genome assembly GCF_019279795.1 of Protopterus annectens. Classification (NCBI taxonomy): domain Eukaryota; kingdom Metazoa; phylum Chordata; order Ceratodontiformes; family Protopteridae; genus Protopterus; species Protopterus annectens. The sequence goes on from NC_056747.1 coordinate 1,048,095,135, forward strand.
ATCCGTGTGGCGATAGTGTGTTGCTATTGTGGGTACTGGGGACTTTCTGAATAATGAAAGGCTAGTGAGAGCAACCACTGTTGGCAGAGGGTTTCTTTGTAAGGTTTTCATTGCAATACTTCCCAGCCCTTTTACCAGCTATGAATTTTAAGAGTGATATATTGCCACCTGCTATGTGTATGTATACTTCAGGATTGTTTGCAGCAGAGTATAAATGTTAGTAACCTGGATAGAGGGTGTCTGAATTTGAATTTGCTATGACACCACATGTACCAACTGCAGTTTTTGAATAAGGGGGTGCTATTAGCTATAAGGGGCTCATGAATCCGATTCTTTGTCATTTTGCTTTGCTGCTTTCAACATGTTTTGTTACCTCTATACTTGCAAATCTATGTTTAAAACCTGCACACATAATCCTTTCCAGTCGACTCATTTACTCTTAGAAGTAATTACTGCTGCAGGGCGGCCACTGTGGTGCAGCGGTTAGCATTGCCGTCTCACAGCAAGAGGTTCTCCCGTTCGATCCTTGGCTGGGGTGCCTTCTGTGCAGAGTCTACATGTCTTCCCTGTGGTCGCGTGGGTTTCCTCTGGGTGCTCTGGTTTCCACCCACATCCCAGAGAGATGCTGTAGGTGGATTGGACACCCTAAATTGGCCCTAGGCATGTGTGTGTGTGTGTGTGTGTGTGTGTGTGTGTGTGTGTGTGTGTGTGTGTGTGTGTGTGTGTGTGTGTGTGTGTGTGTGTGTGCCTTCTGTGGAAGGCTGGGTGCCGGGCTGGCAACTTGACACCGTAAAACTCCACTGCCAATCATGAGCGGACAGGTGATCCGCTGTGGCGACCCCTAACTGGGAAAAGCCGAAAGAAGAAGAAGTAATTACTGTTGCACTCTGACATTCAAAAATTGGTCTCTAATTATGACATTTTTAACAACAATGGTTGCTGAAAGGATAATAAAAGGGAGACATTTTCCACATCTGTTTCAGAAAGGTGACTGTAATAATGTTGGTACACTTCATGTTCTTTAAAATAAGTGCTTCAGAAGCTATTTGACAAGAAGGTTAAAAGAGGGAGGAACTTATGTGTTCTTTCTGCGGAATCTTAAGCCCTGTAAGTTAGATTCCTTAGGAAATGTGGCTTCAGTATGTCTAGATTTAAATATCAGCAGTATACAAAAATTAGTGCACAATGTAACAGATAATAAGTCCTTAACCTGCAGGAGTATGTTACTATAGCAACGTAGCTGCAGCATTCTAAACTTACTTTAGACAATGCCAATAGTAACAAGCAGCAAACAAGACAGAGAAAGTAATGCATTGGCAAGCATGGGTTAAGTTTGTAGAATCAAGCAGTAAATCTGGTAAGCCATCTGACAATGACATAGCCAGGCAAACAGCATTTACTCTACGGCATACACTTTTTAAAAAATTATTTAGTTATATTTCATGATGAGATGCACAGGGTTATGCTATCTAGAAACTTGCACTGTTTGGGGATTGTAGGAGGCTGCATTTGTAAAAGGTTCAGCTATATTCTGGAATTTGATGTAGAATTCCAAACCCCTTGGCTACATTCCGGTCAGTTGATATGCTAACAGGAGCAGTAGGCTGTAGAAGGCATGTAGGAGGCAAAGGTCTAGCTCATGTGTAGCATTACTTTGGACTAGCAGTCGCCCAGCTACTCAAGTGAAGCATCCTCAGAGTCATACAGTAAAGTAACCACACAAAAACATGACAGTTAAGTGCTCAAATATTTACACTTGTCTGAAACTCGCTTTCCCTGAATGAGGCTAATAAGGTTAGGATTTGCCCTTCTCTGATGCGTAGCAACTTATTAAGTTAATGTGCACAGGGGTAAAGTCCTCTGCAGGGAAGTGTTTACAGATTGTGTATGCTGCAGGAAAAAAGTTTGGGTTTAAATATTGTATTAACATTGTTAATGTTGGTTGACATAGATTTTTTTTTAACATATTTTTTTATTAAACTCTCACACAGCATATATCCAAAATCGTTATCAGCATTTTATTTTTATTTTTTATCCTTTGCTGACTAGGTTAGTCCCATTAGGCTTGTAGCCTCTTTTCAGGGGAGGCCCAAGGTGGCATGTATATTGCTACCTGAGCTGCCATCAACTCAAGCAGATGCGGCCTTGATTTACTGTCTCATCTGAAGGATGGCACACTTTTGAATGCAGAATCCCCATTATACTGCACTGCAGTGTCAGCGATCGATCTACCTGGTGCAGTGGCATAGCTAGTGGATGTCGAGAGGGGTGGTCCGCCCTGGGCATCACTTTTGGGGTGCACATTTACTTTGTTTTTGTCACATTTACTTTAATTGAAAAAAAAGCAAAGAAAATGGTTATAAAGGGTGTTTTTCTTTAAGAAAGATCCCGTAGCTTATCCGGTTATCCAGTTGCATCACGTCTGTGCATGTGCATTAATGCACAGATGTCCTGGGACACCCGCACGCAATTTTAAATTTAGCAGTACATGCTTCTAGTTTTTGCTTCTTATTGCTGCCATATTCACATAAGGGAATTTTTGTTGCTGCCATGCCATTTTAGTTGTTATTGCTGCCATTAAGGATTCACATATGGGAATTTTTGTTGCTGCCTTGCCATTTGTGCATGCTTCTGCTTCTTACTGCTGCCATATTTAGTGTGTGTTGTTGTTGTTAAGGTGCCATATTTAGTGTGTGTTGTTGTCGTTAAGGGAGGGAGGTGTGTGTTGTTGCTACTGCTGTTAAGGGAGGTGTGTGTGTGTGTGTGTGTGTGTGTGTGTGTGTGTGTGTGTGTGTGTGTGTGTGTGTGTGTGTGTGTGTGTGTGTGTGTGTGTGTGTGTGTAATGCCCCAAGTAGACATACCTGTTGGTTAGGGTTACTCAAGCTTAAACCCTATACCTTAGGTACAGGAAACAAGAGCTTGAATTCTCCACCCATACCACCACTTGTGATTCAAGGAGTTGAGTCCATAGATCTCGACTGTCCAGATTTTCACAGAATGTCTGGAATGTTTGGCTCATACTTTTGGTCTGTTCCTCTTTTGTGGTTTTTGGCAAATCACTTAATAATCATAGCCATTTAAGTTTCAGCCTTACCATCTTTTAGGAAACACATGATAACACAAAACATTTTATTCGAGCAACATTTTAAGATTATACAAGCAATGTTTAAAATGTGTTCCCTGGTTCTGGGCCTTGGACCCCTCCCCCCAATAAACATTGTCTTTTTCTAGATTTATTGTGTTGCAAAGTTGGGAGATATAGTTTAGTGTCAAGTGGATTTTACAAGGAGCTGAGAGTTTCAGGGGAAGCGAAGTTTAGTTCTGCTTCTGCCAAATCTGTTTGCATTGTTAGTAGCACAAGAGGTGGTATACTTGCTTTTGATGCAGAAGGCTGTAGGTTCTACTCCCACAGTATGTAGATGGATTATGTTGTACTTTAAAGGGGGTGGATGCTGCAGTCCTGAGAATGTCCTCCTTTGGAGGAGATACCTAGTAACTATGAACCTGTTATCAGTTTACCATTCATTCCCTATTGCAATATTACTAGCTTATCATTTTTTAATGTAACATAGGCAACCTATCCTTCAAGGGCAACAGGCACTTTATTTGTAGAGGAAACAATGAAATATAAAGTTGTTTGCTAGCAGCAACGTCTTCATTAGTTAGATCTCTTTAATGTGGAATTATTTAGATGACCTTTACTTCTGCAGAGATTGTGCATATTTACTGATACTGGTGGATTGTAATAACAGAAGTTTGAGTAGACTTTTATGATGGAAATGTTCTGAATTGGGCAATTTTGTCATTATTGGTTCATACATTTTGTTTCATTGCTTACTGGAAAAATGTTCAAAACAATAAATTTAAAACACACTCTAACAAGTCTGCTGTATTATACAAGGCATATAATTTAATACAATCAGGAAGGTGAATTAAAGAACACATGTATGTTTGCATGGTCTTAAATATGTGTGCAAAGGGCCTATGATTTGTAAACAGTCCAAAGGTAAACATTATCTGCCAGTAGCCAGATGCATTTTCTTTGAATGTGGGTTTCAATGCTGTTTTAATGAATGTGAGTTTTAAGGGCAGAGAAGCTTTAATGCTGTCTGCTTTCATTGTGAGACTGTATTGTTTAGCAGATGTCTATCAGTGTTTTATTTTAAATTTTATAGCACAAAGTTTTTTAAATTAAATCCAAATAATCATTGTAGAAGTAAAGCATAAAGCAGTATGCACATTAGTGTTTATGTTAAATGGGGAGAAATAGCCAAGTAATGGGATACTGGAATGGCTGCGGGGGGGGCATATGACTATGATTTTTGTCAGAAGGAGGGGGCGGCAAACTCAAAGACAGCCCTGGGTGGCACAGACTCTAGCTACGCCACTGACCTAGTGTGGGAATAGAGCCCACACCCTTCTGCACCAAATGCAAATCTGCTACCTGCTGCACCACTGACACTGCCTAGCATCATAGTATGATTTTATATATATATATATATATATATATATATATATATATATATATATATATATATATATATATATATATATATATATATATATATATATGGTGGTGGTGCTGCGGTAGCATTGTTGCCTCATAGCAAGATGTTGTCCCGTTCGATTCTCAGCTAGAGCGTCTTCTGTGTGGAGGCATACATGAATGGGGCGTGCCTTCGTTGAAGGTTGTGCATCAGGGCTGGTAACCCGGTATGTAAAAATCCACTACCAATCATTAGCGGACCAGAGTTCTGCTGTGGCGACCCCTAACCGGGAAAAGCCGAACGACACAAACAAACATATATATATATATATATATATATATATATATATATATATATATATCATGAATCTACACTTTAAACATTTTTTAAATATTGACTTTTTCCATCAAATAAACCTACATGACATTCAAAGCTCTTTTATTTTTATGCCAGTTTCAACGCCAACATTCCTTTTCTCTCTATCATTCTACAACCTGTTGTGAAGAAAATGGTCCTACTAGGGTTGCCACATTTTCAGATGCCCAAGGTGGGAAATTCTTTTAAGGAAAAGTGTAATTTTCAGGATAAATTATGCCTGTTACCAGTGGAAAGGACTATATTTCACTTTGTTGATAAAATAAAAGCTCCCTTTTATAGAATTTAATTTGTTTCTATTGTTTCACATCATATTAAGGTGCCTTGGATACAATTTAACTATTTTGTAGTATTAGAAAACACTAGGAAGCATTTTTTTCCTAAAATCTTATGCATTTGCTATTTTTTTTAAGTTTTTTTCCCCGCAGGGCACAATTGCCCAAATAGGGACTGTTCTTCACAAAGAGGGACAAGTGGTATCCCTAGGTCCCACCCGTTCCATTTAAGTGTATGTATCTTGAGCTTTCCTCCTATCTAACAGAATCTATTCAGCTACTTTATTTCCTTTATAATACCCAGCACATCTTCTAGAGTCAGTCTGACCCTTGATTTCCATTTTATGGTTATTTTTTTTGTTTGTTTTGTTTTTTGGGGCTGCTAACATAATTAAAGTAAATAAGGACTTATTGTTTCTTGGCATTCTGGCTCCACCCTCTAACTTAGAAGTATCATCTGTTTAGTAACTTACACTTGTTCACCCAGCATTTGCCCTAGGTTATTTTGCAATGAGTGTTAAACAATGTCAACTCTGCACAGTCCCAAAACATGCACCCAGGTTTCCTATCCACTCCCCACACACCTCCAACAGTTATTTTGAATATGAAGGAAGATCATTTGCCATCTACTCGGTATGAAAATATATATGTAAGTATTTCACTGCAAATATCCTGGGCTTTCTTGATTTAGTCACATATTTCAAAGCCCTGCACACTTCCTCCAATTGATCCTTATGTCCACCCAATCTTTTCTTCCAATTCATCCTGAGTTCTTCTGATTGTTATAAGCATATGTAATTCTGTGCACCCTACTAATTATTCCCTTTTATATAAACTTAGCTCTTCTTGATTCCACCAAATATTCTACAAGTGGGGGCCACTCACTTATCATTGCTCTTTGTGTCAGTATTTTGCTGTTATCCATGATACAGGAGCCTATCCCTATAATAATCTTAACTGTGTAGCCTTAAAGTACCTTTTTAAATTTGACTGGCACTGATTCTGAAGAGTTTTCATGCTCCTGCCACTAAACCATATAAACAACAGACCACTGGAAATGCAGAATGTAGTGTTATATACCTACCCTTTGATGTGATCACTAATAGAGAATATTTAAACTCACTCCCAGAAAATTGTTTTAGTATCGGTAGTGATATTTATTGAATGAGGAAGGCATGTTACTCACCTTTTCCTACATAGTAATGATGTTCTTTATTCTGATACTTTACCTTTCTTTACTCAGCATTCTTAATCAGAACAGATAGTAAAAATGCAAAATATGTTTTTTTCAATTCTTGTTTGTTGATTAGGTGGGTATACTGATTCTGATGGATTGCTTTCAATCATACTAACAACAATAGGCAATTACAGAAATCTGAATATTACCACTGATGTAAAATAACAATAACTAAAATGCCTGTATATCAAACTAAACATAAAACTGATCATACTATATAGCTCTGAGATTTAAGACAAAAGCACATTTAAATGTGGGCAGTAACAACTAGCCATCAGATTATAACATTAGACATTTCACTATCTGAATTGATCCAGTAATACTGAATAACTTACAGTACTGAATGATGAAGAGATACTATGCAGTACAGTAATTCCTCTCAAGGCCATAACCAAAGTTGTTGCTGCATCCCCCATAGTAGTAACTAAACATAGAAAGTTGATGAGTGGATAAAAGCGGCAAAGCATGTCTGGATTTATGGGTGGCACGGTGACATAGTGGTAAGATGGGCAGCATGATGACTCTATGACAAGACCTTTGCTTCATCACAGCCCATGTGGGTGGGATTCCATACTGACCTTTGATCACAGTTATCCCTGTGAAGCTGGCTTGTTCTCCCCTGTCTATGTGGGTTCTCCCCAGGTACTGCAGTTTTCACCTGCATCCCAAATCAAAGGGCGGCACAGTGGTGTAGCGGTTAATGCTGTCGCCTCACAGCAAGAGGTTCTCTGGTTCGATTCTCGGCCGGGGTGCCTTCTGTGTGGAGTTTGCATGTTCTCCCTGCATTCGCGTGGGTTTCCTACGGGTACTCCGGTTTCCTCCCACATTCTAAAGACATGCGTCTGGAGCATTTCTCCCCGGGCCTCCGCTGAAAACAGGATCTGTGGAACCTAGTTGGACTTTCCCGGTCAACAAGTGATAAATAAATAAAAAAAATAAATAAAAAAAAATCATGCTGGTTATTGGCTATACCAATTTTCCATGTATACATATATCAGAGTCCTACCATTAATATTGAAATGTGTGTTGCCAGAAAATATTTTCTTGATTTAGAACTATTTAACAGTTTTTGTCTTGTAAGAGAAGGGATATTTGCAGAGTTCTGATGTATTTGATAGAAATGAGTTAGCAATGAGAGTTTCTGTTACAAGTTCATTGCCATTGCCTTGTTATAATTTCTGCTGAGTTTTGTTTGCCCCTGTTTGAGCAGAGCTGAATGGTGTTGCTTGTCTGAGAGACAGATTCACTGGATGTGACTTCAGATTTGATCTCTATGAGATGCCCGTGCCCTGGCCCAGAAATCAAGGAGCCTCAATCCTCACCACTAACACCAGTCAGGGGTGTCCATATAGGGAAAGGATAATAAATACACACACATTAAAGTAAAATTTCACTTAAGAGCACACAGAGATCACAGTCGGTCTGGGGCTGGTTTCTCCCTTTCTCTCCAGGTCCCCAATAAGACACCCCACTGGCACAGCTATAGGGTCCAGATCTCAGCCAGCAGGGCAAGCTAAAATCTCCAGCACCCTCTCTGTCCATCTCTCTCACACACACACACACACACACACACACACACACACACACACACACACACACACACACACACACACACACACACAATTTGAGATAAGAGTTTATACAACCACAGAGACACTCCTGGGGAAGGCTGGCACAGGTTCTCCAGCTGTGTCCCTTTTACCCAGACTATATGGTAGAAATCACTGCCACCACCCAGCTAATATGTATCAACTACTCAAAGGCCCTTAATAGGGTGTCCACTTATTACTGTGCAATGTTGTTATCCAAATGGTAAGTGCAACCTAACAGTCAAGACTTATTTGGAGTGACTTGGTACAGTCTAACTATATACATGCAATGCACTCTTAGAGCTTAAATTATCTCTACACAAAACAGCCACAGTTGAAAGGTTTAAAATATTTAATAATAAATAATAAAAACACAATACAATACTTCTTACTACACAGTGCTAGTTAAGAGTTCAGAGATCACAGAGAAATACTTAAAATAATACCGTAGAAAAGTTCTGACATCACATAAAAACACTTAGTCTAATCTTCCTAATTCCTTGCTATAGTTAAGAGAAAACACAGTTCTAAATAACTTACATATAGAAACAGGCAGTGCTGGTAATATTGGATGTTCAAAAGACAAAATGCTCTGAGCTCTCTGATTCTCTCTCTTTAAATTGATAATACAGAGCTGCTTCACATGGCATCATTCGTCACACTTCTCTGGTGTTCCCAGACTGACAGAAACTACATTTACATTCTTTACACCAGATCAGAAACCAGAGCAATAAAGGACATTTATACTTGCAAATTCTAGCCATTAACTCTGGTCTTAAAACAATAGGCAGGATGCCTCCCTCTAGACATATTGACTCCGAATTTTAACATCAAAGACAGTCATGGAATGCTTGACTTAGCTTTCTTACAGCAGAGTGCACTGTTGTTACATTTTTGCAAGTTCAATATCCAATGCAGTCTTTTCACATTTAAGAGAACAAGCCTGTGGCCTACATTAATATTTACAAATGACAGAATTATCCGCAAAATTCTATCTGGCTAGGCTGGCAGCCTTTACCTATCTTCACACATCTCCCTCCCTGAAGAACTCAAACTAGTTTTTCAAGTGACCCTTGAGAAACTTTGCTTGAGAGGGTTAGGTCTGTCTGAATATACCTTACCCCATTCCCTGTCTTGAGAGCCCATCTGCATTGGCATTGCTAATCCCACTGTGGTGCTGCACTGACATATCATATGCTTGCAACCCTAGGCTCCATCTTAGCAACTTGGCATTTTGTTGGCTGGCTTTTTTAACCATGTTAAGGGGTTGTGATCTGTCACTACAGTGAATTTTCTTCCATACAGATATGGCTGAAGTTTCTGCAGTGCCACCACTATGGCTAGACATTCCTTTTCTACAGCTACATAGCATTCCTCCCTGGGTTGGAGCCTAAGACTGAGATAAACCACTGGGTGCTCTTCTCCCTCTGAAGAAATCTGGCTAAGTACAGCCCCCACCCCATGTTTTGAAGCATCCACCTGCACAACAAAGTATTTGCTGTAATCTGGACTGGCTAACACAGGGGGTCCTCCCAAAGCTTCTTTAAGCTTCTGGAATGCCTGCTCACATGCTGTGGTCCACACTACCTAATCTGGCCTGTTCTTCCTTGTCAGGCCTGTAAGGAGAGAAGCTATGGTACTATAACTGGGGACAGACTTTCTGTAGTATCCTGCTGTCCCTTAGAATGCCTTCACCTGCTTTTTGGTAAAAGGTGCAAGCCATGCCTGAATGGCTTCTACTTTGGAAGGTTCTGGCTTGATCTTACCACTACCCACTCTATGCCCTAGGTAGGAGACCTCTGCCATACCCATCTGACATTTGCTGGGCTTAATGGTCAACCTTGCCCTCTGTAGTCTGCCCAGCACCTCTCTGACATGCTGAAGGTGCTCTTGCCAGGAATGGCTGTAGATGACAATATCATCCAGGTAAGCAAGGGCAAACCCTGCTGCTCCTGCTAGGATATGATCTACCAGCCTCTGGAAAGTTGCTGGGACATTTTTCATCCCAAAGAGCATCTTTGTGAACTCATATAAGCCAAAAGAAGTCACAAAGGCTGCCCTCTCTCTAGCACTGGGAATCAAGGGCACCTGCCAGTAACCCTTGGTAAGATCAATGGTTGTAAGATACTTAGCCCCACCCAGCTACTCTAGGGCCTCATCTGTCCTAGGCATGGGGTAAGCATCTGACTCTGTGTGACTATTTAATTTCCTGTAGTCCACACAGGACCTGGTGCTGCCATCCTTCTTTGGCACCAGCACCACTGGGGAGGCCCAGGGACTGTTGGACTCTTGAATCACCCCTAGTTCCAACATCTCCTGCATCTCCTTCCTCAGAGTCTGTTTGACTCTCTCTCAGGCACCCTATAAGAGGCCTGCCTAATAGGCCTTTGGGGTCCTGTATCCACCTGGTGCTGCACCAGGTGGGTGTACCCTAGTTTCCCAGTGAACATGTCCCCAAACTCCTGTAAAACTGCTTGGATTTCTCCAACCTTGTTAGGAGATAGCTGCTGGGATATTGCTACCCCTTCCACTGAGGTGTCAGTCCGAGCCTCACTGAGCAGATCAGTCACCAGATCTCCCTCAGACTCCTCCTGCAATCCACTGCAAATGCTCAGCACAAGGGCCTCCCTATCATGGTAAGGTCTCATCATGTTAACATGGTACAATTTGTGCCCCTGCCTTCTGCCTAGCAGTTCCACCATGTAGTTAACATCACTTACCTTTCTTACCACCTTGTAGGGTCCCTCCCAAGCTGCTTACAGCTTGTTGTGTCTGACAGGAATGAGAACCATTAACTGCTGCCCCACAGCATACTCTCTATCTCAAGCATTCCTGTCATACCACCCCTTTTTCTGTTGTTGGGCTTCTGCCATGTTCTCCTGGGCGAAGCCCATGATATCACTGAGCCTTGTCCTGAGGTTTAGGACATATGCCACAACAGACTCCTTGTGAGGTTCACACTCACTTTCCCAATCATCTCGAATTAAATCTAGAGGTCCCCTCACCCTATGCCCATACATCAGCTCAAAGGGGAAAAGCCTGTGGATTCCTGGGGAACCTCTCTGTAAGCAAACAACAGATGGGGCAAATATTTTCCCACTCCCTCATAAACTAGTCTGCAAATGCCCGTAGCATGGACTTGATTGTAGAGTTTAACCTCTCAACAAGACCATTAGTCTGGGGATGGTAGGGGGTGGTCTTCATGTGCTTCACACCACAGTACTTCCACAGACAAGCCAGCAGGTCTGACATGAAATTGGCACCTCTGTCAGTCAGTATTTCTTTTGGGAAACCTACCCTGCTGAAAATCTCTAACAAAGCATTTGCCACCTTTTCTTCCTCAATGGAGGACAGAGCCACTGCCTTAGGGTATTGTGTAGAATAATCCACTACCACTAGGATATTCTTTTTCCCTGTGGAACTTGGGATACTCAGAGGCCCCACAATATCCATAGCTACCCTCTGAAATAGCTCATCAATCACAGGCAAAGCCATCAAAGGAGCTCTCACCTTGTCTCTTGCCCTGCCTATCTTTTGGCAGTACTCACAGGTTCTGCAGTACCCTGTTACATCTCTGGAAATTCCAGGCCAATAGAAGTTCTGCATAATATGTCTCTTTGTAGGTTTTATGCCCATATGATCTGCAAAGGGAATATCATGTGCTATGGCTAGAAGCACCAGATGGCAGGCTCTAGGCACTGCCAACTGCTGTAATCTCTCACCTTCTAGCCCTTCCTCAGGGGTCCACTTAATATACAGTAACCCTTTGTCCCAGTATACAGATTCCCCCTTCCCTTGAGAATCTGGTCCCTCACTAGCTACCTGCCTCAGGCCTTGCAATGTAGGATCTGAGAGTTGAGCCTGTCTCAGCTCTCTCTTTTTAACCCTTCCCAGCTCCCCTTCCACAGGAAGTCTGGCATCCTCTTACAGTGGTGCCTCACTGTCAGCCTGGGTACTACTACTCACCTCTACCTTTGCAGTCACTCTGTCCAAGGGAACATCAGTACCCATAAGCAGATGTGGCTCACATTCAGTCTCACTGATACAGAGTATTTCCCTCCCTAAAGTAACCACCTTACCAGTCCTGGCTGCATGTATGTAGTCAATCTGGGTCTCCCCCTGGCTACCAGACCCACCTGCTTGTCTCTTAGCCTGACTGCATGTAACTGCATAAGCACATGGTACTGCCTCATCCAAATCCTTCCCTATCAGGACATCTGCAGGATGGTAGTTTGGTACCCTTGTTGTCTCAAGACAACCTACTATTGGCATTTTTGTCTTTCCCACTTATTGTCTCTCTCACCTTTTGTTCCGCACCTCGCCTCCATGGACATCTGTATGCCACATGGCCCCACTGGTTGCAGTCAAACCATTTAACCCTAAGTCCTGGACATATACCTGGACTAGTGGCTTCCCCTGCTACTGGCAGATTCTGTTGGGGCAGTCTGTGCTGCCTACCATGAGTTCCTTTAGACCCATGAGCAGTACTGGGAGTCCCTTTCTTGTGCAGGGATGCCCTGCTTGCTAGGTATAGGTCTCCCTTCTTTCCCAACTCATCTGAAGTCGCACACTGTCTATCAGCTAACCAGATCCTCATGTCCTCATGCAAAGTGCTAAGGGCTTGTTCCCTCACCAAAACATCTGCCAGCCCTTCAAAAGTGGTGATCTGACATCCACTCACTCACCTATGAAAATAAGTGCTCAGTTCAGCAACATATTCACACAAACACTTTCATCTGCCTTATGCATATGCTCGTGAAACTTTTTCCTATACATTTCCGGTGTTAGCTTAAAACATTCTAACATGTGATTTTTAACAGCAGTATAATCAAAATATTCACAATTAGAAAGTTTAGACAACACAGTTACAGCTTTACCATGGAGTAAGGGGGTCAGGAGCCGTACCCAGAGCCTTTGGTCAACATCATACTGTTTGCATACCCTCTCAAATATATGAATGAAACTATCAAAATTATCCCCCTCTTTAAACTGTGGAAGAAATCTACTGACCTTTTGTGCTTCTGGGGTCCAGTTACTCCCTTCCCCATTACCTCCATAACTCTGGCAAAGAGTCAGCATCTCCTTCTCATGCTGCCTCTACCAGTCCTTTTCCACAGCTTCTAGGTGTAGAAGTTTCTCATTCTTCTCAGCCTGCAGATGTCTCAGTCTCTCAGCTGCTTCTATTTCCAAGCACCTGACCTCCAACTCAAGTCTCTTTAGTTCCAGATGGATTTTTAAGTCCTCTGCAGAAAGGTTGAGCTGTTCATTCTCTGAGGGTGGTACATCTCCACTGCCAGTCTGATCATCTTCCTGGTTGCTGTTTTCTGATGCAGCTGTGACCAAAGCTGCAATCATGTCTGCCTTAGTCAGGTTTCCATGCACCAGTCCCCTAGCCTGGCACATCTCAGCCAGCTGGCTCCTTGTCAGCTTTCTGTACTCCTCTGCTGACATGCTGCCTGCTCTCCCTGAGTAACTAAGCTACCAAAAGAAATAAAACAGTTGTGATCTGAACTCTGAGTATTCACTACATGGCTGATTTAGAGTACAAAACACCTTCAGTGATCACTGTACACAAGCTACAGGAATTCAATCTACCCACACCACTACAAGCCAATTGGTATTTGCCAACCAATTAATATATGCTGCGGATATCCCACCACTGCCAAGCAATTAATATGTGATGCCCGTGCCCTGGCCCAGCAATCAAGGAGCCTCAATCCTCACCACTAACACCAGTGAGGGGCAGCCATATAGGAAAAGGATAATAAACACAGACACAGTAAAGTACAATTTCCCTTAAGAGCACACAGAGATCACAGTCAGTCTGGGGCTGGTTTCTCCCTTTCTCTACAGGTCCCCAATAAGACTCCCCACTGGCACAGCTATAGGGTCCAGATATCAGCCAGCTGGGCAAGCTAAAACCTCCAGCACCCTATCTGTCCAACCAGTGCTTCTTGTCCCTGCCCAAGTAGCTGACACACACACTTTGAGATAAGAGTTTATACAACCACAGAGACACTCCTGGGGAAGGCTGGCACAGGTTCTCCAGCTGTGTCCCTTTTACCCAGACTATACGGTAGAAATCACTGCCACCACCCAGCTAATATTTATCAGCTACTCAAAGGCCCTTAAAAGGGTGTCCAATTTTTACTGTGCAATATTACTATCCAAATGGTAAGTGCAACCTAACAGTCAAGACTTATTTGGAGTGACTTGGTACAGTCTAACTATATACATGCAATGCACTCTTAGAGCTTAAATTATCTCTACACAAAACAGCCACAGTTGAAAGGTTTAAAATATTTAATAATAAATAATAAAAACACAATACAATACTTCTTACTACACAGTTCCAGTTAAGAGTTCAGAAATCACAGAGAAATACTTAAAATAATACCGTAGAAAAGTTCTGACATCACATAAAAACACTTAGTCTAATCTTCCTAATTCCTAGCTATATCTAAGAGAAAACACAGTTCTAAATAACTTACATATAGAAACAGGCAGTGCTGGTAATGTTGGATGTTCAAAAGACAAAATGCTCTGAGCTCTCTGATTCTCTCTCTTTAAATTGATAATACAGAGCTGCTTCACATGACATCATTCTTCACACTTCTCTGGTGTCCCCAGGCTAACAGAAACTAGAGCAATAAAGGACATTTATACATGCAAATTCTAGCCATTAACTCTGGTCTTAAAACAATAGGCAGGATGCCTCCCTCTAGACATATTGGCTCCAAATTTTAACATCAAAGACAGACATGAAATGCTTGACTTAGCTTTCTTACAGCAGAGTGCACTGTTGTTACATTTTTGCAGTTCAATATCCAATGCAGTCTTTTCATATTTAAGAGAACAAGCCTGTGGCTTACATTAATATTTACACATGACAGAATTATTTACAAAATTCTATCTGGCTAGGCTGGGAGCCTTTACCTATCTTCACACCCTACAACACCAGAGGAGAGGCTTAATTATAGCTAATAGTGAATTTGTGTTGCTTGGGCGTATTTTTAATGTTTAAAACTAGCCATTGTTCTCTGTTCTGAGCTATTACTTGCTGGAATTAAGTTAGCATTGACTTGTTATAATTTCTGCTTCATTGCACAGTTTTTCCCTTCTCTGAGTGGAGATATGTGATGTTGCTCACCTGACAGACTGAGTCACTGAAAGTGAGGAGAGGTTTGATCCCTCCAACATGAGGGGACTGCCTTAATTATAACAAATATTGAGACTTATGTTTCCTGCAAGTATTTTTAAAGTTTGGAAGTGTTTAGCGTTTTTCTTTTTACTTGTGAGAGTACAATAATTTGCAATGTTTTGAGTTATTACCTACTTGAAGCAAGCCAGCAGTGAAAGTTTCTATTGATTGTTGCTTGCCTTTGCTTTGCTATAATTTCTGCTAAGTTGTGTGACTTTGTAATTGTTTAAACAAAGTTGCATGATGTTGCTTGTCTTAGAAGTTGATTCATTGAGACTGACTACAGACTTGGAGTGCCTTATTTATAGCTAATATTGACACGTAGCCTGACTTTATATTTAACGTTTACAGTTATTTAGCATTTTTTGTAAGAGAGGGAGAATTTGCAGTGTTTTGAGCTATTTTTTTACTGGAAATATATTATCAATGAGAGTTTTTATTGGCTTTTTATTTCATTTGCCTTGTTGCACGACTTTCGCCTTGTCTAAGAAAAGTTTCCCATTATGCAGTACCATCTTCTATATAGCAGGCAGCACATGCCTTTCTGAATTTCCGTTCTAAGTAACCAAATCAATTTAGTATAATATTTCTTCCTTACCTGCTGTAGTGTATTCTAGTCAAAGCACTGCTCAAATAAAAGTTCCTTCCTTAAACATTGTCATTATTTTTCTCATTACAGCTTTGTTCAAATAATTTAGCATTCACTCATCATTACCTGCTTCAACATTGTTTTCCCCTCTTTAAAACACTGGTCAAATAATTGTGTTTCTTTTATACCTGCACTGTTCAAGAAATTGTTGGACCCAAGCTTGTATTGCTCTTCACATATCTGCATTTGTAAACTGAAGATATATTGCAATATTATTTTGTTTTATTTTATCTTGCACTGATTTTTTTCTCCTTTTGCACAGTTTAAGAAATGGTGACATCTGTGCTACTGCTTAGCTGTTACACTGTTAATTTAATTATGGCAACTGTGTCTCCATTGCTCAGCCATAGTATAGTATAGTGTTGTGTATCGTTTACTATATGCCATGCACTTACACTAGTTATTGCTGTACTAATGCTGCACTATTCATAGCACTGTTTATATCATATTGCAGTAATTCTTCTGAATACTCTTGCTGAGAGCCACAGCCAAACGAGTTCAGCTACTAGCAAACTGGTTAATCTTCATTGTTCACTACTGAATAATGTTGTATGACTCGGGATGATTTTTGGCTGAAATGTATGCTGCTGGGCTGCTTAATAAAACTAAAGATTGTAGTACTAGTAACTTAATTCCTGTTCCAACCATTAAAACAATTTTATGTTTATACGTTACTGGTATACTCACACTTCGGCTAATACAGAGCCATAGTCAGCTTTTAACCCTTCTGTAGCCAGTCTGATCAGCACTAGGTATTTTGAGGCAGTGTACTAAATGCGGGTAACTGCAGAGGAGTGTCATTATTTGTCAGAAATCCCTCCTCACATCAAGGTAGATTCTTTGAGACCTTAATTTTCAAATTTTGGAAATCCAAGTCACAATAAACAAAATCAACTATGACTACATAGACAGCTATAGATCACCCCATGCCACTCAGATCATGACAGTTACCCTAACACTGAAGTCATACATTTATTCTACATGACTTCAATTATACTTACAATGAATGGGCTTACTTACTAAAATTGGAAGCAGCCCCAACACTTGAGTATGTAAATGCAAGCTACCTGGAAAAGATGGAAAATATCCCTACAAGGGGGCACAAAATCCTGAATCTTAACCTTACTAATAACTTTCCCTGTTGTACATCTCCACTGTTATCAACTTCCTTTATCATGTCAGTACCACAGTTAGTGATAGTGACATATTAGACTGGCAGTACCCCCAAGCAAATGCACTGGTATTCAGGGACTTCCCAAAAGCAATTCTGTTGCACCTACATAGTGACTTAACTAATTTCCATGGCATCCCTACCTGAATTGACCCTATAAGTAGAGTCAAAGCATTACCTCTGAATTTTACTCTTGATTTAGTAGTTATATAGAGAGAAAGCACTACCTTCCCTTACGAAATGCTTAGAACATTTTTAAAACAGACCATTATGGTGGAACAGACATATAGTAGACTACAACAGAAGGATGAAAGTGCTAAGTTTTTATAAGTGGTCAATTACTTCAAGACATTCAAATGGGTTACCAAAGAAGGCAGCAGTCAGAAGGCACAAAACTGATTATGGACTCAAAATGGTCACTGATACCAAAAGTTCATAGGTTCATAGGTAGGTACTAGGCTATCAGCCCTGGGGCCTATATAAGCCTAGCCAAAAAGGTTCCCTGGCTTTCACCACCCAAGAAAGTTATTTTCCTGTGCTCTGTCTAGCAGAGCCACAGAAGTGATCCCCAGCGTGAATTTCCTATTTCCCATCCAATTGTCAAGATTTTTCTTAGAGTGCTAATGAGGAGCTTAGCTTGACATTAATGGTTAGTCTGTTCCAGAGCATGAGAAGGTTTAGGTCCCTGGAATGTGTGGCTCAGAGGGATTGGGGTTTCTTTAAGTGTAGCATGTCCAACTGATCTGGGTTTGACATGGCTTTGTATGTTACCTCTGAATAGGCGATAAGTGATGGAGTAGAGCTGGAGTTTTTTGAGACGGTCTGCATATGGCATCTGTTTGAGGCCAGTA
Source organism: Protopterus annectens (assembly GCF_019279795.1). Taxonomy (NCBI): domain Eukaryota; kingdom Metazoa; phylum Chordata; order Ceratodontiformes; family Protopteridae; genus Protopterus; species Protopterus annectens. The sequence continues at coordinate 1,048,112,970 of NC_056747.1, forward strand.
ATCCTCTTAGTGAGGTATTTCTGTGGTCTTTCTAGTTGTTGGAGATATCTTTTGAGGTACATGCCAAATGGGTCATTGTACTCTATAATGGGTCTGATGAGGGATGAGTAAAGAGGAACAATGACCTCTTTTTTTTCTGGAGGTGAGCCCCTTTGTGATGAGGTGTGCCACGTAGAAGGATTTCTTGACTACTGTGGTGATGTGATTATCAAAGGAGAGACTACTGTCCACCTGTGTCCCAAGGTCTCTTATCACACTTTCAGTGTTTAGTTGGCTACCGCCAATGTGGTAGTTCATGGCTACAGTGTTTTTTCCCAAAGGGGATGACAATGCACTTCTTAGCATTGAGCTTGAGGCCATGACTTTGACACCAAGCATCAGTCTCAGTGAGGCCCCTTTGTAGAATGTCCACATCATTAGGCGATTCTATTATGGCACCTAGTTTGCAGTCATCTGCTAACTTTGTTAGCCAAAGACCTGCTGTATTAGCTTGGACTTCTGAGATGTAGATGCCAAACAGGAGAGGACCCAGGACTAAGCCCTATGGTACTCCACTTTTCACTGGTCTGAAGTTGGATTTGGAGTTGGCTACTTTCACTTTTTGGGTTCTGTCACTGAGCCAGTTGGCTACCCATCTTGTGACATAGGGATTTATACCCAGTCTAGTGAGTTTATCTATAATTCCTGAGTGGGGGATGGTGTCGAAAGCCTTGGCAAGGTCAAGATAGGCTGTGTGCACCACCTTACCCTCATCCACGGCTCTGGTGACTACTTCAAAGAAGCCAATCAGGTTTAGGAGACATGACCTACCTTTTACAAACCCAAACTGAGTGGGATACAGAGTTTGGAGGTTACCTATGTCCTTGTTTATAAGCTCCAAGATGATACATTCCATGGCCTTGCAGCCCAGGCTCGTCAGGTTAATGGGGTGGTAGTTCCCAGGGTACGTGGTGGCACCTCCTTTGTGGAGTGGGATAACTGTTGCTGTGCACCATTCAATAGGCATAAAGCCTGATATGAGGCTATGATTGAACATGGTACTTAGGTGGGGTGCCAGTTCGTTCTGTAGTTCATGCAGAATGCAGCCTGGGATGTTGTCAGGTCCCATGGATGTTGTGTTCTTGGCTTTGGAGTGTGCAGTCTTTACTTGTGCAGCCATGATTACAGGGGCTTTGCATTCTTCTGGTATTGTGATGGGCCCTTTGGGGGAGGTGAGGGGGGATGAAGTTTGCACTGAACCTATCTGCCAGGCTTGTGGCAATATCAGTTGGTTCTGTATATCTAGTGCCATTGTGCTGTAGCTCAGAGCAGATCTGAGTGTCACCATTGAGATTCTTGACATAGCTGTAGAATGCTTTGTGGTTGTCTTTGGAATCATTGGCGATTTTATTTTCGTAACTAGCTTTGGAGGATTTTATGAGGGATCTCAGCTTCTTACTGAGGCTGACCAGGGAATTCCTGCAATCAGGGAATTTTAGTCTTTTTTGCAACAGCTTTTTCCTTCTGTTGTAGAGTTTGTTTATGGCAAGGGACCACCATATTGGCTTCCTTTTTTTGGAGGATAGTGTCTTGGTTCTGTTGGGGATGGCACGATCCATGAACTCGTGTATGTGCTTATGCAGTGCATTTGTATAGGATTCAGCAGTCGTACCTCTATTTTCCATCTGTATGGGTGTTGTGAAGCTTGCCACTTCTGTCTTAAGAAGCATGAAGTTGGCTTTGGCAAAGTTTTTTTTACAGTGGTTTCTTTAATGGGAGTGGGGCGAGATATTGATGTCTAGGGTGATTAGCTTGTGGTCAGATCTGACCAGCGAGGATTTGACCTCTGGCATGGAAGATCAATTGCCCATATTAGTAATGATCAGGTCCAGGATATTGCTGCCTCTGGTGGGGGTATGGACAAGCTGATCCAGGGCATTGGAATTTATGAATTCCAGAAAGCGTTGAGCAAATGAGTTAGTACATGAGTAGTTTTCCCAATTGATGGTGGAGTAGTTGAAATCACCCATTATTAGGGTATTGGGCTGTACCTTAATATTACCCAGTATATCAAGAAACATGGCATGGGCATCCTGGGCATGGTGGGGGATCTGTAACAAGCTACAACCTGGATTGCAGTCTTGCACAGTGTTAGTTGCACTTAATTAATTTCGGATGCATTATGTTGAGCAACTAACCTGGAGGTGTCGATATTCTTAATGAATATGAACACACCTCCTCCTGTAGTGTTTCGGTCCAGGTTAGGTGGCCAAATGATGTGGTATGAGTATAGCGTGGTAATGCAGGGGTGCTCTCTGGAGCCTTGAAATAGGTCTCTGTCACTGCACAGATGTCGATGTTCTCCATTTTAAGGAGGGCCTTGAGTGAGTGCATTTTAAGGTTTAGACTTCTAGCACTGTGTAGCATTACCCTCAGATTTTGCTTGCTTATACCTGCTATGGTGGTGAGTTTGTGATTTGAACCTTGCCTAAAAATGGCACTATAGGGGTGGCAAGAGCCTTAGCCAGTATCCGGAATCCCAGGGGTGACAAGTGCAGGCCATCTCTGGTAAACCATAGTGGGGCTGTAAGTCATGTCGTCCCAGGCAGACAAACACTGGATCCCCTTAGAATGACACCAGAAGCTTAGCCAATTGTTGAAGTCAATCATTTTGTCCTTGTATTGTGGTATTATTCTGGGTGATGGCAGGATGCTACTCAGGGCTAGGGTCATACCTGCCTGGGCTACATGATCCAAAAGCTCCTCCATGTCTCTTTTCATGTAGTCCAAGGAGGTACATCTCAGGTCATTCACACCAACATGGATAATGACAAAGTCATATTTGTACTTGTGGAGTTACCTGAGTGCTTGCATTATGTGGCAGATCCTGGCACCCGCCAGGCAGCTGACAGTAACTTTCTCCTTGTTTAGGCTGGTGAGTGGGACATCAGTGTGCCTGACTATAGAGTCACCTATGACTAGTGTGTTGGGTACGCTGTTTTGCCTTATGGGCTGAGTTTGAGTGGCACACTGATTTTGTGGGCTATGTGTCATTTGGGTAGTGTTGGGGGTGGTAGTTGCTTGCGTTTCAGCTTTGAAGGTCTCTGTTGTTTGGGCAGATTTTTGTTGAGAGCCTCTGTGAATGTAGGTGTTTGTTTTGTGTTACACTGTGTCGGTTTAGGTGGTGTAGATTTTGATGGACTATGTGTTCAGTGTGGTGTGGTGCAGATGTTTACCTTCTTCTCTTGACTGTCTAGTACAGTCTTGGCTGGAGAGAGCTTGGCTTCCAATTTGGCTATATAAGTGCATCTCTCACAGGTTGTAGTGTTGGGTGGTAGGAGGAGAGGGTTGTCAGTGTACATGAGGCAATTGCTACATTGCCCCAAGATGCCCAGATTCATCAGGTGGACAGGGGAAAATACCGGGAGTTGAACCTTAGACATGCCTGGATAGGCGCTTATTAATTTAAGTACTAAAAACTGTTTTCCTCCTAACAAGTGAGGAAAGATGAATGCTGCATAATTTGTAGATTATTTAGTGCTTGCAACGAGTGTTGAACAAATGCTGAGCATAAGGAAACAGTTTTGAGTGCTAAAACTAGAAAACTGGGTAGTTATAGGGGAAAATTAGAAGAGCAGACTTTCTGGCACCAGGAATAGTTTAACCCTAGTTAAATGACGTTGTGCGATGCACAAAACCTCGCTTACATGGGCTTTTAAACAGAAAGATGAAAGGGATAGAAATAGCCCAAAATGGCTAATAAAACTACAGCTTCTCAGCTGAAACCACTCCTCCCGTGACAGATAGGTTGCTCAAAGCTTACTACTCTCACCAATGAACAGAGAAGCTATCTTCTATCTTAGTAAGGTCTGGGCAACACAGAAACTGCACAACAGCCCAGAATTTAGCAAAATCTGAAAACTGGACTCTACTGGCTATAGAAAGGTGGGAAACAAGTAGAGAGATAGGATGTTTTGTTTTTTGTTTTTTTTTTTTTTTTTTCAAAAATTAAAATTAAAACAGATACAGTAAAACAAACACTTTTAAAGCAGAAAAATGGCTATCACACTTGAGTGTGTAGCCCTCAACAGTTCAACAGTTGAAAACACTTAAAAACGATCAGTTAAAGTGCAAACATTATCAGAATTAAAAAAAACTGTTCAAATAAGTTGTAAAGTTAATAAAAACACTCAGAATAGTGTGGCTAGTGAAAATAAGCAATAAAAAGCAAAACAGAGGTACTTAATCCACTCAAAGCCTCCCTTTCCTCTCTCTGCTGCTGTAGAACTCTGCAGGACATCCAGGCAGGATCTTGCTGAAGTAATACAAGAGCAAAAACCGTGAAAACATGGGTTTTTAAACAGAAAGATGAAAGGGATAGAAATAACCCAAAATGGCCAATAAAACTACAGAGTCTGAGCTGAAACCACTCCTCCACAGCAACAGATAGGCTGCTCAAGACTCACCACTCTCACTGATGAACAGAGAAACTTCCTTCTATCTTAGTAAGGTCTGGGCAGCACAGAAACTACAAAACAGCCCAGAATTCAGCAAAATCTGAAAACCAGACTTTACTGGTTATAGAAAGGCAGGAAACGAATAGAGAGAGAGGATTTTTTTTTTCAAAAATTAAAACAGATACAGTAAAACAAACACTTTTAAAGCAGAAAAATGGCTATCACACTTGTGTGTCTAGCCCTCAACAGTTCAACAATTGAAAAACACTTAAAAACAATTAAAGTGCAAATAGTATTATAATTAAAAAAAAGTTCAAATAAGTTGCAAAGTTAATAAAAACACTCAGAATAGTGCAGCTAGTGAAAATAAGCAATAAAAAGCAAAATAGACATGCTTAATCCACTCAAAGTCTCCCTTTTCTCTCTCTGCTGCTGTAGAACTCAGCAGGACACCCAGGCAGGATCTTGCTGAGGTAATACAAGAGCAAAAACTGTGCAAACACGGGTTTTTAAACAGAAAGATGAAAGAGATAGAAATAGCCCAAAATGGCCAATAAAACTACAGATTCTGAGCTGAAACGACTCCTCCAGTGACAGGTAGGTTGCTCAAAGCTCACCACTCTCACTGATGAGCAGAGAATCTTCCTTCTATCTTAGTAAGGTCTGGGGAACACAGAAACTACAAAACAGCCCAGAATTCAGCAAAATCTGAAAACCAGACTCTACTGGTTATAAAAAGATGGTTAATGAGTAGAGAGATAGGATTTTTTTTTTTCAAAAATTAAAACAGACATAATAAAACAAACACTTTTAAAGCAGAAAAATGGCTATCACACTTGAGTGTGTAGCCCTCAACAGTTCAACAGTTGAAAAACACTTAAAAATGATCAGTTAAAGTGCAAACAGTATCAGAATTAAAAAAGCAGTTCACATAAGTTGCAAAGTTAATAATAAATGCTCGGAATAGTGTGGCTAATGAAAACAAGCAATAAAAAGAAAAACAGAGGTACTTAATCCACTCAAAGTTTCCCTTTTCTCTCTCTCTGCTGCTGTAGAAATCTGCAGGACACCCAGGCAGGATCTTGCTGAGGTAATACAAGTGCATAAAATGTGCAAACACGGGTTTTTAAACAGAAATATGAAAGAGATAGAAATAGCCCAAAATGGCCAATAAAACTACAGATTCTGAGCTGAAACGACTCCTCCAGTGACAGGTAGGTTGCTCAAAGCTCACCACTCTCACTGATAAGCAGAGAATCTTCCTTCTATCTTAATAAAGTCTGGGCAACACATAAACTACAAAACATCCAAAAATGCAACAAAATTTGAAAACCAGACTCCGCTGACTATAGAAAGGTGGAAAATGAGTAGAAAGATAGGATTTTTTTTTTTGCTTTTTTCAAAAATTAAAACAGATACAGTAAAACAAACACTTTTAAAGCAGAAGAATGGCTATCACACTTGAGTGTATAGCCCTCAACAGTTCAACAGTTGAAAAACACTTAAAAACTATCAAAGTGCAAACAGTATCATAATAAAAAAAAACTATTCAAATAAGTTGTAAAGTTAATAAAAACACTTGGAATAGTGCAGCTAGCGAAAATAAGCAATAAAAAGCAAGACAGGGGTACTTAATCCACTCAAAGTCTCCATTTTCTCTCACTGCTGTTGTAGAACTCTGCAGGACATCCAGGCAGGATCTTGTTGAGGTAATACAAGTGCAAAAAATGCGCAAACACGGGTTTTTAAACAGAAAGATGAAAGTGATAGAAATAGCCCAAAATGGCCAATAAAACTACAGATTCTGAGCTGAAACCACTCCTCCAGTGACAGGCTGCTCAAAGCTCACCAATCTCACTGATGAAGAAGCTTCCTTCTATCTTAGTAAGGTCTGGGCAACACAGAAACTACAAAACAGCCCAGAATTCAGCAAAATCTGAAAACTGGACTCTACTGGTTATAGAAAGGCAAGAAACAAGTAGAGAGATAGGATTTTTTTGTTTGATTTTTTTTCAAAAATTAAAACAGATACAGTATTCAACTCTGAACAGTTAAAAGTGCCAAAAAATATACTTATCGGCTGAGAAGCACCCTCAAGAATTCAAGGAGGTTGGCCTTCTAAGATGTTCTCTCTATATTAGGTAGAATGAACACTAGACTGGGAGGAGTGTCCCAGATAACATTTACAGTAGGGGTGGGCAACTGCAAAGCCACCAACTATAACAAACACCACAAGAATAGGGCTGGTGGGAGGTAGAAATTCAGTTTCAGTACAGATCAGAAGCAAAAAACAATGCCAGCAAATATATAAAATAATTCAGTCAGCAAATATATACAATAATTCAGTCAGGCAAAAATTAAGACAATACAGAACTCTGAAAAGAAGTGCCAAGAAATATACTTATCATCGGTATATTTCCAGATAGTTTGAGAGCACTCTTCAGTCAGAATACAAGGAGTTTCTAACAGTGTATGCAGGAATTTACAAATAGGGACTATTTTTAAATCAGCAAGCCTTGAATCAATCAGATAGTAAAAAAGCTGTTAGACCAGTTTTATAAACTTTAACACCACCACAGGAATTGGGGGGAACCAGTTTCAGTACAAAATCAGAAACAAAAAACAATGCCAGGAAATATATAAAATAATTCAGTCAGAAAATATATACAATAATTCAGTCAAGCAAAAATTAAGACAATGCAGAACTCTGAAAAGAAGTGCCAAGAAATATACTTATCAGTGATATAGTTCCAGATTGTTTGAGAGCACTCTTCAGTCAAAACACAAGGAGTTTCTGACAGTGTATCAGGAATTTACAAATAGGGACTATTTTTAAGTCAGCAAGCTTTGAAGCAATCAGATAACAAAAAAAAGCTGTTAGACCAGTTTTATGAACTTTAAAACCACCACAGGAATTGGGGGGAACCAGTTTCAGTACAAGATCAGAAACAAAAAACAATGCCAGGAAATATATAAAATAATTCAGTCAGAAAATATATACAATAATTCAGTCAAGCAAAAATTAAGACAATGCAGAACTCTGAAAAGAAGTGCCAAGAAATATACTTATCAGTGATATAGTTCCAGATTGTTTGAGAGCACTCTTCAGTCAAAACACAAGGAGTTTCTGACAGTGTATCAGGAATTTACAAATAGGGACTATTTTTAAGTCAGCAAGCTTTGAAGCAATCAGATAACAAAAAAAAGCTGTTAGACCAGTTTTATAAACTTTAACACCACCACAGGAATTGGGGGGGACCAGTTTCAGTACAGATCAGAAACAAAAAACAATGTCAGCAAATATATAAAATAATTCAGTCAGCAGTAAATATAAAGCCTTCTTTATGTTAGAAGGAACAACACCCATCCATTGTCTGTAATTGATTCATAACGATGCCACACATTGTAATCCCAAACTAATAGCTGATATCCTAGCTAACAAATTTAGTGTGAACTTCACCACACTCACCGTCATAATGGCTTTACCAGTCCCTGGCCCTCCTACGATTGCTATAAAACAAGTCCTAGCAGACCTTTCTTAAAAAAAAAAGCATCCTTGGACCCTGATAATATACCAGGAAACATAATAATTAGCTTCAAGTATGGTCTATTGCAGAAGCTGTTTGAAACCCTAAAACATGAGTCTTGAAATGGGCTACATCATCAGAAAAGAGCCATTGTGATGCCTATACCTAAGTAGGGCCTAGCCACTCATCCTAGTAATTATAGACTCATTAGTCTTAGCAGTCTTGTTTCTAACCTCCTACCTCTAGACAGTGGTAAAATCTTAGCTTTGGATCCATGTAAATTTGGCTTTCTCAAAGACAGGCCATGCTTTCTTAACCCTGTAAACTTCTTTGATAATATAATTCAAATGGTTGATGGAAGTTATGAGGTGTACATGGCATATGAGGATCTAGACAAGTTAGACAATACCATCCACAGTCCAGGCATCATTGACAAACTGGTGAACCTAAAATCAACTCTTGCATCGTAAGGTATATAACTAATTGGTTATTAGAGCACATGCTATTAGAGCTGCAGGTGCCATTTACTGGTAGGTAAAAATGTCACAAGTGGACTTCCTCAAGGCTTGGTGCTCTTCTATTTGGTATTTATTTCTCTGATCACTAAACCAGTATGTTGGAGATGTTGGTTGGCCATCTACTTAATGCTGGTACTCCAGGATGGGCAGGACTATGTAAACAACTGCTATAAGGACAATGGCTTCTGATTAAATGCCAAAAATGTGGTGCACAACACTTTGGTAAAATAAATGATACCCCATCATAGTATATAGATGGCACACTCCTTGAGTATGACATTGTCATTACAGAGCTAGACACCCTTAAGGATGACTCCCTATCCTTTGGTCATCATGTTTCCACACTAGTTAGAAAATCCTTCCTTCTTGCTCAACTAATGATCAAAGGGGACATCTAATCTAGAACCAAAGAAATCTTATATCCACTGTACTCTTCTCTTATCTGCTCCATTATTGAGTAGAATGCCCCCTTTGGTATGCACTTCTTAAAACATATCACTCTATTGGAGATACCTCAAAGATTCCTAATCAAAAAAGTCACAGACCTTAAGTCACTTAGTTATCCAGACTGATTGGCCATCATTTCAATGCAGTGTTTCCTTTATACTCCTCAGCATAATCTATGTTTGGACTTTTGGGCCATGAAAGACACCCCCTCTTAGACTTACCATGTCTTCATACAGCTAATAGTTCATTAAACACACACACAGAGGACCTCAGTCTTTGTCAACAAATTAGTAGGAAACATTGGCTTGACAGGTTCTTATCCTAGTGTGTTCCCAACCTATGGAACAAAACCACCCCTGCATATTAAGCAGAGTAGTAGCTATGGATGGGCTTTTAAATATTCCCCCAGTCCTATCATGTGTGACTTTTCTTAAAAAAACATTTGAATTATATTGTCAAAGAAGTTTACAGGGTTAAGAAAGCATGGTCTGTCTTTGAGAAAGCCAAATTTGCATGGATCCAAAGCTAAAGTTACCTCAACTCTTGATGCTGAAAGTTCTGGTTAGGCTGTTAATAAACTGATGACTGGTTGCCTTGTATCTACCTATGAATTTATGAGCTTATTATGCTGCCATGAAGTCAGTATATATGAGTAAAGGGGTTATAAACCCCCCATATGGAGATGTAGGGCCTTGCTTTCCAGTACTTTTTTAATATCAGCTGCAGTTTTGGCAAGTGTGTTGTTCAATAAGTTAGCTTGACCAGTTTGCTGTCAGGCTATGAAGTGACAACTTGTCATGGATTACATACTTATATGTTGTAACATGTGCATGGAAATGTATGGGAAATGGTAGAATGTACCTTTGAAAGTGTGCTGTGTATGGAGAGGGAATGTATCTTTAAAAATGAATAAATGGACTTGTGCTTTTATTTATTTATTTTTATTTATTTAACATTTGTTAACTGGGAAAGTCTGACTAGGAGAGAGCCTATTTTCAGTGGCGGCCTGGAAAGAAATGCTCTAGATGCATGTATTTGGAATGTGAGAGGAAACCCGTGTGAATGCAGGGAGGACATGCAGACTCCACACAGAAAGCATCCCAGCCGAGAATTGAACCGGAGTACCTCTTGCTGTGAGGTGACAATGTTAACCACTGCACCATTGCTTGTAAGAGTTCTCACAACAAGTCAGTCAGGCAATGAACTGCATTGGTTAAGTAATGAAATACCATTTTTTTTGTATTACATAAAAAATATAATGTCTATTCAGAGAAAATCAATAAGTACGTTCTTCACTTGGAAGGTTAGTGCAGGGAATGTCCATGATTTGTGGAGTATGATATCCCATTTGGGGTTTATTGTCATTGTGACCTGAGATGTTTTCTTGGCTTATGAAGTTGAAGGGAAGGCCTGACAGGGCCTACAGCTATTATTTCAAGAGGACCAGCCTAGAAGTGGAGAGGCTGCTTTCTTAGACTACAGTCATGAGTGGAAACCATTGTAAAAAAAGCACTATTCACACTGTGTGAACATTCTGTTTTCCCATTAGCTTTTATTTTAACAATAAACCTGTTTTTAACTTTTGCCTTCAGTGCATTTCCAAACTTACAATATATATCTGTGTATGTGATTATATCATGAATCATTGTCATATTAAATAATTGATGCAAAAATCATTCACAAAAACAAGATATATATAATATATATATATATATATATATATATATATATATATATATATATATATATATATATATACACACACACACACACACAGAGACACACACACACACACACACACACACACACACATATATATATATATATATATATATATATATATATATATATATATATAGTTTTTTAAGCACATTGTCAAATTTTGTATTTCTTGCATTACATCAATGCTTACTACATTGATGCATGCAATTGTTTGACCATATCCATTTATTTTGGTAATAGTCTCATATAGGAATCTTTTTTATCCCCTACTTTTTATACACTTACTACTGGCATCTTGCTTACTTGGCAGTGATTCTTTGAGTGCCGTTAAAAGGATAGCTGTCATACACTTTACTAGAAAAGGCTCACCCAGACTCTGCTACATTCTGCTGTAAGGGAAAGGTTGGTTTGCTTTTTATTTGTTGTATTCTGTATTACTTTGTTGCCTTTTTCTATTTTGTATACTGTGATTTGCTTTCTTTACACTGTGTTTTACTTGTATTCTGCTTTTAACTGCATATTAAAACTTGAAAAGTCACCACAGTTTTGTCTCTTGTGAGTCAGAAAGCAATTAGAACAGGTCAGTTAAGGAGTCACACATAAGTTAGAAGAGGTCAGTTAAGGTTAATCATCTGTGAACTGAGGGGGTGGAGCTAGGAACTAAAACTTCTATTTAATGGGTAAAAATAAAATTTCAAAGCTTTACTAGAAAGACTCACCTAGACTCTGCTACATTTTGCTGTGAGGGAAAGGTTAGTTTGCTTTTTATTTGTTGTATTCTGTATTACTTTATTGCATTTTCTGTTTTGTATACTGTGATTTGTTTTCTTTACACTGTGTTTTACTTGTATTCTGCTTTTAATTGCATATTAAAACTTGAAAAGACAACAGCTCTGTCTCTTTTGAGTCATACAGAAATTAGAACAGCTCAATTAAGGAGTCACACATAAGTTAGAAGAGGTCATTTAAGGTTAATTATCTGTGAACTGAGGGGGTGGAGCTAGGAACTAAACCTTCCATTTAAGAGGTAAAATAAAACATTTCAGAGCTTTACTGGAAAGACTCGCCCAGACTCTGCTACATTTTGCTGTGAGGGAAAGGTTAGTTTGTTTTTTATTTGTTGTATTCTGTATTACTTTATTGCCTTTTTCTAATTTGTATACTGTGATTTGTTTTCTTTACACTGTGTTGTACTTATATTCTGCTTTTAATTGTATATTAAAACTTGAAAAGACCCCACAGCTCTGTCTCTTGTAAGTCAGACAGAACTTTTTCCCACCCTCTCGCCCAGTTACTGTGTGTTCTTAAACACCACTGTCTTTCTAGTTGCCTGCCCCTTATGTTAATTTGACCATATATCTCATTTCCTCTCTGCTTTTACTGGTTGGTGTGAGTAAGCACAAAATTATAATTTTGTGAAATCACTCCCCTTCAACTATTTACATTTATTGGCCATCCTACTGTATTCCATAATACCAGAATAGAAAAGTGACCACCCCCTTTCAATCTATCTTGCTGTTTTAAAAATAGTGACTTTCCACTAAAACTTAACTTTTTAGACAGGTAAAACTTAAGTTAAATACTTTCACATCTAATTCCTCTAGTGCACACTGCAGTGTTTGGGGTAAACCATTTTCTTTTTCATCTTACCTTTAAGCATCTATTGCAAGACCACCAGTTATTGGAGAGCCCACATTTTGCCTCTCAGTAGTCATCTTGGGATTAGTGCTTCTGTTTTCTCCTGGTGAGAGGAGGAGTGCAGTTATATTATTTCCTGGAGACCGTTGATCACCAGAAAGCTTAATAACTGCTTTATAGGTGACGGCTTGGAATCTGTGCTTATATTCTGATCCTGGTGAGAGTAGGAGCAGAGTGAATTGATTCCTGACTCTTTCTGGTTGGAAAGTGAGTGTCTGTGTTTAACATACCTGATTGATCTGGTTGCTATTCGAGGCATCTACCAGAAAAAGGCTACAAGCCTGCAGACCCTTGCATCATCTGGGACAAGACTGGGGATTGGGGACTGGTGCTAACATTTTGCTTCTGGTGAGAGAAGAAGCAAAGGAATATTGCATCCCAACAGAGTGAAGCTGTGCTGAGACCAGCATTAGTAGTAGCCAGGTAGTAGCCATTCATGCAACTCCCCTCTTTTTATCATTCTTGACAAGCTGTTTATTTTCAGTAAGTACTGCTTGATTTCTTCCTTACTTCAGAATATCTGCCTAAATACTTCATCTTTAAATTTTCAGGATCTATGTATTAGTTTCCTTTCAATTGTTTGTCAGTGCTCTGCACAGACTCAGACACTTTGAGTGACATTTTTCCTGTAAAAGGCTTCAGTACTTAATATATTGAGCTCATATCCAGGCATGTCTAAAGGTCAGTTCCCTGTGCTTTCTGCTGTCAACCTGGTGAACTTGGGCATCCTGAGGCAATGTAGCAACTGCCTCATGTACACAGACAACCCTCTTCTGATACCTCCCAAGACTATGACTTGTGAGAGATGCACATATATAGCCAAATTGGAAGCCAAGCACTCTCCAGCCAAGACTGGATTAGCCAGTCAAGAGGAAAAGGTTAACACCTGCACCACACCACATTCAACACATAGCCCTCTGGAACATACACCACCACAACCCTCAAATAGTAACACAAAACACACACCTACTTTTGCGGAGGCTTTCAATAAAAATCTGCTCAAACAACAGAGACCTCTGAGGGAGAAATGCAAACAACCACCACATCCCAGCACAAACCATGAGACACATAGCTCACATAAACAGTTTACTGATCAACCAAAGCCCATAAAGCAAAATAACTTCCCCAATACACTAGTCATAGGTGACTCAATAGTAAGGCACACTGATGTCCCACTCACTAGGTTAAATAAGGAGAAAGTTACGGTCAGTTGCCTGTTGGGTGCCAGGATCCACCACATAACACACACACTTAGGTCACTCCACAACAGGTACAAATATGACTCTATTATTGTCCATGTTGGTGTGAATGACTTGAGATGTACCTCTCTGGACTACATGAAGAGAGACATAGAGGAGCTCTAGATCTTGTAGCCCAGGTAGGTATGACCCTAGCTCTGAGTAGCAGCCTACTATCACCCAGAATGATACCACAGTACAAGCAGAAAATGATTGACTTCAACAATTGGCTACATTTCTGATGTCATTCTAAGGAGATCCAGTATCTGTCTGCCTGGGATGACATGATCGACAGACCTCGATGCTTCGCCAGTGATGGCCTGCACCTGTCACCCCAGGGATTTCGGATACTGGCTAAGACTCTTGCCACCCCTATTGTGCCTTTTTAGGCAATGTACTGAAGACAAAATTACCACCATAACAGCTACAAGCAAACAAAATCTAATGGTTATGCTACTCAATGCATGCTAGAAATCTAAATCTCAAAATGCACTTGCTCAAAGCACTCCTTAAAATGGAGAACATCAACATCTGTACAGTGACCGAGACCTGGTTCAAGGCTCCAGAGAGCACCCCAGCACTACCAGGCTATAATTCATACCACATCTTTCGGCCCCTAAACCTGGACTGAAGCACTAACAATGGTGGTGTCTCCATTTTCATAAAGGATATGCACACTTCCAGACTTGTAGCCCAACATAACACATCAGATACTTCAGGTACAACTAACACTGGGTAAAACTGCAATCCAGGTTGTGGCCTACTATAGATCCCTCACCATGTCCCAAGACTCACACTCCACATACCTAAACATACTGGAAAATATTAGGGTACAACCCAATACCCTTATACTGGGAGACTTTAACTACCCCTCCATTAACTGTGAAAATTACTAATGTACCAACACACTTGTTCAACATTTTCTGAAATTCATTAATTCCAGTGCCCTGGACCAACTCATTCTTACCCCCACCAAGGGTAGAAACATCCTTGATCTGGTCATTACTAACATGGGCGACTGTTGCTCTACACCAGTAATCAACTCATCCTCAGTCAGATCTGACCACAAGCTAATCACCATGGATATCCACATCTCACCCTCACCCCCCCAAAGGAAACCACTGTAAAAAACTTCTCCAAAGCCAATTTTGGACTTTTAAAAACAGAGGTGGCTAACGTCATGGCACCCATGAAAATGGAAAATAGGTGCATGACTGAATCATACACCAATGCACTGTATGAGCACATACACAAGTGTATGGAATGGGCCATACCAAACAGAACGAAGACACTCTCCTCCAAAAATAAAAGGAAGCCAATCTGGTGGTCCTCCACCATAAAAAAACTCTACAACAGAAGGAAAAAACTGTTGCAGAAAAGGGTGAAGTCCCAAGACTGGAAAAACTCCCTTTTTAGCCTCAGCAAAAACTGGGATCCATCATCAAATCCTCTAAAGCTAGCTATGAAAACAAAATTGCTGCAGATTCTAAAGACAACCACAAGGCATTCTATAGTTATGTCAAGAATGTACTTGGCAATACTCAGATCTGCTCTGAGTTACAGCACAATGACAATACCTGAGGAATGCCAAGTCCTTATTATCACAGCTACATAGGTAAAAAACGCACTGTCCAAAGCCAAGAATACAGCTTCCATGTGATCTGATAATATCCCTGTCTGTGTTCTATATTAATTACAAAGTGAACTGCAGCACACCTGAGTACCCTGTTCAATCACAGCTTCATTTCAGGCTTTGTTCCTACCAAATGGAACACTGCTATGGTCATCCCACTTCACAAAGGGGGAACGACTACAGACCCTGGGAACTACTGCTCCATTAGCCTGATGAGTCTGATATGTAAGGCTATGGAGTGCATCATCTTAGACCTTATAAATAAGGACATAGGGAATCTCCAAACTCTGGACCCCACATAGTATGAGTTTGTGAAAGGTAGATCATGCATGCTCAACCTGATAGACTTCTTTGAGTCTGTCACCAGAGCAGTGGATGAGGACAAGGTAGTTCACACAGCCTACCTAGATTTTGCCAAGGCCTTCGACACCATCCGTCACTCAGGAATCATAGATAGGCACACTAAACTAGGCATAAACCCCCTATGTCATAAGATGGGTTGCCAAATGGCTCACTGATAGAACCCACACTGTGAAAGTAGCAGACTCCAAATCTGTCTACCGACCATTTACAAGTGGTGTCCCACAGGAATCGGTCCTAGGTCCTCTCCTGTTTGGCATCTACTTCTCTGAAGTTTAAGACTCTGGCTGACCAAGTTTGCAGATGATTGCAAAGTGGGAGCTATTATTGATTCTCCAACTGATATTGATATTCTACAAAAAGGCCTCACTGACACCAATGACTGGTGCCAGAACAATGGCCTTAAGCTCAATGCTAAAAAGTGCATTGTCATTCCCTTTGGGAAAAATTCGGTTCCCATGAACTACCACATAGGCAGTAGTCCACTGAACACCAAAGGTGTGATAAGAGACCGGGGGACACAGGTTGACAGCAACATCTCCTTTGATAACCACATTGTCACTGTAGTCAGAAAGTCCTTCTATGTGGCAGCTGTCATTACAAAAGGTTTCTCATGCAGGAAGAAAGAGGTCATAATCCCTCTCTACTCATCCCTCATTAGACCTATTATAGAATACAATGGTCCATTTGGTATGTACCTCACTAGACACCTACAACAACTGGAAAGGCCACAAAAATACCTCACTAAGAGGATCTTAGGCCTTAGACACATGCCCTATACTGACAGACTCAAAAAACTCCAGCTATACTCTGTCTCTTATTGCCTACTTAGAGGCAATCTCTGCTTGACCTACAAAGCCATGTCTGACCCAGGGCTGTGAGATATGCTACACCTAAAGAAATCCCAATCCCTCCATGCCACATGCTCCAGGGACCTAAACCTCATTACCACAATAAACAGAACATGCTGGAGGGACAGGTTCCTAACCCAGAGATTTCCCATACTCTGAAACAAACTTCCTGTTCACGTCAAGCAGCGCACTTCACTGGTCCTCTTCAAGAGAAATATTGATGAGTGGATGGGCAATAGGAATTTCACCCCAGGGATCACTTCAGTGGCCTTGCTTGACAGGGGCACTAGGAACTAACTTTGGGCAGCATGATGCCAGGGAATCTTCTTGGGCTAGGCTTATATAGGCTCCAGGGCTGTTAGCCTAGTACACACCTATGAACCTATGAATATACACAAATTATACACAAAACACATATGCGGCCAAATCGGCGAGCAGTTAACAGGACTGTATTTTTTCTGTGCTTCAATTTAATATCTCTGACAGGATTTTTACAGAAAAATTCAAAGAATACATTGCAAAACTTGATGGATGTATAATTAAACTACTTCTGAATAAACCACTACAAGAAAAAAAGTTTGAAACCTTTTTCATTGCCTTTTCCTGTCAAGAAACTAATTCCCTCAGAATAAGTCAATCTAAACTCAGTGTACAGGACAACAGAGTGAAGAGAGTCATTCAGTCTATACTCAGCAATGTCAATGAACTTTATTCTATAAAGATGGATAAACTGGAAAGCAAAATAGACAACATTAAGGAGGAATGTAAAAAAATCAGGTAGAAGAGCTGAGTGAAGCTCTTAAACAACAATCTTCACAGATTTCAAATACAGAAGATGCAATGACTGATTTAGATAAAAGAATGATTGAAAATGAGAATAATACCAAATTTCTCCTGAAACAAAATAACTTATTTTGGGAAAAAAATAGAAGTTCTCAAAAACAGATCAAGAAGAAGGAACAACATTAGGATTTATGGCATCCTAGAGAAAGAGGAAGTAGACAGTATGATTCAATTTCTAAATACCTGGCTGCCTAAGACATTGAACCTGCCTGAAGTTTTTTCCTTTGGTACTGAGAGGGCACACAGATCACTTTCCAATTCATCAATAAAGGAAATTTCACTTGCACCAAGGTCAGTGATAGATAGATTGTTTTCTAGCCAAGATAAAGATCTTGTTTTAAAAACAGCATGGACGAATTATCCAGTTAAAATAAAAGAAAACATTATAAGATTTAACAATGATTATTTAACTTCAGTTATGTCAAAAAGGAAAGCAAGTGCACATTTTGTAAAGGACTTAAACAATATTTTGTTTCCAGCAAAAATAGTCATCTTACAGAAGGACAGAGGATTTTTAACACTTTGGAAGATGCTCTGGAGTTTACAGAGGAATACAATTCTAGAAAAAAGGAATGAAATGGACAGGAGTTTGTCTACATCTCTCAAAAGAAATGCATCAAGATGACTACTGACCAATGATGGTCAATGAAGACAAAAACAGTAAAAAAAAACTGAAAGATAAATGAAAAATTACTTCTTTCTCATTAAATGTATTGGTTCTGTAACACAAATAAATATATGAATAGTAAGGATCAGATGATAATACCAATTTTTACAAGGTAAATCATTTGTATTCATTATTTCAAATATTCTTCTTTTAAGTTACATGTATAAGTGAAGCTAATTAATTCTAAATAGAGCTTAATCAGTTATACCAAACATATCATTAAATGTAAAATATCAGTATGATGAAACTTAGGTAAATAATGGTTTTGTGCTGTGTTACTAAACACAGTACTTGGAATTCAAAATGACAGCAAAAAAATGCTAATTTGCATTCTAATTTACATAAGTGGCTGTTTTAACTACACAAAAGAAAGTATTGGAATGTCAATAAACAATTGCCACATCATTAACACCTTTACTAACCAAATTCTTATCACACATTACTAGCATTCTTTCAACAAAAGTTTTATTGTTACTTCTCCTTTAAAGATTGATAGAAAGTTTCATATAAAATAACACTAAAAACCTGAAAAAACATCTACATATGAAGTGTAGGAATCATTGTTTTTATCTCTAATTATGTTTGTTTGCTGTCTTCTTACAATATTTAGTAGTTATTTACTGTTTAAAGTAACCTGCTTAGCCTTTATTTTAAAATGAAAGTTAAAAATGAATTCATGCAATTTTTGCGAGTTTATCTATAAATGCAGAGTTTCTGAAAATATTTTATCTATATTTGTGGAATTATTTGAATGTTTTAAGACTTTCATGATTTCTTTTCTTGATTAGATGGCTTTGAAGGGTTAATATTTAAGATCAAAGTATTTGGATTTGCTTGCGACTGCTGCAAGCATTTCTGTGCATCTAAATAAAGCTAAACAAACTAGTTTCATACCTTTAACATAATTTAGCTTTAAAAGAAGCTAGTTAGTGGCACAAACACTTTTGTGAGGCTTTATAAGCTTTTAAACGTTCTATAAGTTGTTCTTACCTTTACTTCCTTAAAGGACAACTGCACCCACAGACTCAAAAACATGTTTATTTCATCATGGTTTGGTGTTTCCTACATTTTAACATCACTCTGGGACTATTTAGAACTTTTTAGATATGTTATATGCAATGTCTGACTCTGACCACATGGGGTCTGGCATCTTGAAATAATTCTGACTGTTTAGTCTGCCTCTAAGTATCCCAGAATGCATTGTTTGTCTCTAAAAAATTGCATCAGATCAGCTACCTTTTCCCTAAAGATCCTGTCAGTCCACTGGTTTTACAGGCATTCACTGCTGTGTTGTAGTTGCCTACTTTTGGTTAAAATGTTATCCTTTTTTCAATGACTACTTCAAACACAAGCAGTGCAAATGCTACAGAACAGAATTGAAAAGTACATTTTATTGCTCTTTCTTCTTAGAAATGGTAACTTGATTTCTTTTGTGAAGGCTGAAATCTAGTTCTTCAAGGTATCTCCCCTCCCCCTTCACACCTACCTTCCCTATCTGTCAAAGAGCTAAGGGTAATTTGACCCATTATCTGCATGTGATTGACAGCTCACAGCAGGTGACCAGACTAATGTACTGTTTTCTTGTCAGCCTTTCTTTCCTTACACTGGGAGATTTTTTTGTTGCACTCCTCCTGTCAAATTTAGAAGCAAGCTCCATAGCACTGGGAATAATCACTGTTTTGCAAAGCATCAAACTCCCACTTATGTTTCCTTCCTGTCTGGTTAAATAGCTAACAAATTATGCACTATAAACACAAAATATTTCATAGACTTGCATGACAGCACCCACATGCTTTTTTAAAGTGGTAATTTAAGAAAAGTATGGCATTGCTTACTTCTTGTAATCTGATGTAATGTTGTCGATTAATTGTGACAGATATCTGCTTCTTATGTAAAAACATGCAATTAATGTCTACGCATGGTCACTGCAAATTTATGCTCTTAGTTTTTACAGTTGTTACTGTACTTCTGACTGCACTTTGTCACATATCGGTAGGGCTCTTCAGAGAAGTGAGATTATAGTTTGACATTTTTGCTAGGTTAAGAGTGGGCTGGGCAAGGCAGCTCTGACATCACAATGTGGGAGGTCCACTGGCTCTTCTATACAGCATGCAAATCAGGGATGGATTACATCACTTTGGGGGAGGAAATGTTCTTGTAGCTAGAGCAAGAGCTCTGGCAGATGTGACATCATCATTTCAGAGCCAGCTAGAGGTTTTTCAACTTGGTTTTCAAAGTGAAAGTAAAACAGTACAGAAAGGTAGGAAGCCTAACAGGGAAAACAGTTGAGTGGATTAGTTTTTAAAGCTGTATGGATGATTTTTTGAGGCTGTATCAATGAACAAGGACTAAAAGAGACAGCAGGTTAAGCAATCTGCTTTAATATCCCATTGTCCTTTAAAGTGAAAGTTGACTTTTCAACTCACCTATTGAGCAGAAAGTGATGTATTAGAATGTTAAAATGGGAAATGCAGTTTGCTTTAAGTATTAACACCAATAGATTAACTTAAAAATATGCTTAGTAATTAAAACACGTATTAAATCATACATAAAAATATACATAATGCATATAATATACAAAATTAAAAGAAAAAAATGAGCTTTAAAACAAATAATTGGTTTGTAATTTTGATTTCTTTTTATATATTAACAGCTTGATTGCTTGTTATATAATAACAGATTGACCACACTGCAGTTTATAATAAGAAACTTCTAGGTTTGATTAAAAATCACAGCTAGATTCTAATTGCTAGATTTTATTTAAAAAATATTTGAGGTTAGTTCAATACCCTCTGATATAATGCATAAACAAGACAGTGGATTGTTTGCAAGAAATTAAAGTATATAACAAAAGGAGGAACTAAAATAATGATTTTCTGATATATAAGGGATGGTATATCTGTTCTTTCAAACGGCATAGTACATTTTAGTTGTACAGAGTTCATGTAAATAGTAAAATGTATAAGATAGTGTAAGGAAAAACAGAAGGAGATGGGGACAAATATACATGTATATAGCTAGAAGATTGCTGTATAAATAATTTATACACAGTAAATAAAATAAATAATAATATGCAATTTCTTTACCTTTACAATAAGATATATGAAATTAACATCTGATAACCTTCTTATTGTAGTCTGAGAATCAGGAAGATGTTATAAGAGAAGAAGGGAACAGTGACAACTAATCTGGCTTGTTTAAAATGAAATGGGACCTAAGTAGCCTTTTCTGTCTTTCTTAATAATATATCAAAGGGCTTTCTCGAAATGATTCATATCAAAATAGGGAACATACATGCATGAAGCAGAGCATGAGTGAAGTGTAATTAATCTAATGAGGAGGTTGAGATATTATTTGATTTTTATCAACAAACTTGGAATATGTTATTCCATTGTATAATTTTTTAAGGTTATATTGTTAAATAATATTCTAATTGTTTTACATGTTTTGTCCATAGCTGAATGTTCTTTATTGTTATCTTTGAAGTATATAATAGTTCTTTACATAAAATTATTTTTAGTAATATGTTATCTTACAAATATCTGATTTTAAATTATCCATTAATATTAATTAAATAATCCAGTAAAGGGGGGAAGCCTACTTAAAAACCCAAAGTTACATAAAGCTCAAATAGTATTTTTCCAGATAAATACATTTACTCAATAACGATGTTAATACAATTATCATTAAAAAATTATTTAATTCTGGCAGGCTTTGGTTTTAGATCTAAAAGAAAAGATGATCTCATTCTGTAGAAGAATTCCCCAATTATGCCTAATGTAATGGATACTTATGCTGATAAAAATGGTATGTTAAGCATTGTTGTAATTGCATGGAATAGGAAATATATATACTTTGGTAAACTCTTATTGGATGCCAGGGCTAGGAGCTAAAGATGCAAAAAAAAAATATCTAGACACCATAGCCAATTATATGAAAGAATATGTTATAATGGCTGATTATTTTAACTGCATCTTATCTGATAAGCACACCACTGCTAATTAGAAACCTAGAATCATGTCTTCAGCTAAACACTTATCAAATTTTAAAAACCTTATGAACTTAAAGTAATTTTGCTTCAATACACGCATAGGCTCATAGGTTCATAGGCTGGTACTAGGCTATCGGCCCTAGGGCCTATACAAGCCTAGCCATAACAATTTCCTGGCTATTTCTTCCCACAGTATTTACTTCCCTGTGAAGTAAATGATACCATCCTTTGGGTCTCACTAAAGGCTTACTTAAATGATAGAATTACATGGTAGTATATGAATAAAATAAAATAATTGGGTAAAAAATTAAATGTGTTACAAACTAAAATTGGTAAAATAAAGTTAAACCTACCTAAAACCAAATGACACTATTAATCAATCTAAACTAAAAAACATTGAATACAAAATATGTTGAAATTTTAGATCATAAAGTGTCAATACACCTTGGAAAAACTAAAACTTCAAATGTATTCAGTGAACCCATCAAGCTTATATAAACTTATGTTAGATTTAAAAATGAATAGATTAAATCACATTAAAAAAGTTACATTACAAATAATAGAAAAGAAAGCCCCCAAAATAAGGGCAATATTTAAATATTCCTCTTATAAACTTTCTAATAGAATAGTAGTTCTTGCATTAGTATGAATTTTGTGAAGGGTATGAAATTTGAAACTCAAATGTCTGTCATTATTTTCTGACTTCAATCTTTATTGATTTGCCTCTAATTTGCCAGAAAACCACAATTTTATGAAAAATGGACCAAAAATGTAATGCAAAAATATAAAGTAGCCACACAATACAGCTGGGAACCTGTCAAAGAAAGGATACTTTTTAATATTAGTACTGTTAACTTGAGCAGCTGACAAAATAAATGACTCTACATGCATTTCTGAAATAAAAGTAATATATAACTCTGATTATTACAGTTATTTATTAATTGTAAACTGTCCACGTTTTCTTCCAAAATTGTCATTTTGTGGCAGGATTAGTAGAAGGAGAGCAACATTTTGAGGCAAAATTGGGGACAGTTGAGAGGTTTGGATATGCCTAATTCTATAAAGCAATTTATTTGCACGTACCTCTCAACTTGTTAACACACAAAATCTGGACAAGGCCAAATACACTGGGGGAACATACAAACAGTACTAAAAATTGATCTTGTATAAACTTAGTTGATAGAATAACAGGTCTTGCTTTAGCATGCATTTTTATGAAGGTTATGGGGTCTGAAACTCAATGCCTGTCATTATTTAGTGACTTAATTCCTAAATGATTTTCCAGAAAACCACAAATTTTATAAGGAACAAAGCAAAGATAAGAAGCAAAGATCTATTCATTCTGTGAAAATCTGGACAGTTGAGAGGTATAGTTCAGCTGGGGCTGTCTTTGAGTTTGCCACCCTCCCCCCTCACAAAATCATGGTCGAATGGAGCCTCCCTCCTGCAGCCATTCCAATGTCCCATTACTTGACTATTTCGTCCCATTTACCATAAACACTGTAATGTGCATATTGCTTTACTTCTATGATGATTTGGATTTCAAATGAAAGTTTTATTTTGGATTTTACAGCACAAAAGCTAAGACATCTGGTAAACAATGCAATGCAGTCATACAATGAAAACAGACTTAGCATTAAAACTTCTCTGCCCTTGAAAGTCACATTCATTGAAACAGCATTGAAATCCACATTCAAAGAAAATACATTTGGCTAGTATAAAGATTAACTTTGGGCTGTTTTCAAATGATATGCCCCTTGCACACAAGACATACATGTGTTGTGTGATACACCTTCCTGATTGTATTAAATTATATTCCTTGTATAATACAGTACAGTTGTTAGAGGGTGTTTTACATTTATTGTTTTGAACATTTTTCCAGTAAACAATGAAACAAAATGCATGCACCAATGATGACAAAACTGCCCAGTTGAGAACATTTCCATCATAAAAGTCTACTCAAACTTCTACAATCCACCAGTATCAGTAAATATGCACAATATCTGCAGAAGTAAAAGTCATCTATAAAATTCCACAGTAAAGAGATCTGTAACTAATGAAGAGGTTGCTACTAGCAAACAACTTTATATTTCATTCTTTCATCTACAAATAAAGTCCCTGTATCTTCGCCAAAGAGGATATTCTCAGTACGGCAACATCCACCCCCTGTGGGAGTAGAACCCACAGCCTTCTGCATCAAAAGCAAGTACACTACCTGTTGTGCTTTTAACAATGCAAGCAGTCTTAACATAAGTAGCACTAAACTTCTCTTCCCCTGCAGCTCCTTGTAAAATCTACTCAACACTCAACCGTATCTCTCAACTTCGCAGCACAAGAAATATGGAAAAAGCCAACATTTATTGGGGGGGGGGGGCAAAAGCCCCAAAACCAGGGACACATTTTAAACATTGCTTGTATAATCTTGGAAGGTTGTTAATATAAAATGCTGTGTTATCACCATACATTTCACTGCCAAGTCTTGAACCAAGGCCCCTGTGCAAAACAGCCAGAACAACATACCACTATTCCAAATCAGCTGTTTTATGAATAAGAGGAAGACTGAAACTTAAATGACTACCATTTAGTGAATTCAGTTCTCACCATAGCTGTTAACCTCTTAGCACAAAACACCTGGACAAAGCTAGTAATGGGGGAATACAACCCTCAAACATAGTCAGTGAATTCAGTTCTCACCATAGCTCTCAACCTTAGCACAAAAACCTGGATAAAGCCAATAATGGGAGAATACAGTCCCAAAAATAGGGGCAAATTGCAAATATTTATCTTATAAACTTAGAAAATTGCTAGAATAAAAGGTTTTGTGTTACTATGTACTTTCTGAAGTATATGAAGTCTGAAATTCAAATGCCTGTCAATTTTATTTATTTAACATTTGTTAACCAGAAAAGTCTAACTTGGAACAAAAGCCAATTTTCAGCAGAGGCCCAGGGAGAAATCCTGCAGACACATGTCTTTGTAACATGGGAGGACACCTGAGCAAACCCACAAGCAAAAACATGGAGGACATGCAGACTCCACACAGAATGCACCCCAGCCAATAGTCAAACCAGAGAAGCTCTAGCTGTAAGGCAACAATGCTGCCACTGCACCATCAACTATCTAAAGAATTAAAACTTCAGAAACCACAGATTTTATGATGAACAGAACAGAACAAAATATGAGGCAAAAATCTGCAACAATTTCACAGATGGTGGTGGGTAGGGAATTCAGGCTTTTGTTGCCTGCACCCGGGGTACAGAATTCAAGCCTGAGGTATTCTCTAACCACCACAAGGTATCCTGTGTTCTCTCTATAGCCACCAGTATAAATCAACTGGAGCATTTCACACACACACACACACACACACACACACACACACACACACACACACACACACACACACACACACACACACACACACACACACACACACACCTGCAATAATTATACAATAACATCCAAACAGAAGCTTCATCCTTAGTAGCTGCTTGTCGGCATTCACATGTGCCAGAATGCACACGTCTGGTTGTGAATGTTCCAAGACTGCTGACCTTGCAGTCCGATCCCCTTCCATTCTATATGGTTAGCACTGCATAGATGGCTGGGGCATCAGCAGTCTTCTGCCTTCTTCCTGAATCTGAACTGGTAAGGCAGCAGTCCGGATTCACTTTCTATGTGAGCTGTGAGTAAGTTATTGGATTGTACCATTGTGGTTCACAGCTGGAGGGGCTGCAGTCCTGCAGTCTGATATCATGAGCTGCCACTGTGATAGAATATGCAAATAAAAATAAAAAAAGAACTTTCTATCATTAGTCTTGATTTAGGGAAAGGTTTTGATTCAGTCAATTGGCCGTATTTATTTAAAGCACTTAGAGAATATAACTTCTCAGCTGAGTTAACAGCATTAATTTTAAAGTTTTACATTAATTCTTGCACTTATTTCAAATTAGGTTCCTTTCTTTCTAAATCATTTAAACTACAAAAGCTACTAAACAAGGTTTCCCCGTCTCCACTACTTTTTGCACTAGTAATAGAACCTTTTGCTAACTTTCTTAGGTCAAACAGAAATATTTATGGTATAAAAAACACAAGATGATTTGGAACTAAAGATTCATCTCTTAGCAGATGTCATTCATCTTGCAATAGAAAATATAGAAAAATATATAGAACATATAATTAGTTCTATGAGGCAATTTGAAATTATTTTGAACTTTAAATGTAATCAATAAAATTAGTACATTATTAATCATTAAGAAATTAAAACATTCATATAAAAATATTTTGACATCAATTAGAATAACTCTCAAATTAAAAATCTTGGTATCATCATGTCGAATAGTAAGAAAATGATACAAGTGAATTATCAACAGGTTATTGATAAAACTATATGTCTATTCACAAGTTAGAATAAATTTTGCTTTACTATGGAAGAACGTTTAATGTTAATTAAGATGGTAATTCTTCCTAAAATATTATTTGTTATGCAATCATTAACATTCTCTCCATACACACAAAAAATAATAATGAAGATAATTAATAACATCCTACTTTCTTTGGCATCCAAATAAACCAAGAGTTTCTTTTAATCGGCACACAAAAGGCTGGAATAAAGGTGGAATAGAATACCCTGATATTCAATTGCATGCTACTTCAACTATTGTAAAAATTATTGCATTATAGATACATTCATCATATGACTCACAATGGAAACTAATACATCAGCTATTATTATCTAAAAATAAAAAAAAATGCTAATTGTCATAAGCAAATAGTTCCTAACAGTTTTGTCTGGCTATTAAAAGGTTATTCTTTAAATGAAAACATTTCTTCTAATCAATTTGTCTATATAAGTGATATTCTTTCTTTTTCTAGAAATTCATATATTCTAATTATTGTATTAAAGACCTAATATTTTAATTTATTTCAATAGCATATACAAATGAATGCATAGAAACTCACAATTTCAATAGAATGATAGATCTAGGAGAACAAAATAACTTAATTTATAATTTATTGGCATCGATTTTTAAATGGAACTGAAATACATGCTGTTGAAAACTTAATGTCTAGATATAATCACAATTATAATAAGTGGATAACACTACAAATATGTAGGGATTTTGTAAACCTAAAGATAAATAAGATATTTTACTTGGATAAGAACTCTTCACCCAAATATTGCAATTCCTAATTAATATTAATAATAAAGCAAATAAAATAAGTCTTACTTATGACAGATTTATAAAATTCTTAGATTAGACTTTTTACACTTAGGCAATACTTTTTGGAATTCTTCCATAAAAATTAATAACGAAAATTTTACAGATGAAGATTAAAATAGTATTCAAGTCAATAGAAAAAACTACATCCTCTTTATATTGGAAAATTTTCACTTGGGAATTCTTGCATTGTGCATTTGTGACAATTAACAATGTTACAATTATATATAAATCAAGTAGAATCAAATGCTGCAGATGTGATCCTGATGTAACAGCTGATTGGATACATATGGTATATAAATGTGAGGTCATCCCCCTTTTTGGAAAGAAATTAATAACATTATTTTAAGCAGTGTGGTCATATAGGTGTAATATTTGCTCATCACTGATTTTATTAAATGTTCCAGACCCTGAAATAATTCCAAGGACTCAAGTGTATCTTCTTTGGTCTATACTAGAAATAGCTAGGAAAATAATAACCAAAATTTGGAAGAGTAAAACTACTCCCATTTGTACTGAATTTCTTAGTATGGCAAAAATTGTATGTATTAGTGAGTTACATACAATATGGATAAAAACGTCTAATATAACTCATTCTTTTAAGTAGTGGCTAAAACTTAAAAGATTTGCTTGAAAAAATTAACTGTTGTTATTTTGTATTACAGTGATATATTACACAGCAGTGGACATATGTAAGTAGTTATTTGCTTGTTTTATTTTACTCTGAGTATTCTTTGCTTTGTTATTAAACTATTTTTTTCAAACTGGCATTCAAATGGCATACCTCTCAAATGTCCATATTTTTGCAGAATGTCCAGATTTTTGCCTCATATTTTTTATCTGTTCCTGATAAAATTTATGATTTTCTGGCAAATCACTGAGGACTGAAGTTACTAAATAATGACATACATTTCAGTTTCTGACTTTGTATCCTCCAGAAAAATACATGTTAACATAAATCCTGTTATTCCAACAACTCTCTAACTTTATATGAGAAATATTTAAAATCTATCCCTATTTTTGGGCCTTTGTTTCTTGTTATTTTAGGCTTTATTCATGTTTATTGCTCTAAGAAGTGGAGAGTTATGCATAAACGACTTGCTTGGTTCTTTGTGTTGCAGTGATACACTCTACATTTCTGCAGTTGTCCCCAATGCAGAGTGCCAAGCCTCCTCCCCTCTCCTAGGATAGATGAGTTGGTATCTGATGCTCACTCACATCATCTCCTGCTTCATCCCTGCAATGCCCATGCCCCTAGTCAAACATTGGTTTCTGGGGTGCAATATGGGCTTTACTCCTCTGCACCATGGGGACAGGTGCTGGAAGTGCATGCTTTTTGAAATAGTTATGGTAAGTCTAAACATTGTTAGAGGAGTGGCAATGAAATCCCCACTGACAGTGACTGCACTATGGTACATTTCCCCAGAGGAGTAAGAGCTATGAACTAGGAAACAAGATCATACATTAGGGATTATAAAAGAGTGAGCATGGACATATGGAGTGGATTCTTAGGGAAGAAGTGGCTATTTGTCAAATTTATATGGGGTAAACAGCCTCTGGGTAAGACTAACTGCTGATCATTTGAGGAGTATGAAGGTGCCTTTTTAAAAAGAGAAAAATGGAAAATTAAAACATATGCAAGATGGTTGAAAAAGAAGATTAAGGGAGCTCTCAGGGAGAAGAAGGCAAAATATTATGGATGTGAAGAGGGATGTAGAGAAACAGACTTTTGTAGAAAACAAGATAATGCTGAACTGGCAGGATAGGGAAGCCAGATCAAGAATGGAAATAGCATTGTTATGGATAAAGATAAGTGTATCCAAGGAGTTCATTTGCCACTGAATGACTTCAGGTCTTATATGCTTTCTAATAGTCATTAAATAAATCAGATTATTATAAGACTCAAGAGTGCTATCTATGAAATGAATGTTAAAGAAAGGATTAATGACAATATGATAACATTTTTCTACCATACCCCAGAGTCCCTATATATTGCACTTTATGAAGATGCAAAAGATCACTAATACATGCAACAATGAGACCTATTGTGTCACTTACGGCTGGGTTACTGAGCACAAACTAAAGTGATTTATGAAAAACATTACTTGTTTTATTAGGGACAGTGATGCCTTTTTAGGCAACTGTGTACTTATTGGAAGCAATGTTTACTTAAGATTTTTTTGTTTATTACTGTAGATATAAGCTCTCTATTTGCTAATGATTATTAATAATTTTGTAAGGATGAATTTATGCCAGAAAGTTGATTTCAGAATTATAGAAATGGATACTCTATATCGATTAATGTCTCTTATGTTAGAGAATGCTGCATTCATTTTCCAATAAAAACATTTACAGACAAGTTTCTAGAGTGGCAGTGGGCACCCCTGTAGCAAATATTTATGTCAAAATTGTTTTAATGAATTGGGAGCAAGACTATGTTTTTAATGAATGGAACGCGTATTCATATCACATTTTTTTATCATTGTTTTGTTGATGACATTTTTATTATATGGAGGGCGAACTGGTGAACATTTTGAAATGTTTTTAGACTTTATAACCTCTACTACCAATTTTTTTTACATTTTAAGCCATGGATATATGACAAGAGTATAGGTTTTCTTGATGTCCTATATTTATTTATTAATTTGCATTTGTTTACCAGGAAGGTCCACTGGGCCTAAGTGAGCCCATTTTTTGTGGAGGCCTGGGGAGAAAAACTCCACGTATAAGAAGTACATATAATGATACAAAATTGTGCAACATTGTATACATAAGTTAAGAGCTAAGCAAAGCTATGATGTTTAACAGTGATATCTTGATGAAAATGGGGAGAGAGCTAACCACATTGTTTGAGCTTGCATCCAAGACACATTTAAAACCTGCAACTATAGTCAGATTACTAGGACCGTAAAACAAACTGCTGATAATAAACAATTAAATGAAACCATAGAGAGACTAAGAAAAAAACTGAATGACAGACTTATAGAGATTTGGAGGGAAGCAATGGTAAAAAGTGATATAACGACTAGGGTGGTGATAGTCCTTTATGAGAATTGAGAAAGAATGGATATTTAAGTAAGACAAAAAAATAAATAGAAATATGGACTGTGTTTCATGTAGTAAAAGCATAAGGGCAATATAAGGGATTAATGAAAGACACTGGGGTATGCTAACATCATTTTAAGTATTGAATAGCATCTTAGATTAAAGGCCTAGCTTTACCTTTAAGTGTAAGTAAAACTTGAAACAAATATTATGTTATAAAGAAATGGGCTGTTGTGAGGTGGAAAGAAACATTCTGTTGTTGGTATAGTGAGGTATATAGATACTAAAGGAATGTTCATACATCTAGTACCTAATAAAATATACATTAGCAACATAGATGTGAGATGTGCAAAACAGAATGTTATTTATTTGGCACAGAGCAGATCCTATGCAGTGTATAGAACACTAAATGTTACAATGTTAAGATCTGACTTTGATATCTCAAAGGAGACCACTTTCAGCCTTTCTCCCTTTTGACTGACTCCAGTAAACCCCATTTCTGTGCTATCAATACAGTTTCATTTTAAGTATTGTCACTGGCACAAAAGATAGCACACTCACCTTTGGTGTAGAGGGCTGTGGGTTCAATTTCCATACCAGGTAAATTGATTGCTGGTACTGCAGTGCAGGAAGTGGGTGTTGCATTCCTGAATGTGTCATCCTTCAAATGAGATGTTTAACTCAGGTTCCATTTGCTTGAGTTGATAGTAGCTCAGGTTGATGTAAAAGATCCCAAAGCACCTATTGAAAAGAGTCTGGGGAGTTCCTGATGTCCCTGCCAAATTTTCACTAGTAGTATAAATACAACTATGTGTCTTCCCTCTGAAAAGAGGCTACTAGCCTAGTGGGACTAACCTGGATATCAAAAGAATAAATAAATCTAGATACAAAAGTTCTACATTTTTAGCCCATCTCACATCACTAGGCAACAAATTCAATTTCTGACCTCTATAATGAGAGAATTTTCTTCCTTTTAATTTCACATTTCCTAAACTTAACAGCATCTGATTATATATTGTGCTGCTTTCATGCCTCTAAAAAGAGATGCCCAGATTACATTCAATTTCCTCACCATTTTAGACATTTATAGATCAAAATCAGTTCTCCTATCTCAATTCTATAACAAACTAAGAACAAGGTAATACATTTAAGTCTTGATTAACAATTTAAACTTCTATCACCATTTATCTTTCTACTAAAATATCTTCAAACTCTTTTCAGTCATTGTATATCAGTCCTTGAATACATAAAAATACTTCTTAATTACTGATTTCTAAATTCTTCCCAACCCATCAATATTTCTAGAAGAAACTGTTCTTAACACAGTTCTAATTAAGGAATAACATTTCTTCAGGATTAACTTTCCTTTTATTATAATCCCAAATCATCATAATGTTTCACAGTTCAATTAGAGTCAATTATATTATCCCCATGAGAAACCCAAATACCACTATTATGACCCATGTGGCCGCTTTGCACATGCCTAAAAAACATTTCCTATTATCCTGAACACATTCACTTGCCAAAGAGTCATTGCTTCTTTGTGTGCATTGTATAGCTTCTCTTTCTTTGTTAACAAAGATTTTGAAAGCCATAATATTTATGTCTGTTAGTTTCTCTCTTATTAATCTCCAGCTCCTCTTCCTTTTATTAATACTTTTTAACATTAACATTCACCCATGGCAGCCAAGCCTTCCTTGGATGAATAATTATTTCCCCACTAACTGGAACATTGTCTTTTATTAATGTCTCAGGTTTCTTCTAAAATGCATTCCAGATTTGGTGGACCTGAAGACCATCAAACTTATTTTTCTAACCCCAGTTTTGGATAATATGTACAATCATACTATAATCAGCTTTGCAATAATGCCTTTCTCTCACATAACAATTTGAGACTCTCTTCATGGAATATTCTATATTACTCTTAAATATCAGATGGTCTTAATTCCCCAGTGGTTCCAGGTACATAGCATCCTACAGAAGCATAGCAAAGGTGGGGCAAAGGGGCAGCCACCAATATAGAAGAGAACTTTAGTCCTTCAATGATTCTTGTATAGTAAGCTACTGTAGCAACTTGCTACAGTTTAAAAGTAGAATGAAAGAGCTGAGAGGAGTGGATATGGTTTGGAGCAGAGGACTAATGGAACTTTTTTATTTACTCCAGACTAGGGGAACAGATTTGTTTCTTTTTTTTTTTTTGCTCTTCAACTGACCAGCTAAGGGGACAAGGGATGCTAGATGAGGAAGTGACATACCTTAATATTTGTTGATGTTAATACAAATCTGGAATATTTCTGTTCCTCATTGAGCTAGTTACATGCTGAGTAGCAGAAAGTGGCAAAAAGACTTCTAAAACTATGTTATGTAATTTATTTACTATAGTCACATTTCCCTAGTTAATATTTATTTATTTATTTTACATTTGTTGACCGGGCTAGTCTAGCTGGATACATTTCCATTTTCAGTAGAGGCCCGGGGAGAAAAGCTCCACATAAATTTGAACAAAAATCGTTACAATAGACAAGCAAATGGACAA
Source organism: Protopterus annectens (assembly GCF_019279795.1). Classification (NCBI taxonomy): domain Eukaryota; kingdom Metazoa; phylum Chordata; order Ceratodontiformes; family Protopteridae; genus Protopterus; species Protopterus annectens. The sequence goes on from NC_056747.1 coordinate 1,048,145,701, forward strand.
AATCATCATAGATGAAAAGACAAATAAAAAATATAGTACCCAATAACAGATATATACAAAGAGAGTATCACATTTCTAAAAATAACATTAAGTAGCTGAAATAACATCAAGAACAAGGCACAAAACAGAGAGCAAAAATGATTAATAATATTAAAGAACTAATCTTAGTAACAGAAGGAGAAAGAGAAGCAGTATAAGAAAAGAGAAGGGAAAGTTGTGAGAGATTAGCATAGAGGAAAGAAGAAACAAAATACTCTAAAAGGAGGTAGACTGAAGCAGATACAGTAAAGAGAGAGGGAAAGTAAAGTAGTAGGAAAGTGCAGAGTAGTAGGAAAGCGCAGAGGAGGTAAAGGATTAGTCAGGTTTTGAACAGGAACAGAGCCAGTGGCTTTGGAAGTAATCTTTGATTTTGTGTTTAAAGAGAGGCAGAGATGTAGTAAGTGTTATGTGAAGCAGATTCCAGTTCCTTCCTACAGTATTATTGAAGAGAGAGTCACCGGCAGAATTATAAGTCTTTGTTATAGTAGCCATAAGTTTACTGGATGGCAGTTTAGGTTGTTATAAAGGATTAAAAGTTTAGAAAGAATAGGGGTTTTGTTTGGTTGGTATAAGATTTTATGGGCAATAGTGAGTTGAGGGATTAACAGAAGGTTTTGTAGTTCAAGCCAGCCTAGACGTTTCAGGTTAATACAGTGATGAGTTCTAAAAGGGTTACTAGTGGCAAAACGGGCAATGTTGTTGTAGTAAGTAGCCAGTTTGTTAAGGTTGGCTTTCTTAAGGTTAGTAAAAATTGGTGAGGCATAAAGAAGAGTAGACAAAAGATGAGAGTGGGCAATCTTGGCTCTGGATGATGATGTTAGGAAAGGTTTAATTTGAGAACTTTAAATTGCAGTCTGACAAATAGTACTTGGAATACATCATTGGAATTGATGTACACATCTATTTATTTCTAGAGGTCACTTAAGGTTAATCACTTGTTAACAGAGGGGGTGGAGCTAGGAACTAAAATTTCTATTTAAGGAGTAAACTATAACATTTAATTGCTTTACCAGAAAGGCTCATCCAGACTCTGCTACACTTTGCTGTGAAGGAAAGGTTAGTTTGCTGTTATTTTTTGTATTACTGTATTGCCTTTCTATATTTTGAATACTGTAGTTTGTTTTCTTTACTTTGTGTTTTGCTTGCATTCTGTTTTAACAGCATATTAAAACTTCAAAAGAGACCACAGCTCTCTCTGTTCTGAGTCAGGCAGAAATAAGAACTGATTAATTAAGGACTCATTCATAAGACAGAAGAGGTCACTTAAGGTTAATCACTTGTTAACAGATTGGGTGGAGCTAGGAACTAAAATTTCTATTTAAGGAGTAAACTAAAACATTTCAGAGCTTTACCAGAAAGGCTCATCCAGACTCTGCTACACTTTGCTGTGAAGGAAAGGTTAGTTTGCTGTTATTTTTGTATTACTGTATTGCCTTTCTATATTTTGAATACTGTAGTTTGTTTTCTTTACTTTGTGTTTTGCTTGCATTCTGTTTTAACAGCATATTAAAACTTCAAAAGAGACCACAGCTCTCTCTGTTCTGAGTCAGGCAGAATTTTTCTCACCCTCCCACCCATTTAAGTTGTCTTGTTAAATACCACTGTCTTTCTAGTTGCCCGCCTCTTATGTTAATCTGACCATATATCTCATTTCTCTCCACTTTCACTGGCTTATGTGAGTAATCACAAAATCATCATTTTTGAAATCCCACCCCTTCAATTATTTAAATTTATTGGCCATCCTACAGTATTTCATAGTACCAAAATACAAAAGTGACCACCACTTTCAATCCATCTTGCTGTTTTAAAAATAGTAACTCTCCACTAAACCTTAACGTTTTAAACAGGTAAAACTCAAGTTACCTACTTTCATATCTAACTTCTCTAGTGCACACTGCAGAGTGCATTCTTTTCAATCTTACCTTTAAGCATCCCTGTGACTAGCACTTTCTCTAATACCTGCTGGAAAGCACTAGGAAGCCTTAAACTCATACAAACACTGAACTCTCCTTGTTAACAAGGAGAAATTAATAGTAGGTACTAAACAGCCTATAATTGCAAAGTACCTTGCTAAGGAAACAGCTCCTATACTTTACAAAGAAAAAAAAAAAAGCCCCAAACCAAGCATGTCCAAGGGTCAGCTTCCGGTGATTTCTCCTGTCCACCTGGTGAATCTGGGCATACTGGGGCAATGCAGCAATTGCCTCATGTACACAGACAACCCTCTCCTCCTACCACCCAACACTACAACCTGTGAGAGATGCACTTACATAGCCAAAATGGAAGCAAAGCTCTCTCCACCCAAGATTGTGCTAAACAGTCAAGAGGAGAAGGTTAACACCCACACTACATCTCAAGCAACACATAGCCCTTCTAAACCCGCACCACCAACACCCACATATAGCAACACTAAATCCACATATGCAGAGGCCCTTAACTGTAACCTGCCCAAGCAACAAAGACCTCTGAAGCTGAAATGCAAACAAACACCAATCACAACCAATGTGTCACATAGTCCACAACATCAGTGTGCCACCCAGCAACAGCCCCTAAGGCAAGACAATGTACCTAACACTTTAGTCATAGGTGACTCTATAGTCCGGCACACTGATGTCCCTCTCACCAGGTTGAATAAGGAGAAAATTACAGTCAGCTGCCTGTCGCGTGCCAGGATCCACCACATAACGCATGCACTCAAGTCACTCCACAACAAGTACAAATATGACTCTGTCATTGTCCATGTTGGAGTGAATGACTTGAGACGTACCTCCCTGGACTACATGAAAAGAGACATGGAAGAGATCTCGGATCATGTGGCCCAGGCAGGTATGACCCTAGCCCTGAGTAGCATCCTGCCTTCGCCCAGAATGATACCACAATATAAGGATAAAATGATTGACTTCAACAATTGGCTAAGCTTATGGTGTCATTCAAAGGGGATCCAGTATCTGTCTGCCTGGGATGACATGATTGACAGACCACGATGCTTTGCCAGAGATGGTCTGCACCTGTCGCCCCTGGGATTCAGGTTACTGGCTAAGGCTCTTGCCACCCCTATAGTGCCTTTTTTAGGCAAACTTCAAAGGACAAAACCACCACCACCATAACAGGTACAAGCATGCAAAATCTGAAGGTAATGCTACTCAATGCTAGAAGTCTAAACCTCAAAATGCACTCTCTCGAGGCACTCCTAAAAATGGAGAACATCGATATCTGTGCAGTAACTGAGACCTGGTTCAAGGCTTCAGAGAGCACCCCTGCAATACCAGGCTACAACTTTTACCACACTTTTCGGCCACCAAACCAGGACCAAAACACTAAAGGTGGAGGAGTGTCAATATTCACCAAGGATATTCACACCACCAGGCTAGTTGGCCAACACAATCTGTCTGAAATTCTCCAAGTGCAACTAACACTAGGTAAGACTGCAATCCAAATTGTAGCTTGCTACAGATCCCCCACCATACCCCAAGATTCTCACTACACCTTTCTAAACATACTGGAAAATATTAAGATAGAACCAAACACCCTAATACTGGGTGATTTTAACTACCCTGCCATTAACTGGGAAAACTACTCATGTCCCAACACCTTTGCACAACGGTTCTTGGAATTCATAAATTCCAATGCCCTGGATCAACTAATCCATAGTCTCACCAGGGGCTCCAATATACTAGACCTGGTCATTACCAACATGGGAAATCAATGCTTCATACCTATGGTCACCCCCTCGTTAGTCAGGTCTGACCATAAGCTAATCACCCTTAACATCCACATCCCACCCCCACCCCCCAGTAAAGAAACCACCATAAAAAACTTCTCCAAAGCCAACTTCATGCTACTCAAGTCAGAAGTGACAAACTTCATAACACCCATGCAGACGGGAACTGAAAGTTCAACTGCTGAATCCTACACTAAGGCACTGTACGAGCACATCCACTCATGCATGAATCGTGCCATCCCAAATAGAACCAAAATGCTCTCATCCAAAAAAGGAAGCCAATCTGGTGGTCCCCTGCCATAAACAAACTTTACAACAAAAGGAAGAAACTTTTGCAGAAAAGAGGAAAATCCCAGGATGCAAAAACTCCCTTACTAGCCTCAGTAAGAAACTGAGATGCCTCATAAAATCCTCCAAAGCTAGTTACAAAAATAAAATTGCCAAAGATTCCAAAGACAACCACAAAGCATTCTATAACTATGTCAAGAATCTAAATGGCAATGCTCAGATCTTCTCTGAGCTAAAACAGAATGGCATTAAATATACTGATCCAAAGGATATTGCCAATATCCTGGCAGATCGATTCAGTGCCAACTTCACCCCACTCTCACCCCTAAATGGCCCATCTCAATACCGGAAGATTGCCAAATTCCAGTAATAACGGCCACACAGGTACAAAACGCACTCTCTAAAGCCAAGAATACAGCATCCATGGGACTAGATGACATCCCGGGCTGTGTACTACATGAACTACAATATGAACTGGCACCTCACCTAAGTGTCATGTTTAATCATAGCCTCACCTCAGGTTTCATGCCCACTGAGTGGCGCAGAGCTACTGTTATCCCAATCCACAAGGGGATCCACCTTGGATCCCGGAAACTACCGTCCCATCAGTCTGACAAGCCTTATCTGCAAGGCCATGGAGCGTATTATCATGGAACTTATAAACAAAGACATTGGCAACCTTCAAACACTGGACCCCACCCAGTTTGGGTTTGTGAAGGGTCGATCTTGTCTCCTGAACCTGATTGACTTCTTTGAATCAGTCTCCAGAGCCATGGACAAGGGTAAGGTGGTCCACACAGCCTATCTAGACCTTGCCAAGGCCTTTGACACCATCCCCACTCTGGAATCATAGATAAACTTACTAAGTTGGGCATTAATCCCTATGTCACCCAAAGGGTTGCTAAATGGCTTACTGATAGAACTCACACTGTAAAAGTAGCCGACTCCAAATCCAGCTCCAGACAAGTGACAAGTGGAGTACCTCAGGGTTCAGTCCTGGGGCCACTCTTGTTTGGCATCTACTTCTCTGAAGTACAGGTCAACACTAAGGGACTCTGGCTAACAAAGTTTGCAGATGACTGCAAACTAGGAGCCATTATTGAATCCCCAAATGATGTGGATACTCTACAAAAGGGCCTTACAGAAACAGATGCTTGGTGCCAGAGCCATGGGCTCAAGCTCAATGCCAAGAAATGTATTGTTATCCCCTTTGGGAAAAAACATGTATCCATGAATTACCATATAGGTGGCAGTACACTAAACACAGAAAGTGTGATAAGAGATTAGGGACACAGGTGGACAGTGGTCTCACCTTTGATAACCACATCGCCACAACAGTCAGGAAATCCTTCTATGTGGCACACCTCATCATGAAGGGCTTTTCATCCAGAAAGAAGGAGGTCATTGTCCCACTGTACTCATCTCTCATTAGACCCATTATAGAATACAATGCCCCATTGGGTATGTACCTCTCAAGACATCTGCAACAACTGGAAAGGCCTCAGAAATACCTCACTAAAAGAATCACAGGCCTAAAGCAGATGCCCTACACTGACTGCCTTAAAAAACTCCAGCTATACTCTGTCGCATATCGTCTACTCAGAGGCGATCTCTGCTTAACATACAAGGCCATGTCAAACCCAGAGCTGTTGGACATGCTACACTTAAAGAAATCCCAATCCCTCAGAGCAACACGCTCCAGGGATCTAAACCTTGTCATCACAATAAACAAAACATGCTGGAGGGATAGGTTCCTGACCCAGAGACTCCCCAGACTCTGGAATAGATTGCCCATACACGTCAAGCAGAGTGCCTCTTTGGACCTCTTCAAGAGGAACCTTGACAATTGGATGGGAGAAAGGAAATTCACCCCAGGGATCACGTCAGTCGCCCTGCTAGACAGGGGTCCAGGAAAGTAAATAATGTGGGAAGAAATAGCCAGGGAATTGTTATGGCTAGGCTTGTATAGGCCCTAGGGCTGATAGCCTTGTACCAACCTATGAACCTAAGAATCTTCAGTTATGACCCACAAAAGCCAATTACTTGGATTTTTTATCTATTATCCTGTACTGTAGGTGATACAATTTCTGATTTCTTACCTTCGTAAGCTAACTGATATGCAATCTTTCACATAAATTGATACTTCACATCATCGATCACTCCTCTTGAAATTAAGGGAAAAATTAAGTCAGGGAAGCTCAAAGGCTTGTTGGAATCACTAACTTAAGTTTCTGTTATAATATTAATGTCAATATATTCTTCCGTAAATAACAAACTTGAATTGTCCAACTTCCTTTTTAAACTCTTTGCATTAATTACTACGAATACCAAATTTTATCTCTACCTTTTTCTCTTTTAGAACATTATTAGTTCCATCTTTAAAAATCCTTTATAGTCATACTTAACTTTTAACTCAGTAGTTTGTTGGCTTTATGGCTCAGGTGGCATCTGTCAGATGCAAAATATTCTATCCTATCATTTTCACTTGTATACATAAACGAAAGCTTTTACATTCCAACTTTATTCTTAAATCTTACTATTTACATTACTTATAGGCTATCTCAAGACCTCCTTATGTTTATGAGTTGGAAAGGCATCATTAGATAGAAACTTTGCCCCAAATGTTGAAGAATACTGCATATCTTTTAATCCCCCATATTACTTCATTAATTTACATCTTTTCCATTAATGTTAACGATAAATGTAACAGATGACTTAAAGAATATATATGGGGCCTGTAGTCTGATATTAAAAGGAAGGTGGCAACATATGCTGTCTGTAGCTGTATCAGAATTTGAAAACGGTTATGATTTTCTATTTGTTGTACTGCAAGTTATATCACAAAATATCTGGAATGGAAATATAACAAATGTAACAGACTTATGTGAATATAAATTGATCACTAAGTTGAAGGCGGACAGAAATCCAGGTCTAAATGACAAAATCAGTCTAAACCAGTGCTTAAATCCCATGACTTTCAGAGTAGATGTTTTTTTGGTTAGTGTCACATAACATCTAACTATTGTATAAGTACTTTTTTGTACCTATACCTTTAGATCACCCAAATTTTTTTTCTTTGAAAGCTTCTGTTTTAAATTATTTTATAAAGTCCTTAGAAGTCCACTGGATCCTTGTGAACTGAGATTTGTTTGTGTTTTGATGTCAAATTATTTCTCTGACTCAGGTGTTACCTACTCGAGCTACTAATTTGCTGCTTGGTTAGACTTAAACTCAGAGCAAAGTAACTTGATGGGAATAGCTGCTAAAGGTAAGGGAATAAAAACAATTATACTAGTTACTGGAAACATTTTATTCCAAGAAATAAGAACAAAATAAAGCTGGGCAAGTAAATGTTCTTGCAGACTGAGAAGATATTGGCATATCCCAAGTATAAAACAAATCCTCAAGGTGAAAGTGTATATAAGTCACACATATACAGTAAGAATATGAACCAGGCAGAAATGGAATGAACAGAAAGGGCAAGCCTGGAGTTGGGTGAGGAAGGCTTCTTAATGGGAGCTTTTGCTATTGACAAAGTGATGAAAACACTGAGAATGCAGGCTAGAAAAGAATAACAAGAATCATTAAACTATTTTTCTAATTTTTATGCATATACAGAGTATAAAACATAAAAAAGAAAGTGTTAGTATTCCATTACTAAAATTAATAACATGCATTAATGATACACAAAGAAAAATCATACTGGCATGCAATATGAAGGACTCTTCCTCTTGTCCCATGGGCCTGAATTGGTTGACCTAGTAGATTATGTTCATAAAAAGAGAGCAGAATTGAAAATTAAAATGATGCTGTGATAGAGGGAAGCAGAACAACAATATTTGATTTCCAGTGGGAAAGCAGAAAACAAGATAATTTTTTAAGAATAAACAAGGAAATATAACAAAAATCAAGCTTACAAATTTGAATCATATGTGTTTAAAAGCAATAACATAATATCAGAATGAGAATATGAATGCTATGTAGCCACAATATATTTGCAATATCAAGGAATGTATACAAATATAAAAAATGTCATGAAGAAGTATTGTTCTTGTCCCTAGGACAGACCTTATTGACCTATTAGTATTATATTTATACCAAATAACAACATTAAACATTAAAATTGTATTGTAATAACAAAAGGTAGGGCACAAATATTACATTTCCAGTGAGGAATTTTGAAACAAGATACATTTATTTCTAGGAGTAAGTAAAGAAACAAGGAAAAAAATTAAGTTTATAAATCTGAAGTATATCTACATGCATTGTGTATTGTGTTTCTCTGCAGCTACACCTTATTTGACCTACATTGAGGATAGTCACACTTTGATATGTATCTTGTTAAGAACCTAAATCAGCTTGAGAGACCTCAATATTTCCTTACCAGAAAATCTCAGGTCTCTGTACCCTTAGTTACTCTCATAGACTAAAAGCTCTGTACCTCTACTCAGTGTCATACAAACTCCTCACTGGTGATCTCTTGTTCACATTTACATGCTATGAATGGCTCAGCACTCTTTTGAATTCCTTCAACAATGGAACAAGTGGTAAAGTAAACATCAGCTCTAGAGACCTTAACTTAAACTGCCATATTATTATAGTACTACAAATATTAACAACTCCAGGTGTGACAGATACCTAACCTAACTTATCCCACATTTATGCAATTGGCTGCCCTTACTTATCAATCAGAGTACTTTAAAACCAGGCTATATGAGAGAATGGGTGATCACAGAATTTCACTGGAGATATACAAAGAAAATCTACTTAATGGGAAGACATTTAGTCTTCCTGCAGTATTGAGTGATGTGGCTGAGTTTCAAAATGGTCTCCTAAAAAGTAAGAACCTATGACCTTATGCCAAGATGAGTGAAAGTTATTTCAGACTTTTACTTTTAATTTACCAGGCTTGAATGAGTAACTAATTAATTGACTGATCAATCTCGTTTGCTGCGATTGTGCACTCTTTGCATGAGGAGAAGGGGAGGAAGATCTACTATTTCATACCAATAACTTTTATTCTGCATTTTCTGAATTTCAGAACCTGACAACAGCAGGAGTTTTTAGACTGCCATGACATATTTCAAGAAGAGAGCAAGCCTACATTTGCATCCTACTTTTTTCCTCTGTAGCTACATCTCTGAGTGATATTTTTCACCCATTTTCCCACTAAAACCACAAGAAAGTTTAAATGATTTGTCCAAAGAATTGTAGGTAAGGTTATTTAAAGCAACATCATTATCTTTTATGTACAGTTACAATTTGATCTTAAAGATGCATTTAATTAGCAAGTTGGATCTTTATAGGGTAGTCCCTAATGTAGGTGAGAAATCAGCTGTTATAAAATGTGAATGCTAACAGTTTTCTACTATACCAGAATGACAGACCGCATAGATATACTGCTTATGGAAGAAATAAGAATGTTATGACAAACAACACTCTGCGATTCTCAGACATCATATTTCGCAATACAAATTAGCACATGCACTAACAATACAGCGGGTGTGAATGATTCAAAGACACAAAAGGAATAGCCATACAATGGCTAAAATAATATGGTATACAGAGCAAGCTGCTGAGTTCATAATGACATTGAAATGATGACTGCCATGCAAATGAGCCACATGGATTGTGCAGATGAAGGAAACCAAAATGGTGGGGTGATGCAGAACTGTATAAAAGTGCTGCTATGCACAGTGGTGCATACCCATTTTGATTGCCAACATTTGTGGTGTACAAGAGTGATGTCAGAAATAGTGACAGTAGTGGTACAGCATCAGGTATTGAGAGCCACATTGGAGCCATTGCCTATGATAACATGTATCATGACACTCTGTGCCACTAGAAGAGGTACAGACAATATGTGACAATTCACCAGCTCATACAGCATTTGTGTGTAGCTGTTACAGTGGATTTTTGGTCTTTGGAACACTGCCTAAAAAGGCACTATAGGGGTGGCAAGAGCCTTAGCCAGTACCCAGAATCCCAGGGGTGACAGATGCAGGCCATCTCTGGCAAAGTATTGAGGTCTGTTGATCATGTCATCCCAGGCAGACAGATACTGGATCCCCTTAAAATGACACCAGAAACTTAGCCAATTGTTGAAGTCAATCATTTTCTGCTTGTACTGTGGTATCATTCTGGGTGACAGTAGAATACTGCTCAGGGCTAGGGTCATACCTTCATGTAGTCCAGAGAGGTATGTCTTAGGTTATTCACACCCGCATGGACAATGACTGACTCATATTTGTACTTGTTGTGGAGTGACCTGAGTGCATGTGTTATGTGGCAGATCCTGGCACCTGAAAGACAACTATCACCTTTTCCTTGTTCAACCTAGTGAGTGGGACATCAATGTGCCTCACAATTGAGTCTCCTATGATTACTACATTGGGCATAGTGTTTTGTGTTAAGGGCTTAGGTTGAAGTGCACACTGTGGTGGTGAACTCTGTGTTCTGGGGTTGGTGTTGTGTTGTGGTGGTCGAGTGCATTTCTGTCTCGGGGGGTCTCTGTTGTTTGGGTAAATTATTAGTGAGAGTCTCCATGAAGGTGGGTGTATGGTTTGTGTTTCTATGTGTGGGTTGTGTTGGTTGGTGCTTTGGAAGGCTGTGTGTTCTATGTAGTAAGTTGCAGGTGTTGACCTTCTCCTCTTGACCAGCTAGACTGGTCTTGGTTGGAGCATGCACTGCTTCCAGTTTAGTGATGTAAGTGTATCTCTCACATATATGAGTGTTGGGAGGTAAGAGGAGAGGATTGTCTGAGTACATTAGACAGTTGCCACACTGTCTCAGAATGCCCAAGTGCACCAGGTTAGCAGGAGAAAGCACAGGAAATTGCCCTTCAATCATACCAGGAGGGGTGGTCATAACGAATAAGTACTGGTGCTGTTACCGTGTAGGAACAGCTAATGCTGATAGCATCTAAGTGTGCTCAATAAGTGCTACAAAAGCCTGTTAAAGTGCTAGCTGATTAAGCTAATTGAAGTACAAGAAGTAAAAGAACAAGCATGTTCTAAGGGAAAAAATGAAGAGCAGACATTCTGGCACTGGTAATAGTTTACTTCAGCTGAGCGCCACTCCGAGGTGTGAAAACCCACACAAACACAGGCTTTTAAACCAAAAAGTTGAAAGGGATGGAAAAACTGCCCAAACGGCCAATAAACTACAATTTCTGGACCAGAAACCACTCCTCATGTGGTAGACAGGCTACCTAGTGCTTACCACTTCCACTGATAAGCTAGAAGGCTTCCCTCCAACACAGAAAAGTCTGGGGGAGCTCAAAAACTTACAAAACAGTCCTGGATACAGCAAGTCTGTATCTGGACTAGACTAGTTGCAGGAAAGGTGAGAAACAAGCTTAGAACTTTTTTTGTTTTATTCCAGAAAAGCCGTAAAAACACTTTAAATGCAGTACAAGCTAGCACACTTGAGTGTGTAGCAATATTAAGGCAAATACAGCTTAAATAAATGCAGATAAATTAAAAATGACAAAAAACAAGTGCAGAGAGCAGTAAATTATGAAAAAATCAAAATGGAGGCACTTAGAGTATCTCTTTCTCTTTCCTATTGCTCTTGTAGTCTGCAGGATGACAAAACTGGATCCGCAGAGCTTAAACAAGCACAAACCCAAGCCTTTAAACCAGAAAGTTGAAAGGGATGGAAAAACTGCCCAAACAGCCAATAAACTACAATTTCTGGACCAGAAACCTCTCCTCTTGTGGTAGATAGGCTACCTAGTGCTTACCACTCCCACTGATAAGTTAGAAGGCTTCCCTCCAACACAGAAAGGTCTGGGGGGCTCAGAAACTTATAAAACAGTCCTGGATACAGCAAATCTCTATCTGGACTAGAAGAGTTACATGAAGGGCGGGATACTAGCTTATACATTTTTTTGAAAGAAAAGAAGTTAAAACAGTAGCAAAAACACTTTCAATGCAGTACAAGCTAGCACACTTGAGTGTATACCAATATTAAGGCAAATACAGTTTAAATAAATGCAGATAAATTAAAAACTCCAGGGATCACTCCAGTTGCCCTACTGGATAGGGACACTGTGAACTAACATCGGGTGGCACGGTACCTGGGCAATTTTTTTGGGCTAGGCTTGTAAAGGCTCCAGGGTCATTACCCTAGTACACGCCTATGAACCTATGACTGTAGACCATTTCCAATGGACAGGAATACTGTAAGAGACTTAGTCAAACTGTGTCACCCATAAGTGGAATCAATGAGAATGTCTGGCATACCTGTGTGATCATAAAGGTTTGTGTAACTATAACCATCTTAGCCACAGGGACCTTCCACTGATCTACAGAGATATGTTATGAATATCACAAGCATTAACCTTACATATATTAAATGATTGCCTCAGTGTAATGCTGTAATATTCGAAGAACCAAATGTGGTTCCCTTATGACAGCAGAGGAGAGAACCAGCTCCTTCTGGGCTTTTTATGACATATCCCATTTCTCTAATGTCCTGAGAGACATAGATTGTATGAATGTTGCTATCAAGGCCTCAACTGGTCAAAACGGCCTGCAGTACATCAGTGGGAGGAGCCTTCACACACTGAACTATCATGTGGTTTGTAATGCCCATGGCATTATTTATAATGTATCTGTATCTCATGTGGACAGTTCACATGATTTGCACATTTGGTACTCACCTGCAAGTAGACTTCCCACATGTTCACCTGGTTGGTAGGCACATATACAAGGCAGTTAATCTATACAAACAGGACCATGGAGGAAGGGAGAAGTCCACATACAACATATTGTGTGTTGTGTCTTGCAAGGGATGACACTCCCAAACCATACAGGAAATGGCCTACAACACAGTGCATGTGCAAATGAAATGTAGTGGAGGGTGTACTTTAACTTCTGAAGAGATGCTCATGCTGTCTAGACACTTTGGGGGGACTTCAATACTTTCCAAATATGTGCAGCAAAATCTGCATTGTGATGGCATTGTGGAAACAGCTGGTGCAGTAGGTGAATGTCATGGCTGTCCTTCCATACCAATCATAGCAACACCAGTAGAGAAATATGTGAAGTTGGAGAGGAACACACAGCAGCAGTATCACAGCCGAGGCAGAGATAGACACAATAAATTGCAGGACTGGCAAGGCAGTGGTGTCTGGCCCATAATAATGGGGCCATGACACATACAACAAAGAATAAAATGATGCATGAGGTATCATGCCCATGCTATACATGGTAGTGCATGGACTGGCCACTCTTTACATCAGATGTCACCATACCCACACAGGTTAGAGGATGGGCACAGCACAGTTATCAGTACTTGCACAGTTGGACTGCATAGAGTGACAGGTGACAGAAGAATTATGATAACATGGGGTAGGGTCATGGAAAATGGACACAGTAGTCATATATCCTGAGAGATTGTGAGGAGTCAAGAATCACATTCTCCAATGATGAGATCAAGCTGACATGACTTGACTGTAGGTGGTGTGGTGTCAGGGCTTGATGTAGTCATTGGCAGTGAAGGGTTACAATTATGATACAGTGCATGTGTACCATACTGGTGTATTCCATGCTTTAATCATGATTAGTACCACTACCATTGATATATGTGATACCAATGGCCAAGTGTGGCTAATTATATGTCCATAGGTGATAGGGAGAGGGTGCCACCATGGCTATACGTATTTCTTTTTTTATTTGGTTATCCTTAGTTGCCCAGGTTATTTCCTCTATGCCGGTGGCCTCTTTTCTTGGGAGACCCAATGTGGTATTTGTACTACAAGGGGAAATTTAAATATGGCATCAGGGAACTTCCCCTACTTGTCATTGTTGCAAGTGGGACCCATTTTGGAGAAGTACTTCCTGTTTTCATGGTAGGCACAGAGGTATTCCAGAGAAACAGGGAGGCAGATGGAGAGAGAAGGAGATGATGGAATGGTGAAAGAAATGAAGGAGAAAGGAAATGTCAAGACTGGAAAATGTGTGCAGGATTCTAAGGAAATGTTTCAGAGAAACCTGTTTGATGGAGATGAATCAGCAAATGATGGATATATAATTACAACCCTCCAGTTAGGAGGGTTGCAGGATCATTTAATTAAAGGAATGGTGGTGCAGAGTGAGCCAGAAAATGAAGGAGATGTTTCCTGGGGGGAAATATGAAGAAAATACAAAAGGAAGATGTAGAGAAAATTGTGAAGAATAGTGGTAAGATGGAAAAGAAAACATATGCAAAGTAAAATAAGATCAAAGTGGAGTAGCAGAAAAGGCAGAAGAAAATGGAAAATGGAAGTATGTGGTAAATATTCAATGTAAAGAAGACAAAGACTTGGGCAGGTATGAAGTGTGGAATAATTTAATAGCTCCTTTGGGTATAAAAGCACATAAGGTAAGAGCATTTATTCTTATTAACAAAGACACGTTTTGTGACAGTATATATGAACCTGATTTTTCAATGGAAAATTTTCTTGGAGAATATGAAAAAAGAGAAAGACTGTAAACCATGGAATATTTATGTGATAAAAGCATTTAACGTGGAAACAAAGAAGAAAATTCATGTACAATTTTGAACAGAGGTAGAAAGAGTGACTTTGAAGAGACATTTGAAAGCTTTATGTAAAGCAAAAATGAATGACAAAAGGGGTTTATGGACTCATAGCTGGGATTGTAATATTGTGTTAAAAATAGAAAGAGAAAAAATTATACATATACCAAGTATGATAAATGTGGAGGGGAACAGGTTTGATGTAAATTACTGGGGACAACCCAAAATTTTTTTCATGGAAAATAAGGACATTTGATAAGTAACTGTGACAAAAGGAAATGTTACAGTTGTGGGAGAATGGGACATGATGCAAAAAATGTGAATTGGAATGTCATAAATGCAACAGAATTGAACATTTATGGATGGGTTGCAAAAATGACAATACGAGTAAAGAAAAATAATGAGAAGAAAATAAAGAAAGAGAATCAATTTTAGAAGTAGTAGAACCAAAAGAAACATTAGATGAAAAAAATAACAAAGAGGACATAAAAGAAGGTTCTGAAATAAGTGATGACGACATAATTTGGGAGGCAGAAGGGGGAAAATAATTCTATTTGTACAAGGGTAAAAGACAGAAAAGAAAATTTAAAGGGATAAGTACAAAAGAAAAAAGAAAGGAAATAGGTGAAAAAGAATATATACAGCTAATGAGTGGGGCCTGGTATAATGGCTAACTTGTTTGACTCACACACATAAGGCACAGTGTTTGATTTTCACATTGGGAAAGGAAATTGTCTAGGCTTAAAACTGTCAGTTAAGAAAGCTAGCCTAGGTATTAGCTTATGAAACAGAGAATTAAAGGGAAAATGAAAATTTTAGAATGCTTTTTGTAAATGTGAGTAGTATTAAGAATATAGTACGAAGAATAGGAATTTTGGAGTGATCTAATGCATGTGATGTAGATGTAATTAAATTAGAAGACACACTATGTTAACAACTGAAGAAAGATTACAAACAAAGAAACTGAGGGAAGAAATATAATCTGGAATTTGAGAAATGAGAGATGTTCTGGGATAGCTGTGTTCTGTAGAAATACAGTAAAAATATTAAATGTAACTTTAGCAAAAATGGGAAGATTAACCATTGCATATTAAAATGGAAAGAACAAGTATATATAATTATAACATTATATGCTTATACAAATTGTAAAGAAAGGGAAAGCTTATATCATCAAATTTTAGAGTATGTATTGATAAATATGAATACTATAACAGGAGACTTTAATTGTGATTTAAGAGACAATCGTAAAAAGAAAGAAAATGTATATGAGAAATGCTAGAAGCTATAAGATGTGGTAAGTTAAAACTTTAGGACAAAACTTCATGGACTTACAAAAGGGGTATGCATAGAGCTGAAATAGATTATTTTATAGTATCAGAAGGTTTAGTTAGAGGAGAAGGAGAGGTAGGTGGATTTTCTGATCATCTTGCAATATGACTAGATATACAGGAAAACAAACAATATATAACACTAGACAAATGAATAAAAAGGATAAATGAGAAAGCATGGAATGAAGAAGGAAAGAGAATAGTAATACAGTTATGGAAAGATCATATTACTATGAGAGCATTTTATAAAAATGTGTCTGAATGGGAGATGATATTTAAGCAAAAATATAAACTTTTTTTTTTACAGTGGCAATATGATGTCAGAAAAGTAGATAAAGAAAAATATAAAAGAACATACAACAATGCATTGGAAGATTGAGAACATAATGATAGAAGGTACTTTTCCAAAGTAAAAGAATTTATATGAAAGAAATCAAGAAAAAAATGCAAGCATTGTTATATAAGCAAATATATTTTTACAAGGAAAAGGAGAAGTATTGAATTACTTAAGCAAATTAGTAAAGGAAGATGGTAGTGTAATGAGAGAAATAAAAATATATAAAAGAAGAAATAGACAGCACTAAGGAAAAAATTATGAATAGTGTAGTACAATATGTACAAAAAAATTTTTAAAGAAAAAATAAGTTAGTGAAAAACATGGAAAGTAAAAAAGTTAACAGAAAAAGAAAATCTAGATTTGAAAAAGGAGATTTTTTAAATGAGATAGAAAAAGTATTAGGACAAGTAAATATAGATTTGGCTGCAGGACCATATGGAATAGGATATAAAATATATAAAAATTTAAGGGACTGGCAAAAAATAAAATAAAATAAAAATTTGAATGAATGGCTAAATGAAGGTTTTATGTATAAAGAATTATGCATTGGAATACATAAATTCATATGGAAGAAGGAATTTAGAAGACAATTAAAAAACTGGAGGCTGATAGTATTGAAAAATAATGATTATAAGATTTTTATGAAAATAATGCAAAAGAGATTTGAAACTAAAATGGACAATATTATGGAAGATAGCATATGTAGTATAAAGTAGAATGTCTGTCAAGAATTATTAATAATAGAGAAAGTGTGGATAATATTATGAACAGAAAAGAAGAGGCAAAAATCATGATAGAAGATCTTAAGTCATTTGACACAATTGGACATGAAATCTTATGAGTAATAATGAAAGAATATAATATAAGTGAAAAAGTTAGGAATTTTTTCCCCGGATTTACTAATCCTCTGTGCAGGACTAGCTTAGTCCTGCATGAAAGTGGCCGTTTAGGAGCAGGACAGCAGCACGCCATGCATATTAATGAAGGCATGCTGCCTGAGCTCCTAATCTTACATGGAGCATGTAAAAGTGCAGGGGGTGTATCTGAGAGCAGAGCTTTCAGAATATACACGTCCCCGCAATGAAGAACAGCAGAAAGGCCAAAGGAATGAGCAAGACCACTCATAGGTGTCCGCATATACCCAGCAATATCCCCCCATGTGTACAACAGCAATAGTAAATACAAACCAAATAAACAAACCTTTTTTTATTATGAATCTGATTAAAGCTAACCGTGGGTGTGCGGGTTTGCCCATTGCTTAGCTATGGTTAATGCAGCTTAAATGGCTGAAGAGGATAACATGGACGATATATGCAAATGAAGCAGTATAGCAATAGTGTAGTGGGCAGAGCACTCACCTTATGAGCAGGCATTCCCAGTTCGAGTCCCACTGCAGCACATTCCATTTTCCATGGCAATCACGTTATGACCAATATTTATTTGCATAACCTACTAAATAACATATATTTGTGAACTGGAGTACTGCATTAAATGCAGATATGAGGTGTCAGTGTCATAATGTTGCAAAGTCCACAGATAAGCACGTGCCCCATACAGTATATGTACACAGGAATCATGGATGCAAATGGAAGGTAAAATGTGTAATGACTGATAACAGCACACAGCTTCCAAATCCCCCTCCTTCCCAAGAACCATTAGATATCACTGTCTAAATCAATGCAATTGTAAGTGGGAGTAAGCACTAGTAAGCAATTGTAAGCACCAATAAGCTGTAGTAAGCATATTTAAGCACTAGTAAGTGAGTTTAAGCGCGTTTATGCTGGGGTAAGCAATGCACACACAGGTTAAGCAATGTTGAAGATAACTCACTGTAAGCATATTTAACCGAAGGTTAGCATAGCTTACCCCCTAACAAAGCTGCATACAACTGCTCAAAAGTGCCTTAATCATTCTGTATCCAACGGGCCTTGTTCTGCCCAGCAACAAAATAAACAGCCTTGTAGGTCTTGATCCCAGGACCCTATACACTATAGTCACAATTGTTAACCACCAAGCCATCACAGCAGAACAGAAGAATGAGGTATCACCAAACAAATCATCACTATAGTAAAATCAAACTGAACCTGTGAAAGGAATCAGTATACAATCATATGTTCTATAACCCACTACATAACATGAATATGTGAACTGGACTGCAGCAGTAAGCCCAGATGTGAGGTGTAATTGTAATAGAGTGTTGAAGTCCCCAATAAACACATGTACCCCATAGAGTGTATGTACACATGAATCATGAATACATGGCATATATATAAGATGTAATGAATAATAAATCAATGCCAAAAATAAAATATAATGCAAAGTCTATTGTAAGCAACACTAAGCATTGCACAGGCCAGCTTAGTAGATGTAAGCAATATGTAGGCCAGCTAACTCAATTTGCTCAGTGGTATACCCCTTTAAACACTGCCAACCTTAGGTAAGCAGGTTTGCCCATAGTTTAGCCTTTTCAAAACTGTCCAATCACAGCAAATTGTGGGAAATCAGCCCTACTTAAACGCAATAGGTGGGAAAACATCTCATAACTGGTTGTAGCTTCGCCTTGCAGGCAGCATGTCAGGAAGGGGAGAGGGTGTGTGCTTCCGGGCGCAGTGTTGGGGCATCCAGGAGTCCAGAGTCATGGCAGTATTCCTTGTCAAAGACCATGAGCAGAGACTGCTGCAGGGCCAGTACCAGGGTTCCCAATATAAGGTGGAAGCCTGGGACCATCTCTCCTGTGACCTCAACAGTGCCACTGGCATACCCCGAACTGGTGAGCAGGTCAGGCATAACTATGCTGACCTGAAGCAATGTAAGGGGGACCTCTTGGAGCAGTGGATCTAAGAGGCTAGAACGGCAGGGGCTGTCCCAGCTGTGTGTAAGTATCACTCCACTATGTGTGTAATAATTGCCAGTTCATGTATATCATGGATAGGTATGGCTAAATATTCCTCTTATGTCCTTCACAGCTGCAAGTGAGTGGGCCATGAACCAGGAAGCCTATGGGTGTCACCTGGAGAGGTTGTGATGCGAGGCAGGTTAGTAATACTTTTGCATGTACTGTCATAGGAAATAAATCTAAATGTATTAGTAAATTAATTGCCAGTATTAAACCTGTATTGTTTAAGGCAAGTACTTCATGCACTGGAGAATATGGCAAGAAGAGTCTCATATAGTTTGTATGTAAATAAAAGCATATTAGCCCGACAATAAAGGTCTAACTGCTGGACTGCATGTGTATACTCTGGTATCATATGGTAATGTAGATTTGCAATCACGTAATAGTACTGTTGTATTAAGCACTGTTACCCACACTGTACACCATAAATAGAATGTGTAGGAATGCCTGTATATGACTGGTGTAATCCCCAGAGGTCATTTAGTACAACTGAGAGACACATAGACAGAAAACAGTGAATAGGCAAACAAGAAATTCCAAATAGCACATGCAACTGAGATGTGAACTGTTGCATTTTTAGCACACACAGCCATGGTTCAAATCCTGGCAGTGGTAGTTGTCTGCATACAGAATCATACCCCGCAACTGTACAGATATGACCAGAATGTCCATTATATGGGTCCATATCTGCTGCCTGTCACCCTATCCCCCTAGGAAGTCTATGGGATTATCCCAGATGTTTAGGCAGCAAGCAGGGAATACAACTACTTGTCACACATCTGTGAGAACAAACCTGTCACTCTAGCAACTCCCAAAACTGTTATGAGAGTAATAAGCCAAGTATATCCTATCTACACCCCCCATGTTGTCAAGCTGTGACCAGAGTGTGTACAGTAACAGAGTGAGATGTATGTGCATAACACTAATGTGTAATCTGGTACTTTGTGTGGCAATATTCAGGTAGTGCTAACAAACATTGCTCCCACAGGGACGTTGGATATGAACACTGTGCCGAGAAATAAAAAGCTTGATACACTGTACTGGTACTGTTTACTCTGGTATTGTATGGAATTGTGAATGTTGCAGTTGTTCTGAATAATAAGGTATCACTGATCACGTTCTCCCACACTGTACTACATAATATAACTGTGTAGGAAAGCCTGTATAAGAGTGTGGTAAGTCACTGAAGGTTGAAGAGGGCAATAGTCTAGATATGTCCTGGTTCACCTGCATGTGGTCGAGCATGGCCAGAGTCTGTGCAGAAAGAGATGGACAGCTATGAGTACAACATCAACCTGGAATCTGGGAGTATGTGTAGAAACAGTGTTAACAAACATTTCCTCCACGGGTATACCAGGTAAGAGGTGTATACTGCAGGTAAAACCAGTTCATGTATAAAGATGACGATAGCCGCATCACTGTCCAAACTAAGGCAATAGGGTAGTGTAGTAATACTTGTAAGGTACACATAACAGCACTGACAAGGAAAGTAATGTGAACTACAGGAATATAATAGTTGTTAATTGACATCTTTCTCTTCCCCCCACCATATCTTCAACAATAAACTAAATACCCACCTCATCTGGTATGTAATGACGTCACTGTTCTGTTGGGACATATGTCCTATTGGTTGATAATTATTTAAATCTATTTTCATGCATGTGCTGTGTTGAAATACTCCAATATTTGTGGCATGGTGTCATCAATGTACCTGCATGCTGTTGTTATTACCACTGTGGTCCCATATATGTATGTGTTCCATTTGCTATGCAACTGTTCCATATCTGGTGTCTGGGTTAATGGGAATATCTATGCATGCTGTTATACCTAACCCTGGAATGTGTTAACTATTACTAACCCACATATGTTGATACACCATAAACACCATAGCACGTATGGGAATGTGGGTCCCAGTGGACCCACCTGTCCCACCTCAGCTGGCCGTGACACCGGGCTCTAACATGTCTGAGGCCCAACCGGGGACCTCCTTGTCCATTGGTCCTGCACCATCTTTGGGTGGAACTGCCTCAGGGAATGGGGCTCGCCCCCCCGGGAGCGGGCATGGACTGGAAGCTGTCACCCATTGCCAGGTCCAGGTTGAGGTGTGTAGAGAGCTCGATCAGCAGTTTGGAGATCTTCTACACCAGCTCAAGGGCCACGTGTCATGATTAGAGGGTCGGCCTAGATCTCTGACCCAGCCCCCAGCACAGCCACCTTCGGGGCTGTGAAGGTGCAGTGGTGACTGCCCATGGGTGGGGATCTCAGTCCCACTGTTTCCACTAGGGGGCTCATGGGCTTCCGATTTCCCAACACCCCTCCCCATCAAGGTGTTTACCCCCCACATGTGTCATATACCACCCCTGTATGCATCTTGTTTGTCTTGTCTATTAAACTACCAAACCTACCTCCCCAAATATACCTACTATCCCTCCCCAACATCCCACTCTCACCTGAAAAAAAAAATGGGGCAATTTGTCCCCCCCAAAAAAAATATCGCCCCCATACATAGCTGTCCATTTCACACACATGTCCACTGGACACATGTAATCTGGTCTAATTGGCATCACAACATATTAATGCTGTCCTCACACCTCTCTCAGGGGTTTGAGTGTCCAAATCTACCTCCAATGTCAGTGTATATGCACGGCTGTTGCTGTAGAAGAAATGGGCAGCTATGGACCTTCCCTATACCCTCATGCACATCCCTAGCTATTTTCCCTACTGTCTTTCCCTCTTTGCGCCCCTTTTTCACCACTTTCCTATTAACCTTTTTTTTCTTTTCTTTTAAAGAAATCAGCGTGGGGGTAAGCAGGAGTACGAACTTTTAAGCAGCAGTAAGCAGGTTTAAGACTGTTTGCTTGGGGGGGTAAGCAATGCCTAAACAGGTTAAGCAATTTAGAAACTAACTGAGTATAAGAAATGATTACCGGACGTTAGTAGTGCTTACCTCCACGCAAACCCGCTTACAACTGCTTGAAAGTGCCTTAATCACTCTGTATCCAACAGCCCTTGTTCTGTCCAGCAACAAAATAAACAGCCTCTCCAAGGCTCAAACCTAGGACGCTGCACACCATAGCCAAAGTGATTTACCACTAAGCCATGTTAGATATACATAACCCTGATGTTTTCACAAACACATTATTCACCCCAGTCATTCACCAGTACAGGAAATGTATTTAAACATGTAGATGTATGTGTGTGTTACATATATTAATATTTAAATAGATATATACATATCTATATATGTAGATATATATATATATATATATATATATATATATATATATATATATATATAAATACATATATATAGGTATATATATATATATATATATATATATATATATATAAACATACATACATACACATGCATACGTCTATAGATATATATGTCTATATATATATATATATATATATATATATATATATATATATATATATATATATATATATACATATGTAAGCAGATATATATCTATATAGGTATATACAGACATACATCTGTAGATAAAAATGGGAACATAACAAAAACATATATGTCCACATGCACCATTAATGGGGTTGAGAGGCCCCAAACAACATACGTCTTGTACGAATAGGTATTCCCCCCCACAGCCAAACACATCTGCCCTGCAATACACTACCAACTGTTGCAGATCCCATAACCAGGACCTGACACAACATGGGCACAAGATGCTAACAGTACTCCATCCCACCTGTATGATGTCAGGCTGGTATCAGTAACATATCATGCAGTACAGTCTGGCTCCCATAGGGAATGTACAATGTGGAAGCAATCAACATATCTATATATATATATATAGATATAACTACACATACATGGAGATATGTATAGGAAGATACATATGTAGAAGGTGCACACAATATGGAACAGCCACTATGCTTACAGTTGCCAGCTTACCATCTGGACACTGTATGAGCCATACATATAAATGACAATCATTGCCTGCAACATATACCCACAGAGAGGTCAAAGGATATAACACCATACACAGGTTTGCATACATGGGAAAGCTTTATTTGTGTACTATTACAGTTGTATATGCTTTGTCATATAGCTGTTTAGACTGATATCCATATAAACAGAGTAATTCAACTGTGAAACAGTTATACTAATACAGTAGTCTGGAAATGTTTACATATGTTGCTGTCCAGGCCGAGGCCTTCAAGTAGCACAATAGTAAAGACAGACTGGGCCACAGAATACCAAACAATCAACAGTAAGTAATACAGATGTATAGTCCAGCAGCCTCTATCTGCACTCTGAACACAATCCCTAGGGGGGTAAAGACCTCAGTTGACACAATGGGATGTATCTGTTACATAACAAGGCATAACTGACACCATCACAATCACACTGACAAACAGAACAGTCTGTATGGCAGGAGGCAGTAGGCCTGCATTTACCCAAGGTGGATTGTATGGTAATGTACATCCAGATACCTTAAGGCAGCTTACCCCTGATACCTCACATGTTGTAACAGCCTAGGTTAGTTATGTTGCATCCCCCCCAGACTCAGTAATACAGGGCCATATACGACTGTTACACACACTGGCCTCTGGAGTGCATAAGGGCACACATGTGTTGTGTAGGTGAAGCCCACACATATATGGACCCAACCCCACAGTATGTGTGGGGGACACAACAGCAGTAAACTGATGGCAGGAATGGCAGCATGACATACTCACAGCCCACTACATAACAACCCCTGAAAGCATGTCATATGTGCAAAGCCTGGTATGTAGGTGGAGGACAGAGGCTGAAACTCAGGCCCATGTGTGTAAAACTGTTGTCATACACTAAGCAAGTCGCTGGTGTTACAGGATAGTCTACAACATACCCTGAGTCAGGGATTTGAGGTTAGAAACATAAATGGATGTAGCCATGTACTGATAGCACTCAAGATACACATTGCCAGTGATATATCAGACACAAGACCTGTGTGGTGAACAGACAAAACATAATAGGCACACCTCTGGCCATCAAGAGGATAGGCCCACAGTTGAGAGCTAAGCAGACAGACTGCATTCCAAATTAAACTAGTATGTACACACAAACCCTGTAACACCACTGCTATACAATGCATGCAACACTACTCACACTCTGTCTGTAGTTCTGGAACCTCCTACAAATATGTAGCTGGCCTGAATGTGCAGGTTCTCCTGTAAGAGGTATTGCTACCTGCTGTCTGTAACACTGATGCCCACACACAGGAAGGATTCCATTATACAGGAAAGGTAAAGGGACCACGCCTATATGATATAGGTATTTATAGTAGTTGGTTGCCATGACAGTGGTAATTGGAAGTACTACACAGCATGCTGCATGCAAGTAGCAAGTGGAGGACACTGATAGGTGCAGAGGCCATCACCTGATCATGTAGATCACCTACAAATTCCATGCTGCAATCTATACAAAGAAGCTCATTCCATTTACTGGAGAGAGACTGAGAATGAGAGAGAGAGAGAGAGAGAGAGAGAGAGAGAGAGTGTATAAGGTAAAAAAAAAAGAATAGCAAACACTCTAGAAGATTTTGCAGTCCCAGAACAAGTATGTGAAGTATATATGTATGTAATTGATTGTAGTACTTGGTCCATAATAATGAGATAGATGATGTGAAATGCTGTATATGTGCCTTCAGATGTTGTTGTTGTAATGATGTTCAGCTGAACAACTGCTAAGGACAATAGAGTCCATCCCTGTGGGTAGTGGGCCATACCCCTCAACCATGCAGAGCAGCACTGACTGATAAGATGTAAGCCATCATAGTGTGTGTTGTGTAATGGGAAGTATGTATATTACGTGGCCAATAGCTGGTGATGGAAGCAATGCCATTATGATGGACTTGTGGGATCCACAGCCCACCCCTTGCAGGATACTCAGGTTAATCTGTATTGTAGCATGCAGGAATGCCATAGGTATGTAATAGGGTTACCTGCAATCTGGCCCTACATATACCCCCTAATGTCAGGCTGTGTCCATATGTGGAACCTCTCTGTGTTGTAGCAAGGCAGAACAGTGCAGCTGTGCAGGCGGGTGTTGTGAGATTGTGGACCTGATGTCTGAATGTACACCACATATAGGTATGCATATGTGTACATATGTACACATATAATAAATAAAAATACACACACACACACACACATATATATATATATATATATATATATATATATATATATATATATACACACACACACACACACACACACACACACACACACACACACACACACACACACACATGTATGTCCACAAATATACAGATACCCATGTGTAGACATATATGAGAGCACATATATACATCACATATATCTACACATATATAGATACATACCTATATGCACATGTCTATATATATATATATATATATATATATATATATATATATATATATATATATATATATATATATATATATATATATATATATATATATATATATATATATATATATAAACACAAACATGTACGTATGTAAATACATGTCCCCTGTATTACTACCACAGTGCTGCATGTTATGTGCGAGGAAACAGCACACATAGCAATACACACAGATACCTACAGCTGTCAGTGTGTGCAACATGGATGGATATGTCACATGTGAACCCCTTGTTGGGACCACATTGCCCTTGTTTGCGAAGTATGGAATGGGAATATGTGGAAGTATGGCAGGTATAGTTGCTGAGGTGGTCAGGGTTGGCAGGTATAGAGGACAGCCTACAGGGGTGGGATGTGACACATGTGGTGGGTAAACCCCCTGGATGGTGTGTGTGGTCTGTGAGGTGGACGGCCCATGGGCCCCAATATGGACACAATAGGAACAAGCCTCCCACCTAATGCTACTCACAACAGCATTCCACGTTCTGAAGGTGCCTGGCCTGGAGGCTGAGCAGGAGGAGCATGTTGGCCCTGTGAATGTGTACTGGGTGCCTCAGAGTAATGTAGCACATCCCACATGTGTCTGTGGAGCCCGTTATGGACCAGACCCTGGACCTGACCTCAGGGGACAGGAACATGTCTATGTGTCCCCCCCCGGGGGGTGACAACATCTCCTGGGTTGATTCCACCTGACAGTATTGCTGAACCAGTACATGAGGAGGCCCCAGGGTGGGACACAGATGTGATGTGGCCTGGTAACATGGGCAGATGAGTTTGGAGTGGTGGTTCTGCTGGCCAATAGTACATATACATGCTATTGTGTCACCGTTATAAAACATATGCTGGTAGTAATAGTCTACACAATCCCAGATCATGTCCAACAGCATGCATAGATAACCACAACGACACAGTACGTCAGATTTGCAGCACACACATAGCAGGCATACCACAGACATACATGGAACCATTGCGGCCATGACAATGGCATGCAGGTGAATAGTCTGTAACAAGCCATAAATGATAGTGTCCACACAGGGTACATGGCTATAAACACATTGCATAAAGAGTGATACAGTACAATATCTGCCCCACTGGTAGGTATGCTGTAGCCATACTTATTGAGTTGTGTGTACAGTTTGTTGTCGCTGGTATGGTGGGGGTGACAGTGATGTGTATTAAGAACTGTGGTAACCTTGCTGCATAACCTGCTCACACCTGTGTCCATCTTTATGTCTTTTAGGCACAATGTCTCATGTAAGGCTGTGAGCCTACTCAGCAGCAGAAAATGACATCCTGCTGGATGTACTAATTCATCACTATGCAACCTTGTTTGGCCAGGCTGCCCATGATCAGCAGGAGTGGACAGCCTGTGGAAAACCCTAGTCCACAGGGTCAATGATGTCAGACTGCACAACTGCAATTATGAGCAGGTCCATCATCATTGTTCTGACCTGCTTCGCAATGCCCGTCGGCATGCTGCTGCAGTCCAGGGGGATCACCTCGCCACAGGGGGGGCCATGCAATCCATCACCCCTGACACGTGTGAAGGAGCTCCTGACCAGCCTCGTGGCACCTGCCTGTCTGGCCACCCACCAACCCCCAGATACCTTTGTGGAGGTGGGTGCCACCCACACACCGGCCGAGGGGCATGCAGGTAAGGCCACAGGGCCCATCCATAGACCACTGTTACATATACATTCTCATTGGTAAAGGTAGATCATGCATATCTGGCATGTCATAGATATATTTTGTTGCTGCATAGTAGTGATAAACAGATGTCCATATGTGGTAGTATTATGGAAATATACTGTTGATGTATTGTAATACTGCACCCACCCTGTAGCACTGCCAAAGTTATGGCCACTGTCTTTGCATCTCTCACAGTCTTATGTAGGTCCCTCAGGGATAGCACCAAGGCAGCAGCCTGTAGTTGGTGAGTATGGTTTATGTAGATACTTGCCAGTACACCGGGCATGTAATGGCGATGGTATATGCCATGCACACATCTAACACACCTACCCAGAATGCATGCTGTACGTGTGCATGTATTGTTGCTGTGAAATGCATGGCATCACAGGGTTGACCATGGTGGGGTATTGGAAGGGTATGTCAGACACCAGCATGATAACTAACATCCTTTCATTGTGGAATGTGTCCACAGGGAGTAACATAATGGTGGGAGACATGGCCTACAGTAAGGACATGTTTGGAACAACACCCATATAGAGTGCAACACCAGTGTATATACCCGTAGGACAATGGCAACTGCTGCAGAGATACACTATGGCATAAAGCATTACAGTGGTCCACATTATCAGCTGGGACTAGGCTGTAAAATGTGGTGTTCAGTGTATGGGACACTGCAACGTGACACACATGTGTAGGGTTTACTTGTCATGCATCTGCAAAAAGGCTGAAGGAGGGGGGAGGGGTGTCGGCATGACACATCAGTGCACTACAGCAGGGATCCTAAGGATGCTAAGAATGGCTGTATTTGCACATAGTCAGGTTCAGGATCTGTGGCAGCCATACCCCTACCCCCACAGCAATAGTGGCAGCTGTGTGTGAACACCAAGGGATGTGCACATGAGTAGACCTTGCAATTATGCAGAATAGGGGGACATGTGTAGGGCAGACTGAACATACACAGGCAAATGCAGATGACCCACGCTGGTATACCCCTGGCAGGAGTAGTGACTGCTGTAGTACACACAACAAGAGGTGCATCAAACCATCTAGATAAGGGTGTGCACACATATGCCCACACAGTGTGTATGCATCGCCGTCAGCATTAGCACACCTAACACATTCCGTAGACAATGCATGTGAAAGTACAAGACATATGTCACATATCGAGTTCATGTACTGCTAAGATATGTGGTGATGTGGTCCCATGGCAGATCAAGGATGGCGGCATCATATCAATAAGGGTATGTACACCCCCCATAGCCATGGTATGCTCTGATGATTGTCAGTGTTAGAGTATTGGATTGGTCATACATGGTCCGCTGATGTTGAGTGCTGTATATCACACAGGCATTCACAAATGACATCTATCCACATATCATACCAGGTATGTGTTGCTGGAAAACATAGAGGCTGTGAGCATTAAAGCTGACATAACCGATACATTAGTACACATTCAGCAATGGGCTGTACACCTGTGAGGTGTGGTGCACAGTACATGGCAGGCACAGAACAGGTGCACAGAAATACCGTGTTTATGGGTGCAGTGGTATCCAGGGGAAGGGGCTTCACGTAGTGACACAGCACATGCATCATACACATGTATACTGTTACTAGCATGGATTGACTATAGCTGCACTGCATGCTGTTGGGTACCATATGTTATGCATGTTGACAGAGGGTTAATAAGAGGACTGTGTGTCCTATCATTGTGCAACCTCTCCTGTATGTGTCCTGGTGGGTAGTTAGTTTGTCTGTAGGGTCACTCTGGTGAATGGAGGGAGGTTGATGCATGTAGGATGCTTGTGTGCATGTGTGTGTGTTTGTGTGGCTGGCCATGTATGCACATGTGTGATTGTGGGATGTTCATACAGCAGTACCTCCCTCTGGGATCATGCAGTACATATATATGGACTGCCACATTACACACCAGGAATACTTGTCATGTGTGTAATCACAGGACAGCTGATAGTATAATATGGTCTGTAGCAGGGAACAGGCATAGAGAGGGAAGGCAGACAACAGGTACACCCTTAATATCATATTCAGCAAAGAGGTCACCTACAACCCATGTATGCAGCACTACAGATGCATTGGGGAAGTACTAGTCAACACCAGGGAGTGTATCCAAATATTACAGTTGTCACATGACAGGCTGAATGAGCAGTATATCTGGCATGTACTGAGCAAAACATACACATGACACACCAGTGTGTGATATTGTGGATAGAACATAGTAGCCCAGACATATAGGGGCCATGCTCATGATGTCTGGACATACAGTGTAAACACCAAATGACAGCAGTGAGGCCATCTAAAACCACTACACACAGGTCAGGCAGGTAATGTAGTAACAGGTCTTGTGTTGTGACCACTTGTGTAGGCATTTAAAGGACTGATATGTTAATGAGTGGTATCAATGTGTGTATGTTAACAAGTGTGATGCAGGATGGGGTACCATATGGACATATACATGGGACTGTCTGTAAAGTCATGGACAGGTAGGTATTATGGAGGTGTGTGTGTGTGTGTGTGTGTGTGTGTGTGTGTGTGTGTGTGTGTGTGTGTGTGTGTGTGTGTGTGTGTGTG
Source organism: Protopterus annectens (assembly GCF_019279795.1). Classification (NCBI taxonomy): domain Eukaryota; kingdom Metazoa; phylum Chordata; order Ceratodontiformes; family Protopteridae; genus Protopterus; species Protopterus annectens. The sequence goes on from NC_056747.1 coordinate 1,048,175,512, forward strand.
TGTATGTGTGTACTGTTAGGCAATGTTGTACAGGTTTTAAAGTGCATTTATTGTTTCCCCCACAGGTGGCGAGGTGGGTCAGGGTCCCTCTTGCATGCAATCTGATGTTGGTGTCCAGACACCGAAGATGATGATAGTACTGTTGAGGCACAGGTGGGGTTGTCAGAGGCTGACACTGCGCCATCATTGGACATCCCCATTTAGCCACCCCAACCCCACACACAGTTTCAGTGCCTATACATACCCCATCACCAGTGGCCATAGCAGAGGGGTAGCTGGCATTTGGTGGCAGTGCACAGGAAAGTGTGGTAATCATGCCTACTGTGTCTGGTCACACTAGGCATAGCCGGATGTCTGGCAGGGCACCCTATAGGCAGATGTCCCAGGGTGCTTGTGGTAGGGCCGCTGAACATCATGCTCCAGGCAGAGGTGACATAGCTGGTACCAGCAGGTGCATGTTTCAGGCTGTCATGGTGGTGCAGGCATGCATGGAACGTTATACCAGACAGGGCCTGAGACTGCAGAGGGCTGCTCTTACATTTGTAAGCAACAACATCTGTGAACTGTCTGGTGCCATCCGTGCTTATACCAAGCTCATGGATAGATGGCATGGTGAGATGATGGCCCTCATCAGCTGTGGTATGTCCATGCTTGAACGTGTGGTGGGGGTGCTGTGACGGCCGTGTGGATCATGGATGTAGGCCAGCAACACCAACAGCTGGCTGTCAACATGGACATGCTAGGACACCAAGGGGCTCCCATAGTGGCAGTACCAGCCCCGGCAATGTGGGGGGGGTGCTGTCCAGACCACACCACAGCAGGCCACGTGCACATGGTCCTAGCCAGTCCCAGGAGGGACCTGGTACCAGTGGACATTTGTCATCAGCAGGTGAGAGTAGCACATCGAGGCCTGTACCTGGACTTGCCCATGGAACCCCTGGCAGGCACAGTCCATGTGTCCATGGCCAGAGGCAGTGAACTGCATATCCTGTCAGGTATGGTCTGCAGCTGTCCATAAACACCTGTGTAGGGCAACCACATGGCAGAACTGTGTGCATGCATACCCACACACGATACAAACACACCTAGGGAAACCCCATACCTACACACACCACAGCACCACACCCAGCTCACTGCAGTACACCCCTCACCCACACACATGGTGTCAAATGTATGGCCCACCCTCGGCCTCTGGCAAACCAACATCACACCCTGTGCATATGATGATACCTGTGCCACATCCCTGTCATCCATACCATTAATGCAGGGACAGGCGAATATGGTTCTGATGCACATGGTGTCTGCACTACAGTGTACCACAGTACTGCAGTGTAACATGTTGTAAGGAGTAAAGTGTAATGCATATATGGCAGGTAGTGCAGCTGTCCAGCAGTGATGCATTACAGCTGTTAGTAACATTGGTTGATTGTGGTCTCTATAATGTTATTCATTTGTGTTGTAGGTGTACATGTGTCAGCACAAGGATGGTTTGCAGTCATATTCCACAATGGGATATGGCACTGTGTTTACACCATGGCTGTGACATAGCTGGGGTACAGTTGAACACATGTCACAGGTTACTAAAACAGTTATTGCCTGTGCCATGTGGACAGGTGACCTGGTGGGGCGTGTATACCCTGAAACCTGATGTAGACCCATCCACATACTCGCACACTGTTGCTTGGCAACACTGGGACTAGACCCATACCTTGCTATGTAGTGATACTGAAGTGTGTGGCTTATGTAGTGATACTGAAGTGTGTGGCTTACATTGCACACACCACACAGCGTTTAGGGTGAGGTGTGTCCCAGATTACATGTTACATGCAGAACATCCCCAGACATGTACAGTATGCTAATGGGGGATGTAATGGGTGTATATGGACAATACATAATGTGACATACCTTCATATACACATTAACAGACACATAACAGGCAGACACACATCCAGGAGACCAGGGCCTATCGTTGCTAACTAACTTGACCGTGTGTCCAATGTGTTACAGGTAAGCTGCACAAAGCACATGCATAACTGGACTGGATTGTGGTATCATTTACCTGTATGGTTGATGGTGACAGTGGTAACCATAATGTGATACATGGGACATATACTGGGTGTACCTTGGTGTAATGACAGTGTACACAGCACCCACATCACCCCAGTGGATATTGGACTCCCTGAAACCCATGATGACACTCTGACATACCCACCATCACACACTGGCCGCAAATGCGATACAACCCATAGTATACCCCAACAGTGGTACTACAGAGATATGCATCTAATGCACATGCCACATGCATAGCTGGGTGTTGCATTATCATGCCTCACTTATGGGTAGCAACAACCCTATCTGTGCTACTGTGTGGCAGTGGGTATTGTAATAGGAGTATGTGGCCTCAGAATGCTGTACCCTACAGATATACAGACATGCACACATATGCACACATGCCAGAACACAATGGTATCCCATGCCTATCAACCCATTTGTACAACACTGCTGTGCTGGTACTGCAAGGCTCATGTAGCCGGTATGGAGAGGAGCTTAACAAGGTACATGCAATGCCCCATACAGCAGAAACCACAACTGACTATGGCAATGGGTGTTGCATTGGTTGTGAAGGCTCTCATGGAATTTCCAAGTACAGGTGTGCAAACACACAGACACTGCTATACTCAGTCATGCACATGTACACATGTGTCAGTACAGGGGTGCATCACTGCAGGTGGTCATAGCTGTGCACCTAGCTATTGTCCAAGGAGAGATGGGTTGTGTAGGGGTTGTGTGTACAGTGGTATCCTGCCACCTGCCAGGTGGCATCAGGCAATGTATTGACAGAGACTACTGTGGTGACACTCAGGGTGAGAATGACATGCATCAGCCAATCCTCCAGGTGTCTCCTGCACATGGCCACTGAGGTGATCAAGTTGACATGTATGCAACATGCATTACAACACATGCTTAGTGTCTGTGATAGAGACCTGTACCCAAGCATGTTCTGTTGACTGTGGTAGTGTAGTGGATGTACCCATGGCATGTGGTGTGTACAGGGTGACATCTCCTATATTTGCCAGTTCTTACACAGCCGGCCAGACATGTCAGTGTCAATCAAGCTTAGGTTACCTGTACATATCCCACCTGGATACCTGCCATCTGCACATATGTGCAGGGACTGACAGTCATCAGCTTGGCAAGTAGCTATGCACATGTCAAAATCCCTCACTAACATGTGCTGTACAGATGGTAGTCTACAGTTACATTCCACATGTCGGATCATTACACAGTAAGGGGTATATACTGTGACACAACTCACACACCAGGGATACAACAGGGAGGCCTCAGAGTCCAGCTATGCCTGCAGGTGTGCCTGTTGTCAATACTACATTTAGCACTCTGCTCTTGCCTGGTAAGCATTGTCAACCATGGTACTGCCATGATGCACTACATGCCAGTGTGACAGCACGTACCCTGGGCTACTACCCCTGTATGTAACACATTCACATTGATGGCAGTGCTGTGCAGGCCTCATATATGTCTGTGTCCCACACATGACACTCACACCCCTTTCTACTGTAATGACAGCACATAGGAGCATATGTTGTACATGGCATTACATACACTTATTACAGATGTCATTAGCCTGCTATGTTATCAGACTGGGTGGTGTGAACTGGTTACCAGGGCTAAGCCATGCTTAGCAGGTATCAGCATTGCTGCAATATAACAGCTAAGCCCAGCAACAAAATGAGCAGCCCTTGCAGGTCTTGAACCCAGGACCCTGTACACTAAAGTCACAACACTTAATCACTATGCCATGACCACTGAGAAGACAGCTGTTGTTTTATCAATATAGCTGTCTATACACCTATTGAGTAGTATTGAACAATTGCCTTTACTTCCACAATTGTGTAGTACTTGTTATTAATATGACTGTTGCATCACATATGTTGTTTTATCATAATGTACACATTGCAGATACATACGGTGAGATACATCTGGGGGGTATACACAACCGTGAGGTTTACACGTGACAGGAATATGGATATATATATATATATATATATATATATATATATATACATACAATAGGTTGATATATGTCTACATGTACATGCACATGTATACTCATACATATGTCTGTATACACATCTGTATAGTGCAACATATATATGGCCATGTGTACATCTCTCCGTATGTATATATATATATATATATATATATATATATATATATATATATATATTTATATATATATATATATACATATATATATATATATATATATATATATATATATATATATATATATATGCATGCATATCCTATGTGTACAGATATGCCTATTTATGTGGGTATACATGTAGATATCTATAACTATATGTGCATACATATCTATTTTGATATACCTATTACTATCAATATATATATAGATATCTATATGTATATGTGCCTCTGTATCTCTATCTGTATATGTGTAGACATATATTGCTCGGTATATGTATATATCTGAGGGTTTATATGTATATATATATATATATATATATATGTATATATACATATCCATCTATGTATGTCGATATGTATATGTATGTATATATCTATACAAATATATGGATAATTATATGTACATATATGTTAACCATATGTCCTGAACATGGTGTGGAGCCCTACCTCAGCCCCAATAGTCCCAACCTCTTAGTGCAAGGGGATGTCAGGTATGTATTGCAGGTATATTTGTAGACTGTTGCTACTGTAATAGGCATTGTCTTCACAGACATGGTGTGTGTGGGAGGTCACATCTGCTTTTAACATGTGCGCGATTGGCTACTGACAGACATCCTAAGGACATCATAGTACAGTACCACTGCTAGCACAGTAATGTTCCTGTGGACTACAGCTGAGATAGGGCCAATATATGTGGACAGTCTGACACACTCTGGTCAGTCCAGAGGTATACACAGAACCCCTTAGTGCAAGACATGTGGACCAAGCCTGACAATGTGGATGTTAACAGCCATGTAGATGGGTATATCACTTAAATACTGGTATACATTTTCTCTCATAGGTTATGCATTCACACACCCCTGTCTGTCCTGACACATAATAACCGCTGGTACAGAGGTGCCATGGCCGCATATTACCCACTAGTTAGTGACATACATCTGTACAGCATCCCAGTACTTTGTCTGAAATACATGACTGTTATGGTGGCCCAGCAGCAGTACATCTGACAAGTATCTGGACATGACATCTCACTGGGTAAGTACACTAAGCTGCTAGGCATGTAATAAAGCACTGTGCAGGCTACAGGCAGACTGCCTCAACACTGGCCTACATTTCCTATAGGGAAATACACATGTACCTGCATATATAGCAGGTTCTACAGGAATAGCACAGCACAGAGTAACAGACACCTGTGTGAAAGTGCATAACCACAACCAATGTGAACACAGCCACAGTCACATATGGTAAGCTAGCGTAATATTACAATATATGGGCTGTCTGATTAACACCATCCTCATATGTGCCACTCACACACTAACCCTACAGATACTCGGCCAGTACACAGTGTGGTCCAATGCCTGTCTGTGGTATGGGACACGTGTGTGTTTGGCCCTACAAACATGTAAGCCGATAGGGTAACATACAGTGGAGCAGCATGTAACATCAGGTAGAACAGGACCAAGAACAATGACATCTTCCACAGTCAGTACACAGACCTCAGTATTGTACACACAACCACACAATGCCCAGGTTATGTCCACAGATATAACCCCTACTATACATAACCTGTGTAGCAGTTTAATATCTCACTGGCTTGTTATCAGATATGATGTCAATAAATATGGTGTACAGAACATATGCACCTCTTACTGCATGACATACGTACAAAGGTTGACAGAGTTGTGGCTGGAGGCACAAACACAAGGCCAGTATTGACATGTTGCTGTGATAACCTCACACACTTACTGTTGTAACAGGGTTTGTTGCAACATGTGTCCTATTAGGGATATGAAGTCAGTAACTCTCATGGCTGCCACCATCTACTGACTGCAATCCTCACACTACCTTCTGCAGTTCACAGATAGGTGCTCTGTGGGTAACACAAGAAACAAAAGCCACCACACACTGCCCAGTCTGCAGATGACCCTACAGATGGGGGTTTCCTCATAAACATAACACTGACATGACAGGTATTAAAACATGTAGGACAGCCATATCCACACACACCCTGTTAAACCAACATTACTCCAAATGCAGTATAGCAGCACTTACAGTCTGTAGTCAAGTCAGGCACATCCCCCTCCTATGTGTTGGCCTGTTACCATAGTGTATGTTGTTACAGATAAATCCCCAATCCATCTGTGATGCTGTTTGCCAAACAACAGATCTAGTTCCTGATCACCGTGAATGAAAAGGCCCAACACCAACATGATGTTCCTAGATACTGGGGTGTGTTTCCATGCAATTGGCTATGGGAATGTTACCACAGCTGTTCCACATGCAATCAGCTAGAGGAGGGCTGCAATTCATGCAGAGGCCATCAGCTGATCATGAGCATCACTTACAATACACATGCTGCTACCTAAGCAAAGCAGGTGTAAGTCTCCACATCCACCAGAGAGGGAGTGAGTGAGGCAGACAGAGGCAATGATAAGTCAAGGAGGGGTAGGAGAGTAAAACGTAAGCATGTTTGTGTCACACACCTACCAGTACAGGATATAAAACCCCTGACTGACTATGTATTACTATCACATGTCTTTGCAGTTATTGGATGCGCTACATAGGCTACATGTTGAGGAACCCTCCAAACATATATGTGATGGTGAGTGATGTGAAGATTGGGTGAAGATGGGTGAAGGCTGCCAACCTAGCCAGATAGAATTTGTAGATAATTCTGTCATTTGTAAGTATTAATGTAAGACACAGGCTTGTTGTTTTAAATGTAAATATAGTGTTACATGTGGAACTGCAAAAATGCAACCACAGTGCACTTTGCTGTAAGGAAGCTAAGTCATGCACTTTATGGCTGTCTTTAATATTTAAAGTTGACTCCAGCCAGTCTAAATGAAAGAATTCTTGCAATTGTTGTAAGGCCAGAGGTAATGGCCAGAATTTGCATGCATAAATGTCCTTTATTGCTCTGGTTTCTGCCCAGAGGTGAAGAATGTAAGTGTAGTTTCTGTTAGCCTGGGAACCCATGGAAGTGTGAAGAATGATGTAATGTGAACCAGGAATATGATTTTAAAAGCAGAAAGAATCAGAGAGCATGAAGCATTTTGTCTTAACCATCCAACTCACAGCACTGTCTTGCTCTATATGTAAGTTTATCTTAGACTTGTGTTTTCTCTTAGAAATAGCTAGAAACTAGAAAGATTAGACTGTTTTTCTGTGATGTCAGAACTGTACTACTGAATTATTTTCAGTATTTCTCTGTGATCTCTGAACTCTTGCCTAGAACTATGTAGTAAAAAGTATAGTCTTGTGTTTTGACTATTTGTTATTAAATATTTTGAAACCCTTTCAACTGTGGCTGTTTTTGTATAGATAATTTAAGCTCTTTAGAGTACTTGCATGCCTTTGATAAAATTGTACAAAGCCACTATAATAGCTTTAGCCCTGGGCTATACTATCAATTGGATAATAATATTGCACAGTAATAACTGGACACCCTTTTAAGGGCCTTTGAGTAGCTAATAAATATTAGTGGGTGGTGGCAGCTGATGCTACCATATAGTCTAGGAAAAAGGAGGTGCAGCTGGAGAACCTGTGTCAGCCTTTCCCAGGAGTGTCTGTGTGGATGTATAAACTCTTCTCAAAGTGTGTATGTGTGTGTGTGTGTGTCAGCTATTTGGGCAGGGACATGAAACACTGGTTGGGCAGAGAGGATGCTGGAGGTTTTAGCTTGCCCACTAGGCTGAGATCTGGACCTATAGCTGTGCCAGTGGTGAGTCTTATTGGGGACCTGCAGAGCAAGTTTGCAACCAGCCCCGGACTGACTGTGATTTCTGTGTGCTCTTAAGGGAAATTGCACTTTACTGTGTGTGTATTTGTTATCCTTTATTCCTATAAAAGATGCCCCTCACTGGTGTTATTGGTGATGATTGAGGCTCTTTGATTGCTGGGCCAGGGCACTGGCATCACAAGTGACATCTGAAGCAGTGATATGGTAGCTACACGGTAGTTGTAGTACACATGCCTGTCCACATGAACAGGTGTCAGCGTCAACACAGCAACACTCTCTCAGGGACCCACACACATTGACACACATGGCAGGGTCAGGAATGCAACTCATCAGTTGTTAGATTGACAAAACACAGTACTCTGCAGGTATCACATGCACCACAGTGGTTATATGGAGGTTATATGGGCAAAGGCTATGTGGAGGTGTCTGACATCAGACAGCATGCTTCAGTATGCCAATGGGGGTTGTAGTGAGTGTTAATGTGGTCATAGGAATCATACACTACACACACAGATACAGGGTGCCAGTACTGACATGCATGGGTGTATTGCTTCACGGGTGTGTAGTGGTCGACTGTGCCAGACGGCTATACAAGGCTAGGTGATGGGTATACCTTGGCATCAGGCCACATGACAATGGTCTGCAGTGTGGCTCAGGAGTGTAGTGTCTGGATTTGCCCACATTGGTTGGTACTGTATTCACCATCCAGTCACCTGGGTAACTATTGTGTGTGGCCATTGCTGTGCATTGCTTGCCATTTATGTGTTCCATAGTCCATGACATTGATGGTGTTTGGGATGTGCACATGTCCCACATGCATGTACAGTGACATGTGGAACTGTATCTGGGGTGTCTGGCCCATGTTGTGTACACAGATTATCATCAGATGTGCCAGTCCTGGCCTCATGTGGCAGGAACTGTTAATGGACAGGAGGTTGACCCTGCACCTACATTGATAGCATGATACAGTAATTCCCTGGTGTCAGTGACATCTGTCCATACAGGGCATGTGTTTCAGGCATAATGTCTTTTGTGGGTCACATTTGATGCCACCACAGGTGTTGCAGGTGTCCAGTGGGGATCATAGGGAAGGTGCAGTGTCTGTATGTACGTGTCTATTGGACTGATGAATAGGGTGCCATGCCCTTTGTAGCTCACTGCAATCACACCATGATTACTATCAGTGGGCAATATGCAGGGTACTACCAACATAGTGGCTGTTGCTAAGGCAAGAGTGTGTGTGTGTGTGTGTGTGTGTGTGTGTGTGTGTGTGTGTGTGTGTGTGTGAGAGACATGGGTTAATAGTGTTCTCTGGGTAATACAAGGGTTGCTAACTTTGTTCGCCTGGCCTTGATGTCACATGTAGGGGTATGGATTTGCCCCCCCCATCCTCTCGGCTATTTCACATCTGTTATCCTTGTACGGTGGACGTTGTGACATATACTAGTGCCACCATATAAGAAATTTGCAAAACCCACTCTACACTGAGTTCAGTTGTTACACACTCACAGCCACCTCCACACAGGATACGACTGACCAACACACACAAACACACGCACACACACACACACACACACACACACACACACACACACACACACACGCACACACACTTGCTATGTCTGGGATTAGAACTCCTACCTAACTAGTTTATTACACTATAGAATTACGCAGTTATAGGATGCGCCACAGAGATTGCTGGAGTACTCCTTCCCCAAAGGTGTATTTCACAGTGAATGACATCATCAACATTGCCAAAGTAGGGCATTTGAATTGTACTGTGTGTGACTAGCCTAAAAAGCATTGCTCCCTACACAGACATAGAAGCACACACAAGAACATCCACAACTGCCACGTGTGGGAATAGAACCCCTACCTAAGTTCTATATCACACTACAGCATTACACAGTTATAGGATGCTCAACGGATATTACTGGGCTACAGCTTTCTGAAAGGTGTATTTCACAGTGAATGACATCAGCAGCCTTGCCAAAGTAGGGCATTTAAATTGTATTGTGTGTGACTAGCCTAAAAAACATTGCTCTCTACAGAGACAGAGATGCACACACACGCACACACAATTGCCATGTCTGGGACTAGCACTCCTACCTAACTAGTTTATCACACTACAGCAGTATGCAGTTATGAGACGCGCCATGGAGATTATTGGGCTATAGCTTTCCGAAAGGTGTATTTCACAGTGAATGACATCAGCAGCCTTTCTAAAGTAGGGCAGTTGAATTGTAGTGAATGTGACTAGCCTAAAAAGCATTGCTTTCTACAGAGACAGAGACAGAGACAGGGACACACACACACACACACACACACACACACACACACACACACACACACACACACACGCACACACACACACTTGCCATGTTTGGGATTTGAACTCCTATCTAACTAGTTTATCACACTACAGCAGTATGCAGTTGTGGGACACACCACGAAGATTACTGGGTTACACCTTTCCCAACCTTTTATATCACAATGAATGACATCAGGAGCCTTGCCAAAGCAGGGCATTTGAATTTTAGTGAGTGTGACTAGCCTAAAAAGCAGTGCTCTCTACACACACACACACACACACACACACACACACACACACACACACACACACACACACACACACACACACACACACACACACACACACACACTTATCATGTCTGGGATTACAACTCCTACCTAACTAGTTTATCACACTCCAGCAGTACTCAGTTATGGGACATGCCATGGAGATTACTGGGCTACACCTTTCCCAAAGGTGTATTTTACAGTGAATGACATCAGCAGCCTTGCCAAAGTAGGGCAATTGAATTGTACTGAGTGTGACTAGCCTAAAAAGCATTGCTCTATACACAGACAGGGACACACACACACACACACACACACGCACACACAGTTGTCATGTCTGGGATTAGAACTCCTACCTAATTAGTTTATCACACTACAGCAGTACGTAGTTATAGGACGTGCCATGGAGATTACTGGGCTACACCTTTCCCAAAGGTGTATTTCAAAGTGGATGACCTCAGCAGGCTTGTCATAGTAGGGCTATGGGGAGGGCAGTGTGTGCATGGGCCATAACCCATTCATCTAGAGGTTTACACACCACATGCAGGCACACACAGGGTTATATTCCACAGGTATGTGTATACAGCTGCTAGATGACTACTTCCTTGTACAGTCATGTTGCACAGCTAGCACTTGCACCACATAGTCTGTAATGCTGATGGATACTGGTGGCTACGTCTACAGTGAGTGACATTTACACCTCATGTGGTTGTAGCCATTTGGCTGTGTGCTGGGTGGGACAGAACTCATAATGGATGGTTTCTTGTCACAGCTACTCTGTTCCACACATCTGTATACATCTACATTTGGCTTATTATAGTGTGTTGTCCTTGGATATATGTCTGTATTCCTATCCATTGTGTGTGCAAAGCTTGACTGGTGTATACTGAGGAGTGTATGCACTAACATCTGCAACTGCCAGATATGTATAGTCCACTGTTGTTTGCAGACATGGGCTTCATTTGTTTAAGTGTGTGAGCATGCCCAGTATGAATTTTCAGTGTGTTGTTGTCTGACATTGCCTTCATTTCTTTAAGTCTGTGAGCATGCCCAGTATGCCCTTCTGTACTGAATGTGTGGATCGATTCCAGGTAGTTTTTACTCCAGTGCAGACCTTTGTGTTGTACACCTACAGGTAGCAAACTGTTTCTGCAGGGTATCCGTCAGTCATTTGGCAATATGGGGACGAACTATGCAGGGGATAGTGTGTACTGTAGATTATTGTATCTGTGTTGCTTCAGCTGCATGGTACTGCTGTTAGCAGAGATATTCAGACATGTGTACTGTTATACACTGTGATGTTTTCTGTCCTCATGTACTGTCAGGTGGACATTCTTGCTCACAGTGATGTCTTGGGGGACAAGGGTGACTGCGGCTGTGTCCGGTATTGTGGGCAGACACCTACGTATTCATGGTAAGTTATGCCATTCTGGAGGGGGAGCTGCAGACATTTGCTCCTAGGTCTGTTTATCTGGTTCAGCACCTTAGTTCAGTGCTGACAGAGGATCCCATACTTGTACATCCATCAGCATGACAATATGACCTTATCTTGGTGTGGCAAAACCTCACAGCTATGCAGATTTGCACAGGTTACCCAGGGGAAGGGGCCATGAGTCAGGACATTACCCCTATTGTGGTGCACGGGCAGGTATGTAGCCACCCATTTATGTGTTTGCAGCCAGGGATAGTGTGTGCACACAGCTTTGTGTCGGACCTTGCACATTCCATGCTGCCCATGCTCCCACCCCCCTTTGTTATACTATCCTATTCCATATATTATGTATACATTCTCTGATACTTTCCCTAAGGGTATCACCCCATCCCAGCTGTGTGGTCTGCAGTTCATGCAGTGGGACATGGTGGACATGTTACTGTGGTTTGTCCACATGGCATTGCATATGGTTTATGTGGAGTGTGTTATGTTGTTATTTGGGTGTCCATGACATAACATGCATTGGCAGTATGTGTGAGACACAGGCATTTGGCAGAGGCCTGTGGGCCATTAGGTGTTGCTGCAGGCCAGATGTAATAGGCCATTGCAGTCTGTCAGTTGTACAGTTTCAAACCACCATACAGTATATTCCTCTGGGGAGACAGGGTAGGTATGATAGGTGTTCATGCCAATACCTTCTATCAGTCTTGATCAGGTGGTGTGGATGCTGACAGGGTGCTACCTATGGTTAGGGACACACCTGCATGGGACACCTGCACTGCATGCTGCATTCTATTACTATTGCCATATACAGGTGGAGTCATATTGTACCCATTACCCACAGCAGGGATATGACCAGAGAGGTACCTGTGGGTGGTGTATGTGTGTGCTGGGTGCATGTGTGCTATGGATAGTACTTGCATCTGACACACTGATATGCATGGGGCATTCCAGTTATGCTGGCATGTGCAGGTATAGCAGCAGTACATCAGTCCTACCTCCTTTGTGATCTGCAAGTGTTCGGGCAGACAACATCGGTATCCCCTACTACAGGGCCAGATAATGTGATGCATACCTGCATGTACAATTCCAAGGGTGTCTCCATTTCACAGTGACACAATATATACTGTATATCTGTGATACTTTCCCCTGTGTACTGCTTGTATATCTAGCCCAACAGCCATGTCATGTCAGTCTTTCAGATGGCGACACATATTACCACCATACATTTACAATGGCTTACTGCTAGCATGTGTTATACTGGCGGGAATTGTCTTTGGCACTGCAGTTGTGAGGGCTTGTCCCTGTCATTAGCAGTAGTGAGCAATGGCCACCAGGTCTTACTTCAACATGCATACATACTGAACACTCTCACACAATATGAAACACGCACCAACCTAACACACACATACCTGTATATTGTGCAAATGCTACAACTTATCCTGCTACCTTGGCTACCCCTGGGCATCTGTGTTCCACTGGTATACCTACACATACATGTTACTGCATTTCTACATAGGGTTGTGGGGCGGCACGCCTGACCGTTACAACATGTGTACATCGGATTGGGGCGGGTGCACTAGACCGTTACTACATTTCTAAACAGGTTTTGGGGCACACCTGACTGTTACTATATTTCTAAGTTGGGTTGGGGAAGCACACGTGATTGTTTCTACATTCCTACACAGGATTGGGGGAGTGAGGCACACCTATTACTACATTTCTATGCAGGATTGGGGGCACACCTGACTGTTACTACATTTCTATGCAGGATTGGGGAAAGGGGGACACCTGACTGTTTCTACATGTCTACATAGGAGTGGGGGGCACACCTGACTGTTACTACATTTCTTCATAGGATTGTGGGGGGACACACCTGACTGTTTCTACATTTCTACACAGGATTGGGGGGCACACCTGACTATTTCTACATTTCTTCACAGTATTGTGGGGGGACACACCTGACTGTTTCTATATTTTACACAGGATTGGGAGGCACACCTGACTGTTTCTACATTTCTTCATAAGATTGTGGAGGGGACACAACTGACTGTTTCTACATTTCTACACAGGATTGTGGGGGACACACCTGACTGTTTCTACATTTCTATACAGGATTGGGGGCACACCTGACTGTTACTACATTTCTACACAGGATTGGGGGGCACACCTGACTGTTCCTACATTTCTACATAGGATGGGGGTGGGACACCTGACACTTGTACACATTTGCTATGACTGTACTGATATGTCAGGTACTCCATTTCATTCTGTATTCTAACCTATCATGCTAACTAGAGGCATATCAGTGTACTACAGGTCTTAGGTTTAATTGACCTACATATTAGTTTCTGACTTCCTACCTTTCAGAACTAACATTCCATTGCCTGATCTGCTGTAGTCTGTCTGTCTGTGTAGGCCTCGGGGGGTACCCATAGGCATCATTCAGAGGCCATAGCACAGCCTTTGTTTGTGTTTGTCTACACCTGTCCTGCTGGTTGAAACTGTTGTTGGGTATGTGAACCTCCCTGACTGTCATGTGTGAGTCATATGGGCAAACATGTCACCCAGCACATTTCCTGCAGTGGGTTCTGTCACCCTGTGTAGTACTGGCTACTGTGGTGACACCAGTATTTGTTACATATCTCATGGTGCCACTATAGTTGTCTGCTATCTGCTGGCATACCATTCAGCCACCCAACTCCCTTGCGTGCTCACATCCATACCATAGATAGAGGTAAAAACACACTCTACTCCATTTGGCAACTGGTAGGTTGAGCGACTTATGTTGTGGGTGTGCCAGTATTGAGGGTGGTGCTGCAGGGCTGCCTATGTCGGATGCACATAGTACACTCCCTACACATGGTTGAGTACAGGTAGCGTCATGTTTGGCATCCCTTTTACTGTATGTGCGAGTCAGAGAGAGGTGTCATTCCCTGGGACCCTCCTGTGTTAGTGTATGTGCTATGTGTTGCCTCTTTGCCAAGGCCAGGTCATACTGGGCATGCCTCCTTCTGCCTACTGGGGCAGGCTCAGGTTGTTCCTCCTCTGAGTCACTCTGTGCCTGTGCAGGCCTTGACAATGATGGGGAGCTGTGTGGCCCTGCCCTGTGCTGTTCCTGCTGCAGCTGTTTCCACAGGATCATATTGTGTAGCATGGCACATACGATGACAACTTGGGTACACGTAGCTAGTGAGCACTGCAAGGCTCCACCGGATGTGTCCAGGCAAAGGAACCGTGACTTGAGCATCCCAAATACATGATCTATTATAATTCTGGTCTGTGCGTGTGCCTCATTATGGAGTTCTTGTTCAGGTGTGTGTGCATTTCTGATGGGTATCATCAGCCACTGCTCCAGTGCATAACCAGCATCCCCCACTAGGTAACCATAAGGGATGTTCCCATTGGCAAATCTCTGGTACAGCTGCATCAGATGCCAGATGTAGAAATCATGATAGCTTCCAAGGCAGCCAGCACACACATTCATTATTATGCCCTGGGCATTGCACATGACCTGGCAATTGATGGAGGGTGAAGCCCTTGCAGTTGATGTAGACCCTACCCCGCTCACTGGGTGGTGCTTTGACGTATATGTGCGTGCAGTCTATAGCACCCACTAACTCAGGGTATTCTGCTATTTGGTGGAACAGTTACATATTGCTGGCCAACACCTCATGGGTGTTGGGGAAATATACATGCTCACCGGCATGTGCTAACATGGCATCCAGGAACTAGTGAAGTGCCCTGGATGCTGATGCCTGTGAGAGTCCTATCATCTCCCCAGTTGGCCTTTGGAAGGTACATGTATCTAGTATTCTTAGGCCTACACATACCTTGGTATCCACTGGGATGGGTTCCCCTCTGTTAGTTCTGTGTGTCAGGCGTGACCGGCACAGCTCAACAGTTTGCTGTAAGAGGTCCCTGTCCACCCTATAGTGCTTCACTATCTCCAGCTCATGTAGCCCCTGGTAGGTTACCCTGGGTCTGTACACTCTTCTCTGTCTCCTCACTGTGGGTTGGTCGACAACATTCACATCCCCACCACCCTCTGCCTCTTCCACATGTATAATAGCTATTGCAGCCCCCTATCATTTTGTTGTTTTGTTTGTTAAAACTTCCCCACTTGTATACACCAGTGGTGTAAAGTATGGGAAAAAACAGAGGGAAAGGTGTTTGCATAGTTTATAGTAATGTTCTGGGCTGGGCTGGTCTGCTGCCTGTGTAATTGGCTGATTTTGATACGTTTCACCTGCCAGCTGTGCTAGTTCTCCTAGATTAGCTTCCTACTGCTGTTTTCCCTTCCCATTGCCTTCCTGTTTAAGCCCAGGGGCGCGCAGCGCAAACACAGTGCTCAAATGCGCACAGATCTGCTATTACCTGCTTTACTTTTTTTTTCCTTTAAAACCTGGTGCGTGGCGTGCACACCTGCTTAGGCAATGTAAAGAGTGCTAGCCAGCCTCAGACACACCCCCTTGCTTAGCTGTGCTAAGCTAGGAGCAAACCTGAGCCACAGGGCTCCAGTCAGCTTACAGTATGCCTAACACCCCTCCCCCCATTATGTCAGCTAAGTCTTAGGCTTGCAACAAGCTATTCCTGCTCTTACATTGTTGGGAGCTGCCTAACATGCAGGGCAAATCTGGGATTCACTATCATTCCCCTCATTTGCATAGGATTGCCTGCTAATGCATAGTTACATGTCCCACACTGAGCCTCCCCCATTAGCAACCACTATTCACTGGCCATGATGTCTTCTGCCTGCCATTGAGTATAATGGCAGAATAGTGATTTTGGTTAGAATGCCTATTTTAGGTTTTTATTCTTATTTTCCCCCTGATCCCGTTTGTGCGCTACTGCCCTACACTTAAACAGCCGAGATCAGCTAAATAAAAAGTTGATTTTTTTTTTGCAAGTATTTTCCATGCCACAGGCCTTATAGTTGGCCATTGGCATGCTTTATACATGATATCCACCCTTTATTTGGAGCTGGCATGGCTCCGTTTTGTAATTTGCAGAAATGTACTCCATTACTGGCAGAGTACATTTCTGCAGATTACACTAGTCCTGCATGGCCGGTTTCCAGCTTCCTGGATTGCAAATTCACCTAATTTGCATGGATTTCTCCTGCAAATGGGGTAATTTGCATACAGGGGCTGAGTCCGTGCAGGACTAGTGCAGGAGCACTCGTGTTTGTCCCTACAGGTTATTCCTGGATCGCTTGGCAGACATATTGCCTGCTGGAGCTCCTGCACTAGTCCTGCATGCCATGCAGGGCTTGCAGAATCTGGGGGAAAGTAAAGGAGGTGAGGGTTATAACACCTGAAGGGTTTAGAATTCCAGCTCTGTTAACATATGGAGATGACATTATAATAATTGCAAAAAAAATTGGGATAAAAGAAGTGATAATTTGCACAAATGACTGTCTAGAGATGTTAGGGCTGGCTTTCAATAAAGAGAAAAATAAAGGTTTAGATGATGTAGTCAAGATAGTGGGTTTATATACTTAAAATTAATTGAATTTCTGTGTTAGGTATAAAATTTGGGAATTAAGATGTAAGTAGAACTCAGTGGGGAAAAAAACAATAGAAGACATAAAAGAAAACCTGTCTTTTCTGGAGAATATATAAATTATCATTCAGTAAAAAGGCTTATATGACAAATCCAATACTGATTGGAAAAATAACATATTTAGCAAGTGTATTTATGTTGCCAGCAGTATTTGAAAATGAATTATTGCAGATAAATGTTTCATTTATATGGGGTTCTAGATTAAATCCAGTAAAAAGAGGAGCTTTGTATATAAGTAAAGAAGGATGTTTAGGGTTAATTAACTCAGTGGTATATGCTGCTTCAATAAATTTGTACAAAGTGTTAAAGTGGAGAAATGAAAAAGATGAGAGATTAGTATTAATCTTCTATAAATACAAGTATAATAAATTTTGGGTATGGTAAAAAAGAGAGTAAAAGAGAAAATAGTGTATATATACATGAATAAATAAAATATTATCGAGAAAAAATATTTTTGTGGAAAATAAAATTGATGATACAGAGAAAGATAGAAAAGCATGGAATACGAATGTAATGATAAAACATTTCTGTGTAAAGCCATGGGAAAATCTAATAGATGAAAAAAAAATAAAGCTATAAAATAGGAAGCAAATGGTGTAATCAGAAAGTAGAATGTCAAGAATTTTTTGTGGAGACTGATACTAGATAAATTGCTAGTAAAAAGAAACATGCCATATAAGAAGCAAAGTGATAGAATATGTTTATATGATCAAGAAGGAGAAATGACAGAACATGTATTTTTGAAATGTAAAAGAGTAAAAAGATGGGGAAAACAAAAATAAGTGGATAAAATAAACATGGATATGATTAAATATGGATATTATAATAACAGAAGTAAAGAATATATTAAAATAATATATTCAAAATTATTTTATGTTATAAGGATTATATTGAATGAAATAAATTGAATTATGTTTAATTGTAAATGGATTTTACCAACAATATCAAGTAAAATGAGATGGTGGTTAAGGAATGGGGGTCTAACAAGGATGAAAATTTAGTATGATTATGTAAACAGATTTGCATATGTACTTATTTGTACACTTATAAATATGTAAATATTTTGTAAATAAGAGTTATTGTTGTATATAAATAAAGGACCCTACTCTTTTTGATAGGTGCTGTGGGATCTTTTACATCCACCTGAGCTCCCACTAACTCAAGCAGATTGGAATCTTAGTTTAATATCTAATTTGAAGGACTCTGGAGTGCAACATTTAGCCCCTCCCCCACTACTGCAATGCAATATCAGCAACCCAATCTCCTTGAGTGGTAAAAGAATCTCAAACCTTCTGGTCTTCCAACACCAAAAGTGGGTGTGCTACCTGTTAACCAGTTGACATTTCTGCACTTTTGGACAAAACATATCATTCAGTGGGTGTATGGTATGCTGTGTGATATACATAATTAAATTATGGCCATAGCTTCCACCCATCTTTATCCATCTGGCTATCAGCTGCAATTTGTACACCGCACGGCCTTTTCCCATTTAGTTACTGTAGCTATGCCCCCAATATATGACTCTGGAACCCCACGTTCCTTAAGGCTTATCCCTTCCATGGTTTGTACCCTTCCAGACACAGGCAGGACATGATTTCCCAGTTAACATACACCAGACCATCTGTCCTGCTCTCACTGACACCCACCATATAGTTTTCTGTTGCTCTAGCTGCGATACTTTTCCAGACTGGTCTCTCCTTAACCATGTAAAGCTCCATGTCTAAAGAGGTTTTACTGAAATTCTTCTACTTCAAAGTTGTAGAGTTGTAAGCAGTATTACACAAAATGGTGCAGATAGTTTATATCATGCTAACAAGAGACAGTTAACATGGTGATTATGCTAATGAAGCCAAATAGCACCACTGTCTGTGAATCTCTACTGGTGTGCACTGCATTATCCTTACTTATCAGCACTGATCGTGCATGTTATAGTGAACATGATGCCTATGACCTGTATGCTTTTGTGTGCAACAAGTGTATATCTGTAGCCAGTGGCGGATTAATTGTACCTAAGGCCCTAGGCAGTTTTCAAACCATAGGTAGTCATTTCCTTAAACACATTTCTTGTTTTTTTTTTTTTTTTTTTGATCATGCATATTGTTGTAAACCACAGAAGACCATTCAAACTGCAGACGTTATAATCTGCCAATATCCATACCCATCAGTTATATTCACTTGACTGTGTATTCCTCAAATATCCAATTATGATAAAAAAGACCATTGTACAGTATTCCATCTTGCTTTAGACAAATAGTCCTGCAAAGCCAGACTAATGACTGTTTAATATGATTATGGCAACAAGGCAACAAGATCAGTCATGTTCCTTCATATACAACTACCGTACCAAGCAGTTATAATCCTATTGTCAACTGTAGTCACCTCAGATGTGTGATTATTGTGTCCACAATTATTTAATTACTTAATTAATTAATTTGTGGTAAAAATAAATGATGTATTTCAAGTTTGTTTCATGCAAACACACAGTAGCCCAAGTATTCCAACTTATTTTACACAAATGCACATTACTTCTGCAAAGCCAAATGCTTAACTGAGCTAACAAGAGGATAAGTTACTTTCATCCATAGACAGCCCTTACAACTACCAAACAGGTAAGGACATTTTGCTGTATATACTTCATAAGAGTGTGATAAAAAAATAATACCTTTCAACATCTATACACAAGAGTAAGAAACAAAAACAAACTTAAGGAGGGAAAATGCCCCAGCCTGGGCAGATTTTAACTACTGTTCTTATACATTTAACAGTTTTTGTACTTGCATGCATTTGCTGAAAGTTATGAAGTCTGAAAGTCAAATGTATTTCTTATTTAGTAATTGCAAACCTCAGTTATTTGTCAGAAAAACACACATTTTATGATGAACAGACAAAAATACTTGGCAAAATCAGGAACATTTATTGAAACCAGTGAGACAACTATCACAGGATCATAGGAAGTTAAAGACAGCTGAGTCTTGTGACCAGTTATGCTTTCCAGAACCCAGTCTTAAATTGTACCTCACTTTCTTGAGGCCAGTCAATCCTGGGGTGAATTTGTGAATACCTATCCAATAATCAGTATCAATCTGAAGGAAGATAATGTATCACACTGCTTAATTTGCAGAGGGAGTCTGTTACAGAGGTGTGGTAGGTGCTGCGTGGTGAATTTATCTCTGCACCATGTTTTATTTATCTGCTGATTAGATCCCTGGTTCTGGTATTAATAAGACAATTTGATGTGTGAAGATATGAGACATCCAGGACCACAGGGACCATAATGACATGGAAGGCATAGATTTTTCCTCAGACGTCTATAAAGTACTGAATAAAGAGACACTGCTTCCAGTCTTTTCTGGTAGCTATGTAATTTCAGCTTTCACACAAAAAGAAGCCACAAGTATTCGATCTTATTTCAAACAAATGCATACTAATTCTGTAGAGTCAGATAGTTAACTGAGCAAATGACAAAATGGCAAATTACTTTTATGCAGACAGCCCCCACTCCCATCTAACACATATAGCCACTTTGTTGTTTTCACTACATCTGACTATGATAAAAAATAATAGCTCTCAACCTCTAAAGCAAATTTCAGGGACAAAGAGAAAAAAAATAATGGGAGACAAAGGCCTGAAAATCAAGAACTGATGTTAAATATTGCTCTTAAGTTCTTATAAAGGTGCTAGCATAACCATTTTTGTATTAGAATCCCTGAAATTAAGATGTCTGATATTATTTAATGACTGCAGTTTTTAATGATTTTCCAGAAAAAAATAACACAAAATTTATGAAGAGACCAAAATATGAGGCAAAGTCAGGTGTATGCTCAGAAATCAGGAACAGTTAAGAACAATGTAGTTTTAACTTTCAGACAAATAGTGTCATAAATATTCTGAATTACTTCACGCACAAACACACTAGTCCTACAAAGACATACTGATTAAACTGAGCATGCCACAAGATTATAAGTTATTTTCATCCGCAGATAAATACCACCCTCCACCCAACAGTTATAACTGCTTGCTATGTACACCTCACCTAGCTTGGATAGAAATTTGTACATCTGCTTCAGCTTTCTGCAGGTGTAGTCATACACTCCATCTGATAGGTGGGCTGGGATGACCACAGGCTACAAGCAGCTGGTGATATTATGCCATAATATCATCATTTAATGCTCCCAATCCATGGCTTTAGCAGAGTAGATGTTCTTTTGCAGGTGGAATCATAGTGAAAATAAATACACGCTGTGTATGCACACAAAAACAGAGGTGGGTGTTTTGTTTTTTAAACAAATTAGTCATCTGTCACCATTTAGTGATAATAATCTTCTATGCCTTGCCAGTAAAACCCACATTTTACGAATAACAGACCAAAGACATCTGCAAAACCAAGGACAATTCAGGGCTATGTATTTAATTTTAGTCACTTGTCTTACATGATTTTCTAATATTCCCAATCCACCCCCACACACCATTAATTAAAGCTCCCAACAAGAATGCCTCTGCTCCCAGTATTACTAAATCACAAGGTTGTAGGTCTGGAGCATGTATCAGATGTATCCAAAACAGATTTAGCAACCTGCATACATGCAAATATTCATGGTGTCTTTTAACTACTTTATAAAAAACTGTTACAGCCAGCACATAAGCTATCTGAGATAAGTTAAAAGTGCAGTGCTAAAAGTAAAAAAAAAATATTTTAAATTATCAGAAGTCTTGTCTCCCTCTAGTCAGACGCTCTAAAGTCATGGGCTTTGGGTGGCCACTGAATTACCCTAATTATAGTCTGCTGCCTGTAGCACCAGTGTGCTGTGCCATATATATACCACAGCACTGTATTGTAGCATTGCATTATGTGACATTCGCTCCTCAAGTGAACTTGATTGAGTGGCCATGGCTACTTCAGGGACTGTGGAAAGCAAGGCTACAGCCTGGTGTGCCAGAGACAGCTGGATTTTCTTGTTTTTCCTGCACAAGAACTTCAGTGACCATGTGCTGTGGAGTTATACTGGTCCATTTTGGAAGGTAGGTCCACAGCATGATCTTATGATCAGTGCTGGCCTAGGTGCAGTGACCTGAAGCTCTTCGACCCCAACCTGATTCACCAGTGGGAGCCAGGGGCTCTGGACAGGAAACCTGAACAGTAATGTAATCATGTCTGGTGCCATTGTCTTCCATACTTTAACTGTTGTACTGTTGTACGTGTAATAGGACTACGTGCTTTATTTTTTAGTGGTGGAGAAGCGGTAACTGATCATGTTTTTTTGCAACAGGTGGCAGTAGTACCTGTCCTAAACAGGGAGTGTGTTTGACATGTGTGTGTAGTTTGCTGTATAACTGTGACTCTGTTTGTCGCATATGTGTGTGATATTTTTTCCATTGTGTCATCCTACTGCAGGTCCAGCTGTGGAATAGAAAGAGGTGAGGCTGCAGTGACTTTGGTTTGGGCCAGCTGCCCTCTGTAGTGCTGGGCTCCTAGTGGTCACCAGGTCTGCCTTTCAGCAAGGAAGAATGATGGCTCCCTGTTGGAGGTGACTCAGAGTAGTCACTGTGCCTTACATGTCTGTTTCTCAAGAGGGTAGTGAAAGCTTCTCTGCTGAAAGTGGACCAGAGATGTCTCCAGATGAAGGGCTACTCTGTAAAAGGAACCAATAAATCTGTGGACCTAGTAGCATTAGACATGAGACTGTTCAGATATTAAACTATGGCCTAGATTTGAACATTATATGAATTTTGAACAATGACTGGAAATAATCTTCTGCATACTGTGACAGCAATTAGATATATGCTCCAAAAACTTGCTGATTTCCTTGATGTTTGAGGATTTATGGATAGTAGTAGCATTGTTCTGAATTTGAAGTATGGATTGGTAACTAGTGTGTCTACTACTTAAGAGTTTCCAGCGACTACAGAGTACCAAAGTTCATTCTCTTTGTGCCCTGTAGATGTCCCCAAGTGTCTGGCTTCCAGCTAAGGACAGAAATAGATTTGACCTACACTTCTGTTCTGTACAAACTACTCTTATAGAATGTCTACTCTCTCCAGGGCCAAAATATCACCTTAGGGATACATAGAGACATCTAAGATCCCTGTTCTCAGACCTCCATTACTGCCTGCATGGAACAATAGATAACTGTATCTGTCATGCCTTTCATAATTATTCTCATTGTTTCAGAGTGAGCTTGCTCAGCTGTTACCTACCACTATGATTAAAAGTAAAGTGCTACTAATGCATTTTATGAAGATACTATATTATATACAGAGACAATGTGCAAAATTAACGTATCTTTGTGTACACAATAAATTAGAATGATAATACCAAGCTAGGAAATTATTGTAAAAATGAACCTTAAGGAGAGTATGCTGGTAGACTCAGATGCTTGCCTTAACAGAGTAACAAGCTGCAGTTATAGACAAAGTAACCCACAGGCTAAGTTGCAGAAAGCAGACTTGAGAGTATGCACCTACAATTTAGCAGTGCCTCTTCCCATAAAATGCTGTTTTTTTATGGCATTAGCAAAGGTGTGTGATAGAGTGTCAACATGCATTCATTGTAATAGAAGGGTCTAGATCAAATCCTTGAAGATATCTTGCAGCCAAGTTGCTAGGGATGACAATGATATGGAACAACTTTAACACACTAAAAAAAGTTTGACAGTCTTAACTGAGACAGTAATTTATCTGAGAGCAATGGGAAGTTAAATTAGGAGGTCAAGTTACTCATAGACCCTTAATAAATACAAAAAGAGACCAAAAAAACACACTAAACCAGCTGAAAGTAATGTTAGCGCTTTTGTTTACTTCATAAGCAAACTTCATCAGACAAATAATTAATTACAACAAGCCCTTTATATATCCCTCCAAAAGACATTAATTAAAACATTAATTGCATATTTAAGTTATCTTTAAAGAAACATGAACATAAATATATATATATAGCACATTACTATTAAAAATCCAAACATCAATGCTCATACAGCAAGTTACATTTTAGTGAAATCAATAACTTCACATTAAATTCAACTCATCTAAGACATGATTTTAGTTTTAACAAACATTTAATAGATAAGTTGTCATTCAGCCCAGGAAGGGAATGTGCATTAAACCTCAATTGCCATATTAATTCCTTTTCATCCAATTTCAGGGCTATAGGACCCCCCCCCATCCATGTCAAGCACTTGATCGACAACAAAAAAATAGGAATGCATGTGATGAGAACTGATTTATATGCCTAGCTAGGGCATTATTCAAATTTAACTTCTTAATATTGTACAAATGTTAATAGATGAGCTGCTTCAGGCATCTTTCTGTCCTTCCAATATAAAATGCAGGACATGCCTGGCATACTGCCATATACACATTTTTAGATAAACAATTGTACTTGCCCTTAAGCAGATAGGTCTTCCCATGCATCTCAAATGAATCAATGACATTAATAAATTTACAAAAGTGGCAAAAACCACACTTGGACATTCTACCATTATAGGTATTATTGTTACTATTCCTTTCCAAGACATTTTTGAGACTGTTGCCTTTTCTAAAAATAATTCCAGGTCCTTCGTTAATCCTACTATTAATCAAAGTGTCTTCCCTCAAAAACCACCAATTTTTGTTAATAATATACCTGAGGTTATCCACATCAAGCGAAAATGTTGTAATAAACCCACTCTGTCGAAAATCATCCACTACATCTGGTTCCAAAGTTAATTCATCCATATCAGAAACAATAGTGACCATACCATCTTCAGGTAAAACATTCCCCTCAACAAAGAGGGCATCCCTTAATGATGAATCATTGTGTAACAGGGGCTTAAAAATCCCCCTCCTTCTTTTAGCACTGACCTCTCCAAAGATATCATTAATCAAGGATGATGGGTAACCCCTTTTAACAAACATTTCCTTTAATAGGTTACATTCCAAAATTAAATCAGCTTCATCTGTAACCATTCTGGAAGCCCTAACCATCTGCCCTTTTATGACAGCTTTCTTTTGGTGGTAGGGGTGGGCACTTGACCAATGCAGGAATGCATTGGAATAAGTGGCCTTCCTAAAAATCTTGGAAATAAATCTTTTATTTACTAAATTCTTACATAATTCAGTGTCCAAGTATGAGATGGAATCCATTTTAAATTCAAATGTAAACCTCAAAAAGTCAGTAGTATTATTCATATGTTCAATAAGGGCCTCAGCGGTCTCTAGGTTGGCAGTCCTTCACATTTGGGTGCGCAAAATACTTGGATACCAAGTTGAAGAAATTTCTTGAAGGGGAACAGCATATTTGTCATGATTACTGGGCCTTCCTTTCAGCTATAAATAATTTGAGGTTCCAGGCTGATTATGATTTTTTGACAATTGTTGTTAAGGAATTATATACTGTTATACCCCAAGAAACTGGTTTGGTTTGGGTTAGAGAATTCCTTATCAGCAAAGGAGTGGATGGTAAAGAGATTGATTTATTGGTGTACATTTTGTAATTGGTCCTAACGAATAATTATTTTATGTTTAATGGGGACTTTTACTTGCAGAAAACTGGGGTGGCGATGGGTTCTCCTTGTGGTGCTACTTTTGCAAACATAGTTATGAAGCACTGAGAAAAGGAGTTCCTGTTTAAGGATACCCTGTTTAGGAACAATGTCATCTGGTATACACGTTACCTGGACGATATTTTTATAGTCTGGAAGGGTGGTTTAGAGACCACTGAGGCCCTTATTGAACATATGAATAATACAACTGACTTTTTGAGGTTTACATTTGAATTTAAAATGGATTCCATCTCATACTTGGACACTGAATTATGTAAGGATTTAGTAAATAAAAGATTTATTTCCAAGATTTTTAGGAAGGCCACTTATTCCAATGCATTCCTGCATTGGTCAAGTGCCCACCCCTACCACCAAAAGAAAGCTGTCATAAAAGGGCAGATGGTTAGGGCTTCCAGAATGGCTACGGATGAAGCTGATTTAATTTTGGAATGTAACCTATTAAAGGAAATGTTTGTTAAAAGGGGTTACCCATCATCCTTGATTAATGATATCTTTGGAGAGGTCAGTGCTAAAAAAAGGAGGGTTTTTTTAAGCCCCTGTTACACAATGATTCATCATTAAGGGATGCCCTCTTTGTTGAGGGGGATGTTTTACCTGAAGATGGTATGGTCACTATTGTTTCTGATATGGATGAATTAACTTTGGAACCAGATGTAATGGATGATTTTCGACAGAGTGGGTTTATTACGACATTTTCGCTTGATGCGGATAACCTCAGGTATATTATTAACAAAAATTGGTGTTTTTTGAGGGAAGACACTTTGATTAATAGTAGGATTAACGAAAGACCTGGAATTATTTTTAGAAAAGGCAACAGTCTCAAAAATGTCTTGGAAAGGAATAGTAACAATACTACCTATAATGGTAGAATGTCCAAGTGTGGTTTTTGCCACTTTTGTAAATTTATTAATGTCATTGATTCATTTGAGATGCATGGGAAGACCTATCTGCTTAAGGGCAAGTACAATCGTTTATCTAAAAATGTGTATATGGCAGTATGCCAGGCATGTCCTGCATTTTATATTGGAAGGAAAGAAAGATGCCTGAAGCAGCACATCTACGAACATTTGTACAATATTTAAGAAGCTAAATTTGAATAATGCTCTAGCTAGGCATATAAATCAGTTCCCATCACATGCATTCCTAGTTTTTGTTGTCGATCAAGTGCTTGACATGGATGGGGGGGGGGTCCTATAGCCCTGAAATTGGATGAAAAGGAATTAATATGGCAATTGAGGTTTAACGCACATTCCCTTCCTGGGCTGAATGACAACTTATCTATTAAATGTTTGTTAAAACTAAAATCATGTCTTAGATGAGTTGAATTTAATGTGAAGTTATTGATTTCACTAAAATGTAACTTGCTGTATGAGCATTGATGTTTGGATTTTTAATAGTAATGTGATATATATATATATATATATATATA
Source organism: Protopterus annectens (assembly GCF_019279795.1). NCBI lineage: Eukaryota > Metazoa > Chordata > Ceratodontiformes > Protopteridae > Protopterus > Protopterus annectens. Next base: position 1,048,203,024 of record NC_056747.1, read on the forward strand.
TACATATATATATATATATATATATATATATATATATATATATATATATATGTATATATATTTATGTTCATGTTTCTTTAAGGATAACAAATATGCAATTAATGTTTTAATTAATGTCTTTTGGAGGGATATATAAAGGGCTTGTTGTAATTAATTATTTGATGAAGTTTGCTTGTGAAGTAAACAAAAGCGCTAACATTACTTTCAGCTGGTTTGGTGTGTTTTTCTGGTCTCTTTTTGTATTTATTAGTTTTTGTTTTTTTCGTTTACTCATAGACCCTTATGTAACACATGTAACTCAACTATATAAAATACTCCCATTTTAACTTGAAAGAAAAGTGGAAGATGAGATCCAAAACTCCTAAACTAAAGAAACCTGAAAAAAAAAGAGAATATGTGCTACCATGACAGACAATAAAGCTACAGAATGAGAAGTGCAGTTGACTGCAGTCATACAGTTTGTCTGAATGAAGTGGGAATGTTTAACAGGCTGGATATGGCAGTAGGTTATAATTAGCTATAGTGGCACAGAAAGCAGGACTGTTTTTACCACTGCAAGACATACAGAGCTGATGTGATGCAAAGGAGTGATATTCTATGTGAGATATACCTCACTTTTCCATCACACACACACACACACACACACACACACACACACACACACACACACACACATGGAATGTTTGGAAATATGGTAATAGTATAATGATTTACTGGAAGAATTAAACAAATATATATACAATAAAAGATTCAAAAAGAGAAAATGAGTTGACCCTGAAAAGAAAATGCAGATTTGATAAAAGTAAGCTTGAACTGTATGGTTTCATAATCAAAGGGATTTCACTCGGCCCTGTTAAAATAAAATCCATACATGATACATTTCTCCACCAGCAGATGAAAAAATGTGAGAAGCTTACCAGGGATGGATAATTACAGAGTAAACAGACTTTAGTAAGATACCAGCACCACTGGGAGATTATAAACAAAGGATATAACATTTGAATGTTTTCTTAAACACCAAGAAGCCATGTAACAGATAAAGGTTTTAACTCAGTCAGCTATTTCATTGTGAAACACACGCATTGCAGAACAATACTAGAAGCTAATATGAGTACAGTACTTCTATTATAATACACAGTCAAGTACAGAATGAAAAATAAAAATGCATAGCTTACGTCAGCAGGCCATTATAAGATTTGAAGTAAAGATAATTTTGGAGTGAAAAACACCTAGCAATTCTATGGGGCTATGATTATTTTCATATGTAGTTAATTGGCAAGGAATTTACACTGATCACTGACCACAAATTACCAGAAAAATACTTGACAATCCCAAATGTAAAACATCTCAGAATAGAAAAAAAATCAGTGTTACAGCCCTATCAGTCTAAAATGCAACACAAAAAGAGAAAGAAAAATATTGTGATTATTATCAAAGCATCCTCTTAACTCTACCAAGAAGGGAGAGTGGCATCAGATATTGGTAGATGGCTTGTTAAATATGATGCCTATAGTATGTAAGACTGCAATGACATAACCTGGAATATGCTTCCGTGATCACAACCAGTCAAGAATCATCTCCATAATGATGCAAATGATCAATAAAAAGTCCTCACTCCCAAACGTACATATAACAATATTTGGGGAAAGTAGACACTCCCCATTACAGAGCAAAGCAGTCCTGAGAAATCACTGGTTTTACTCTTAAGGGGAGTAAATAATTTTGGAGACACCCTGGGTTAAGGAAACATAGATATAGTGGCCGATTGTAAATATCAACAGTCATGACAATGGAACAGACAGAGGCTGAAACAGAAAACACACTATGGCAGCAAATGGACAATTTTTGTGAGTGAACATAAATACCACTGACGATAAAATCTAAATGGTCCTGTCATCACTTTGGCATTATTTGAAAGTGGAGTTGATTTATGAATAGTAGTTGTAGCACAGAAATTAGTAAGCCAAAACCTTGCTGTGACTAGTTTATAAACAGCTTAACAGACTTAATTCTCACATCTGATCATGCTGGCTGATTTTCTATTTCTGTAGTGTTTACATTTAAGTCATGTAATAATATATGCACTTGGAAACTGAGCAGGAAATACAGTAATATTACAATGATCAATTGGAAGAATTAAAAAAGGATGACTTACTAAAATGGTGCTTAATTGAGAGAAAATACTTCTTTTTACAAAAAAATATAAAACAAATAGGGAGAGACAGTTTAAAAGCAGAAGATGGCAACAGTATATGTGAAAAATATTTCATCACAAAGGGTTGCATATGGATGGAACAGTTTTCCTGTGATAATTGTGCATCCAAAACAATGGTGCAAGTGAAAAACTCATGGGGCAAATGTAAAAGAAGTTATGGAACAATCTGAAACCGCTTTATATAGAAGTCAAAAGAATTAGTATATTAATTATTAAAGAAGTACATTAAATCTTTTATTGGATTTGGGATGGTGTTGACTAGACTATGTGAACCAATCAGTTTTTATCAATGAACAAAATCTATATTTCTTTCTGGTCATTAAGATGGGTTTTGTGGATTACTGGCAAACTATATACTCAGTGGGGGTAGAGCGACATGAGAAGACTGGAAGATGACAACAGCCACACTGGGTTGTCTAGCAAGAAGACAGGTCTTTAGTTATTGTTTTATATACACCTCCTAGACAGATGGCAAAATACAAATGCAGCTCACATAAGAAAAACATATATACTGCATAATATACAAAACCGTCACCATGAATGCATTTCAGCTTTATTCTTCATGTGTCTGTTTGTTAACCAGGCAAGTGGGCAGGTCCAGAGACTTTTTAAGGACTTGACCTGGGTCTGTATACAAGTAATAATAATAATGCAATATGAACAGTACAGAAGTACTCTGCAATTAAAGTCAGTTAGACAGCATTAACCGTTATAAAGAAAATAGGTTAAAGACAAGTCTTATGTTTAGACAGTTAACACATGACACACTAACAAAGTCAAACAAATGTTTGCATTCAGTTTAGAATTGTAAATACATCAGACCATAAGCTAATGTAACAGTGATACAACAAATATACATAGTACACATAGGAACAGTCACCATAAAAGCAGTGTGTGTGTGTGTGTGTGTGTGTGTGTGTGTGTGTGTGTGTGTGTGTGTGTGTGTGTGTGTGTGTGTGTGTGTGTGTGTGTGTGTGCGTGCACATTTAGGAATATATATATATATATATATATATATATATATATTCAACTCATTGACAAGTTGACTTGTCAAATTGCAAAAAAGCTGGTATAGCTGATCAAAACTCAGTTGAATGAGCATGCTAGCTTTTCTGCTGATTGCAATTGCAGTACACTAAGGATCAGGGAATTTACTCTTTCCCCTATGTACTGTAATCTAGTTGGAATATGTAATTATCAGGAGGTGTGGGGGGTCCAGGGAGGCTTACCTCCCTACAAAAATGTAGACTTTGTGTTGTATAATCATTGTGATTCGAAGTGCTGTGTAGTTGAATCTTTGTGATTCCAGCTGTTCTGGTGTATGACTTAGTACTCAAAGTTTTGATACTTCAGTCATCTGTCATACACTTATTTATATATATATATATATATATATATATATATATATATATATATATATGTATGATTTTAATATTTCTATGTATATGTGTGTGCATGTGTGTATACAATTATGCATGTGTACATTGTATATATGTTATACATTTTCAGAGATACTTAGCTAGTCATCTGTGAAGATCTTAAGAAGCGTAGTAGCCTTACATTCTCATAGTAGTTTTAGCCTTTATGTTTTGCATATAAATAACCTGAAGGTGGGATGAACAAGGATATGTTTAGACATTTATATGTTTCTCCTATCCTTCATGGACAGTGATGCTAAACTGGGGATGAATTTGTGGTTATCCATCTATTTGTCCAAATTGTATTTATATAGATTTAAAAAAATACTTTGCTTTATGTGGAGTGGAAAACAGTTCCATAAAAGTGGCATCTTCTCTGATAAATATCTACAACTCTTAGGGGATTTGAACCCCAAACTTATTTTCTAATAGTCTAGCAAGCACTTCACTACTAAGCTGAGATACAGAAGCATTCACATTGAAGGTCTCAGTGAAGCAAATTTCAGGTGAATGTTACACATTTACAAAATGGAAATATAAAAGTAAAAAAATATATGCAACCATGAAGGAATAAGAGTTCAGTATACCTTTCAGTAACACTCTACAAACCACTTCATTTAAGAACTGTGCTTCTGAAGCAGTTACACTGAAAGTATAGGTGATTATTACTCATTTACAGAATGGAAACAGAAAAGTAAAAAAAAGGCAACCCTGATAGGATTTGAATCCAATACGTTTTTTATTGGTACTCTACTAATAACTTTACAAGCCGAGCCATTCATCAATCAGGTGTCAGTGAAGCACATAGCAGGTGATTGTTACACATTTACTGAATGGAAGCAGCTAAGCCGAATGTAAAGAGAATGCAACCCTGAGGGATTTGAATCACCATGTTCACTGATACTCTATAAATCACTTTATTTACAAACTGAACCTCTGAAGCAGTCATATTGAATGTGTTAGTAAAGCATATAGCAGGTGATTGTTACACATTTACAGAATGGAAACAGAATAGTAAAAAAAAAAAATACAACCCTGAGTGGATTTGAACCAAATATCCTTATTTGTTGACATTTTAGAAAGTATTTCACTTACAAGCTGAACTAGTGAAGAACATAGCAGGTGATTGTTGCACATTTACAGAATGGAAACACAGAAGTCAAAAAATAAGGACAACGCTGAGGGGATCTGAAACCTCCCTTCTTTTCAGCAACACTTTACAAATTACTTAATTTGCAAGCTTAGCCATTGAAGTAATCAGATGTATAGCTTTCTTGTTTGTTTGTACTTGGACATCAATGATGCTCTTTAAGACCCATCGCTCAAAGTACCACCATAAAAAAATAAGCAATTTAGAAGCCCTATATGGGCATGCACATGGTAACTTTATCTATTTTTTGAACAGATTAAAGGATGAGCATTTGCATATAAAAAGAGATGAAAGAGGGATGCAAACAGAGGGTAGAACAGAAGGTGAGCAAATAATGAATGAACAGGGTGAAGGTGGTGTAGTAGGAAGATGCTTTTTTTTTGGGACAGTTGCCCGTTTTACATTTTTGAAGAGAAAGGATAGATGGCGAAGGAATTAGGGGAAGTAAGAGGAAGGTGAGAATGTTAGATTAGGCAGCAGGGGGAGACAGACATGACTGACATGGCATATGGTAACACACTTGAGGGACAGAGAACACAGTTGTGAAGAGAAGATCAGACAGTCAGAGAGAAGACAATGGAGAGGACTGAATGACCAACAGGGGTGGGCATAAACACAAAAGGGAGGGGAACAACAGGTTGGGGATAGGTGGGAGAGAGACAACAGTTTGGGGAATCAGGTGGGTTGTTCAGCTACAGTCTCTGCCAGCTGAGACCCAGTGCATGATTATGTATCACCCTGGGTGCCATCACCACTGGACCCTGTCTTAGATGGTGGAGACAGTGCTGGACAGGGACAAGATTCAATGAGTCGGCTGAGAAGGGGTTCCTTATCGTCAAGTTGGGCATCCAATCTCTTGCATATAATATCTCACCCACATGATCTGCCAGCTGCCAGCAGGTGACAAAGCCATCATCTCCACTCTCACTGCCACCAGTGGGTGTAACCATCATCAGTGCAGTGCTGCCTGAAGGTGCAGGGAGGGCAAGAGGTGTGCAGGTGTGTGTGGAAGACTAGGACCCAGATGTGCTGAATGCTTCTGGTGATAGTGGTGACATTACTGCTGTTGCCACTGCAGGGAGAAGGCCAACAGACCTTGCCAGTGGGTTGGGTGCATGTTATTGTACTGCTGCATATAATAATAAAATAAATGAAATGAAATAAAAATAATAAAGAAAATAAATGTGTTTAAGAGAGAGGAAGGTGGCCAAGGAGTGTGGGAGAGAGTGAAGTGCAAATACACTGAAAAGCTGAAGTTCTGACTATGTTGAAAATGGTATAGTCAAATAATATAGTTGTTGGACCAAACAACAATTAATTAATTTAACAAGCTAACCAGCATATATAACTGAAAGATGAAACTGAACTGACACTCACTATCACATGCTACCTGACAGACAGAGGATTAATGTGATAAGCTGTTTAGACAGGTATACAGGTGTCTGTACTCATACCTGCAGTATTTTGCTGACAAAAGACCAATGCACATAGACAAAGAATAGATACTGCTCAAACATACACATATTTTAGTCAGGGGAAATATTCAAGGGACACAAGCCCTGTTGTATATTTAAACATGTACTGTCAAGTAATAATAATGATCTTACAAATATGCCCCATGTAATAATACAGTTATACTAACTAGAAAGAAAAATAAATGTTAAACATTTTTCATGGTAACACAGCATTAGTGATGATTTAGCCTACATCCATCCTCATAATGTGAGAACACAGCCTTTATATCCGGACACAAAAGTTCACCTATAAAAGGGAATGCATGCAGAAACATAACACTAAGCAGGCATACTGCAACCTTTGAGGTATGACAGTAATGACACAACTGGCACTAAAATATTAACGTTATACATTTTTTAATAAATCCATACCATTATTAACATTAAATCTGAGACATTTTGAAGCAGGTGTACTCACCCCTGTGCTCTCTGAGATGCTCTAACCATCTTCTGTGCAGCTGTCCATTTGCTTGGATATCTTCAGGCAATGTAGACATAGAGGGCACTGTGTAATATCAGTGGCTGACATGAAGTGCCATATTTTAGGGTGAGCCTAACATAACTTACAATACATAGGTAGTGCCTGTTCTTTGACTACATTCTTCCATTGGAGTAAGAGGTCAGGATTGCAGGACCTCATGTCATTGTAATGGTGATGGCACTGTTCAGTTGTGTGTGGGATACCATTTGCATGGATGACAATCTGGACTAGACCATTCTAGGATTCAATTTTATACTGAGGACCTATATAGCCCTCTTTGATAAGCATCCAGCTGTAATCATTATGGAGGAGGTAAAGAAATATCTTTGCACTTAAAAGGAGCACTACCTTCTCTTTCTCCAGCCATGATGTCTTCCCTTGAACAATACCAGTGAAAATGGTAGGAATTGGTGCCCATATGAGTGTCCCATCTTCTGCTCAATGAAGGGCTTTGACAGCTATCTCATTTGAATGATAGATGGCAACCTCAGAAAATACAGAAACTATGTTAATTTGGTTCACAATGCCATTTTAAGGTGTGAAGCATGTGAGTCCTCAATGCCACTGTCTGCTGTTGAGGCAAAATGCTCTACAGTGACTCCCATGTCCAGATGTTTTCATAAGTAGTGACCCCTCCCCAAAAAAAGCATAGGCCAGCCACACATGTGCTGCTCCCTGCAAGGACCCAGACATGTGCACAACATCAAGTAGAATTCTGCACAATGTTAATCAGGTGTGCTCATCATGCAAACTGAACGATTCAAAAATAATAATGAGTTGAGGCCTAATTAGCATACTCATCACACTAAGAATGACATGATATAAGCATGATGAGAAGCACACAGCCTTATCACGCTATGGAAGGAAGCACTGTTGCCAGAGTTCAATTCCATAGAAGTGTGACTTTTCAAAGCAATTTTTTCAGTTTATGATATCTTCTATAAGATGAGTGCTACTTCTTACAAATAAATTTATTTGTATGACATATATTTGTACCCATTTTTGAACCTGCTGCCTGTAACGGTTGTTAGTTTGTCAGCATTTTTATATGTGTTAGCTAAAGTGTATTGTGGAGAAGATAGCAAGAGTAGTGTGCAGGATTGTTAAGCTGTATGGGAGACACACCCCTGAGCTGATATTCAGAGTACTATTCAATACTGTTTTAGTGTTGTAAGCCTTGCACATACGTCATTAGCCACAAGATTTGTAACAGTGCTAGTGTAATGGTTATGTGTGTTGGTCAGTTGCACTTCTGTGATTGTTTTGTAGGGAATATGTGGTCAGGAACCTAGATGCATGATATTTACTTAAAGAGTGTGGATGCAGATATCTAACTGTCAGGTACATAATATATATGGCATGCTACATGGCATAGCAGAATAGTAGCAGTGGTAGGATTTGTTCTGCTTTTGGAGGAACAAAGCTGTTAATTCCACTGTTATCCATACTATAGATCAATGTGTGTGTATGTATCTTTAAGAAGCTATCCAAGAGCTTGCACACATATGTAAATACTGCAAACCTGACTGCCATTTTGTAGTAAGCTGTTGAGATGTAAGCATGTTATGTATGTAAGGTCTGTCTGTTAATCAGTTTGTTTATATTTTATGATGCTGCTATCCATCCTGATGTGTTTCTATTTAATAAAGCATCTAAACAATCTATCCCACCTGCTTGTCATCTATGTTAGAGAGGGATGAGTGATGTGGTGTCAGAAGATGCATGTCTAAAAGGGCATGGTTATAAAGGGAGCATAGTCAAAATGACTTGTTGCTAGAAAGAGTTTCAGTTTCTTCAATTTGAGTCTGAGAGGCACCCAGTTGTTATTGGAGGAATATATAGGAGTGGATCATCTCTGCTGCACGTATAATTTACAAAACAGGTCAGAAACGAATTTTAGATGTTAAAACTTACTCTAATAATTTCTTATTCGCAAAATATGAAATGAGGCATACAGAATGTTCTAAACGATATTCAAATAAACCAATATGTCCGATATTTATAAAAGATATTCAAATTACTATAAAAAATATTTGAAATAAAGTCTGAATTGCATAAAACAAATAAAATAAGAGGAAGCAACCGCATTTTCGCTAAGCACATATTTTTCATATTAATTACAGATATCCGAGTTGTCAGAAGTGTATAAAGTGTTTGCATGTTTGTGCAGTATTACAATAAAGTTATTTCACAAAATACAGCCATTTCAGAGCATATTTCGTAAAGTACAGTGTTTCAAAGAATTTATTGTGCATGTGAATGTTATTACAAGCTCACCGAACAGTTTGTTCATACATAATTGCAAGGGCCATATTTTCAATGTATTTGTGCACACTTTGTGGGCATGGCAGATGGATTTCAAAAATCCAGTTCACTTGTGTTTGACAGTAATATTGCAGAGAACTGGAGAGTGTTTGAGCAAGAGTATGACATTTTCATACAGGCTGCATTTTTTTGATAAAGATGACCATACAAAGGCATTCATTCTGCTTAATTTAGCTGGATCAGAAGCCATTGAAAGGGAGCATTCATTTGTGTATGCACCTGCTGTCTTTGCAGGAGAGAGGGAAAACCATCATATTGTTCTACCGGCTGAGTCAAGGGATGACCCTGGCTGCTTAAAATGTAAATTTAGATAAATGTTTAACCCCCAGATGAATGTTAAAATGGAAAGGCACTTATTTTACACAAGAGATATAAAGCCTGGTGAAACATTTGCAGCATATATAACTGACTTGAAGAATAAGGCTAAACCATGTAGATTTGGTGATTTAAGGGATAAGTCAATAAAGTACAGACTTGTGTGTGGCATTAAAGATAATGCTGTGAGAAAGATGTCACTTCGTGACAGTGACTTAACTTTGAATAAGGCCTTTGAGATTTGTGAGATATACGAGCTCACAGAACAGCACACACATATGCTTACAAATTAAAAATGCATGATTCCAGTAACTTCTAGAGCTCATGTCGATGGTATGCAGCATGTAGTTAAAAAAAACAGGCCCGAGCACATGGCAGCAACTGTAGCCCCTGCAGCACCCACTGGTAAACCCCAGAGATGTCCAGCAAATTCCAGAGTTCGTACAGTCTCGGTAAAGCATAAAAGTGAGTCAGCAAACTCAAAGCATGGGCACCCACCCAGTTTCATTTCCAGCTGTCATAATTGTGGTGGAAATCATGAATCTAAAAGGGAAGTATGTTTAGCTTGTGGTTAGCAGTGCCACAAGTGCTATAAGTGGAATAATTTCAAAAGATTTTGTAAATCAAAAGGCCCACATCCTTTCATTAAAAGGGAACATTTTAAGAAATGAGTTGATCAATTAGAAAGCTGCAACCCTTTATGTTGATGGTATATCAGTGCTTTATGAAACAGTCAATGCAGTAGATTCAAGGGCAAAGAATGAAGTTTTTTGTACTGTTCAGATAAATGGAAAACCCATAGAGCTGAAAGTTGACACAGGTTCCAAGTGCAATGTTATGTCAGCAGAAACATTGCTAGAGTATGTAAAGGTGAAAGGCTTGATTTGGCAAAGTGTGTGAAGCTTGTTATTTATGGAGGTGAAGAAATCCAGACTGAAGGCTCAGTAGGTCTTTTATGTTGCTCTGCTGGGAGATGTCATGACTTGTTATTTTATGTGGTCAAGAGGCATGTCTAGTCATTATTTGGGCTCAGAGACAGTTTGAAAATGAGACTGTTTTCATTTAATAAGGAAGTCCATCATGTTAGCTAAGGGCTTTTCATCCAGAAAAAAGGAGGTCATTGTCCCACTGTACTCATCCCTCATTAGACCCATTATAGAGTATAATGCCCTGTTTGGTATGTACCTCACAAGCCATCTGCAACAGCTGGAAAGGCCGCAGAAATACCTCACTAAAAGAATCACAGGCTTAAAGCAGATGCCATATGCTGACCATCTAAAAAAACTCCAGCTATACTCTGTGGCATATCGTCTACTCAGAGGCAATCTCTGCTTAACATACAAGGCCATGTCAAACCCTGAGCTGTTGGATATGCTCCACTTAAAGAAATCCCAATCCCTCAGAGCCACACGCTCCAGGGATCTAAACCTTGTCATCACAATGAACAAAACATGCTGGAGGGATAGGTTTCTGACCCAGAGACTCCCCATACTCTGGAATAGACTGCCCATACATGTCAAGCAGAGCGGCTCCTTGGCCCTCTTCAAAAGGAACTTTGATGATTGGATGGGAGATAGGAAATTCACCCCGGGGATCATGTCAGTCACCCTGCTAGACAGGGGTCTAGGGAAGTAAATATTGTGGGAAGAAATATCCAGGGAATTGTTATTGCTAGGCTTGTATAGGCCCTAGGGCCGATAGCCTAGTACCAACCTATGAACCTAAAAGACCACTACTCTAATTTCGTCCATTTTATTTTTTCTACCTATGTTGATCCTTTTGAAAACAAACTAGGGAAGCTTCCAGTTGTGTACTCCATGAAGTTAGACCCAGATGTTAGTCCAGCTATCAGGCCAGCTCAGAAAGTTCCAATAGCCATGCAGGACAGAGTGAAAGACGAGTTAGATAAAATGGTGTGTCAAGGTGTGATTTGTCCAGTAGACAAACCTACTGAATGGGTATCTTTCATAGTGGTAGCTCATAAAAAAGCTCAGATGACATCAGAATATGCATTAATTCACAAGATTTGAACAATGCACTAAAAAGACCTCATCATCCAATGCACACAGTCAAAGAAGTCAATGATGTCAAATGCCACTGTTTTTTCTGTCTTAGATGCAAAGAGTTCATTTTGGCAAATTCAGCTTGACAAGAAATCATCATTGCTCACTACATTCAGTACTCCATTTGGCAGGTACAGATTGTTGAGAATGTCATTTGGGATATAAATTCTGCAAGCCAAGTCCTTCAACGTGAAATGGAGCAAATGTTTTTTGGGCATCCTTGTGCTATTATAATAGATGACATACTAGTAGGAGGTAATGGTGAAGCTGAGCATGACAGAAAAATCAGAAATCTTCTGGAAAGAGCATGTCAAGTGAATTTTAAACTCAGTCCACAGAAACGCAAATTCAGGCTAAAAGAAGTTACTTATGTTGGTAATTTATTTGCTAGTTCCAGCCTATGACCAGACCCTTCTAAACAAATAGCCATTCTATAACTACCTAGGCAAGTTCATTCAAGACTTGAGCCAACTTTCAGCACTGCTTAGAGAGCTGATACATAAAGCTGTATCCTGGTTTTAGTTAGAGCAGGGCCAAAGAGTATTTGATGTCCTGAAACTGAGAATTGCCAGTTCACCAACTATCAGATATTATGAAGTTCACAAGCCAGTTACTCTTTTGTGTGATGTTTCAAGATACGGTCTAGGTGCAGTCATTCTACAAGAGCCTCAACCTGTTGCCCATGCATCGAGAACTCTTATCCAAACTGAAATGCAGTATGCTCAGATCAGGAAAGGGCTTTTTGCAATTGTGTTTGCATGTTCAAAATTCCATTATTATATTTATGGTAGACCTATCCAGATCAAAATAGACCACCAACCTCTAGTTACTATCTTGAGGAAAGCCTATGTATACAGCTCCAGCCAGATTGCAATGTATGATGTTGACATTGCAAAAGTATAATCTTACTCTTTTCACACTTCTTTATCTCGCTGATAAATTGTCTAGATTGCCCAGAAACACCACTGAACAGCATGAGAATGAGAACCTTGATTTGAAGTCATGAAGGTGAGAATTATTTCTTCCACATGTCTTGATGAGTTGAGTAATCATACAACCACATATCCAGTTTTACAAAGGCTCAACCACTTTATCAATCAAGGATGACCATCAAAGCAATCTAGTTTACCTCAAGAAGTGCAACCATATTTTCCATGCAGAATTGAGATTTTGTCTGACAATGGTATCATCATGAAATGTCCAAAAGTGATTGCTCCAAAGTCCTTGCAACAAGAGTACATTGCTATCTTGCACTGTGGTCACCCAGGAGAAAGCAGACACTACCAAAAGATGGCTAAGAGGTATTTTGGACTTTTGTGTCACAAGACATTGAGAGAGTACTTTCATCTTGTTCCATGTGTAATAGTACTAAGCCACATCAACAAAAGGAACCGCTTGATCTAAACCAGATTCCTGAACTACCTTGGTCGGCAGTAGCTGCTGACATTTTCAAGTGAAATAGTCAACATTATTTGGTGTTAGTAGACTCTTATTCTAATTGGTTTGAGATTGACCCACTTCCTAATCTAGCATTCGATGCTGTCATTACTAAGATGAAGTGTTATTTTGCAGTCCATGGTAGTCCGCAAAATGTTATTTCTGACAATGGCACGCAGTTGCCAACAGTTCAAAAGATTTGCCAAAGAGTGGGACTTTACTCATGTCACGAGTAGCCTGAAGTATGCACAGTCAAATAGTTTATTAGAATGTGCAGTTCAATGTGCAAAACAGTTACTCGAGAAGTCAGTAGTGATGTTTTCCTGAATCTCTTGAATCTCAGAAATATTCCTCATGATAAACATCTTGGTTCACCTGCTCACCAACTTCTGTCAAGACAAACCAGAAACACGTTACCAATTAGCAATCAGTTGTTGGTTCCATGTGTTAAGAACAACAGGTCAGTGAAACCCAATCTATTGATGAAGCTTTTAATCCAGAAGTCCTACTACGATAAGACCAGCAAACTGCTCAATCCATTATGAGAAGGAGAAGTGCTAAGGATGCAAACGTCCAAAGGTTATGATCAGATTGGAGTCATGAAGAATATTTGCCCAGAGCTTAGATCATACATTGTGGAATCACAAGGAGTAGAGTTTAGTTGGAACTGGAAACATTTGATGGTAGTGTCCGAGCCTATACTACAGCACATAGCCTGTAAGAAAGACTCTTTACTTCAGAGTAAGTTATCCAGTGTTCTAGTTCCAGAGAAAGTTACAGAGAATATTTCCATTCCTGTGATGAACCCAGAAGTTTCTGATATGAGTTGTTCACTGAAAACTGTCCCTGTTGCTAAACCCAGTCCAGATTGTTATGTTACCAGATCCGGTCATATCTCCAGATCATGTTATAGATACACGGCAACTTGGACATGAACATTGTGTTTGTTTCTAATGTCTTTAATAATGCATGTCTAACTCCAATGTCGTTTTTACTAAGGACAATCTTTTTAAGAAGGAAGATGTATATCAATGTGTGTGTATGTAACTTTAAGAAGCTATCCAAGGGCTTGCACAAGTGTATAAATACTGAACATGTGCAAGCCTGACTGCCATTTTGTAGTAAGCTGTTGAGATGTAAGCATGTATGTACGTAAGGTCTATTTGTTAATCAGTGTGTTTATATTTTATGAAACTGCTATTCATCCTGATGTGTTTCTATGTAATAAAGCATCTAAATGAAGTATCCCACCTTCTTGTCATCTGTGTTAGAGAGGGATGAGCAACACATACTAAAAGAACAAAAAACAGGGCACACAGAAAAAAAAACTACTGCATTTGTTAGGAAATCAACATGTGGGCATGAGCCAAAATTCTCAAATGCTGATAATGAGGTGATACTCCAGGCCATCTATATCCATGGCTGCCAGCTCTTTGATGTCCATGCAGATGACCATCCCTACTGTGACCCTCCTTGAGCTGAAATTGTCCTTGCTCTTACCCTGACTAAAGCCTCATCTACTTCTATATCCCTGCAATTTCTTATTCATAGCAACTAACCCCCTACACTAAAAGGTTTGAAAAGAGAAACTGTAATATCATTGCAGATACTCTGTATATAAGCTGCACCTATAGATTTGATAAAAGAAACTGTAACATATTATAGCAATAACCCATGCCTGGGTGTGGGTAATGCTGGATTTACCCACTGTTGGTGTGGTTTGGTCAGGAGGGCAAAGCCCGAGTGGCCAAACAAAGCCAACCGTGGGTAAATCCAGCATTACCCACACCCAGAAGTGGGTTATTGCTATTATACAATGACATTATTTAAGAAAAAAATACTTTTCTTAAATAATGGCATTGTATAATGCCTCCTTGCTGCCCTTCCGCGGCTGTCTGGTATTCTGTGGCAGTTCTGATATACTGCTCATGCGTATGCCTACGCAGTACATCAGAGCTGTGGGCAAAAGCAATGGAGAAAGCAAGATCTCCGTTGCTTTTTACAAACTATTTCGCTATGTTAAAGGAGTTTAACATAGCGAGACAGTTTTAAAAAAAAAAAAAGCAACGGAGAATCTCCGTTGCTTATTTTAAAGCTGTCTTGCTATGTTAAACCCATTTAACATAGCGAGACAGTTTTGAAAAAAGCAATGGAGAAAGCAAGATCTCTGTTGCTTTTTACAAACTGTTTTGCTATGTTAAATGGGTTTAACATAGCGAGACAGCTTTAAAAAAGGCAACGGAGAATCTCCGTTGCTTTTTTTTAAAGCGGTCTCGCTATGTTAAACTTGTTTAACATAGCGAGACAGTGTTGCTGTAAGAGTTATAGTAATGGAAAAAGTCTGGGCGACCAGACCTTTTTCCATTACTATAACTCGGATTTACAATGTGCATGCTGACCAATCAGCGTGCACATTTTTGAATATTAATGGGGGTCGTTGTATAATTGTATATATTTCTGAATATAAACTATATTCTTCATAAGCTTGAAATGTGAGACTGTAACTTGTATGTTAATACAATATGTTTGTGCATATACTGTAACTTGCTTATCTTTATCTGTTTGTAAGTTTGGAGCTTTTCTCCCTGGGCCTCCACTGAAAATGGACATGTATCCAGTCAGACTATCCCAGTCAACAAATGTAAAATAAAATAAATACAATAAATGAATAAAATTCTCACCTATATTTATATGATTGGTAGGCAGAACCTCAGGTATGAAATGGTCCACTGCAGGGGCACAGGTGTGATCTATAGTGCCAACAACCAGGCAGAAGCTGTGGCATGGAATGTAAGGCAACAGATGGAGGGCCTTTGAGTGAACCACCTCTTACAGAGATGGAGGAATCCCTGGATTCTCTTAAAGGCAGTACCATCTCCACAGGCTACCATAAGTGTGGTGCTGAATGTTGCGCCAGAGCTGGAGAAGCCCCATAGAGTATCCACTGTGGATGCCCTAGATATAAATACTATATCATTTTATCAAGACCTGCAGGACCTTTTTTAGCTCTTAGTGACTATAAAATTCAAGTGATTCTGCTAATTTACATTATACAGACACATAGGGGATTCAATGGCCACAACCATCTGCACAAGCTATGGCATCAGTATTAGCTTTTGTTATGTCTGTAGCTGTAATAATGTAAGTTACATGTCTTGTGATGCTAGGTCAAACCTACATTAGATAATGTGCAATTTAGTGTACTCACAGGTGCTTTTCATTTGGCACTAATGTAGTGGAACTGCCCCATCTGATGTTGAGGTAACCTCTGACAAAGATGGAGGTTATGAGCTGGCACTGTCAGGGGTGCAGGGTGTGGGTTTCGCACATGTAAGGTGACCAGTGAATTCCCGACTCATACCATGGACAGAGTTTCTATGTCTATGGATACTCATGCTTCCCAAACAGCAGAAAGAGAAAACAGGTTGATGGTGACACTGTAGATTAGGGGAAATGTGCTAACTCCCAGTAGAATGATGTCTGAATCTGCCACTAATACTTGTGGGCTGAGAGACCCACACAGGATGGTTGGTAATGGTTTCCTCCCACCCACTGAAGTTGGTGTGTCAGAGGCAGCAACCTGATGTATGTGCAGAGACATCATAGAGGCACAGGCTAGTGTCACCGTAGCCATGGCAGAGACAGTGAGGATAATCCAGGGTGTGCATGTTGACCTGTGGGAGTGCATGTCCCATGTATGTGATTCTTCAAACAGAGTGAGTCACACACTGTAACATGGAATGTCTTCTTTGCTCATTTACTAGGGCTGAGGGAATGCACTCAGAGCTGGTCAACTGCTGGATCCAAAGATATTAGTCACTGTGGCCACAGACATGCAAGATCCCTCTCATGCAGTGCTAGCACTCACACAGCAACATCATTTGTGGAGGTGTTTACTCCCAGGAGAGGCTGTCTCTGTAGTTGTGGCCATCTCTATGTTAGCACCTCTTCTAGCAGACTTCCCTTGAGGTTACACAGCACTCCAGCATCTAGCCAGTGTTGTGATACAGCCAGTGCAACTCCTGGCAGATCCAGCTGTCATGGGTGGGGTTGTACACAGGATGCTAAAACCTCTGCCATACATACTTTCGATCTGTCCAGTAGACAGAGCAGCAGTGCTGCACTGACTGCTGAGGCTATGTCTCTGCAGACCCACAGTCACACCATGAAAGCCTCCAGCACTATACATCAATTGACTCTGGCCCTACCGTTTTTGACATTAACCCCATACCAATTCTTACATTTCACATAACCACACTTTTTAGTTTTATACTCCTCAACACTCACACAAACACACTTTTCCATGAAAGACATTCACTCCTACTCTCTTCTTCACTAATGCAAATGATGACCACTCTGCCTTGCCCTTTGTCCATTGATACTTGGGTTACCTGTATGTGAAGCAAAGCATGGCCAACCTATGCATGAGTAAGCACAGTGTAGTGTTGGTTTTGCATGTATCATTTTTTCTGTAGTTTATCTGCATAACTCTTATTTACTATGTTGATACCATGCACAATCCACTGACTCTTTACTAGTGCCACTGCATACTGTGCCAGCCTCTATCTGGCATGATCATACCCTGCAGCTGGCTCCTCCTCCAACAGTCATTGACTCTGCCTCTGCTGCTGGTTGTACTTGTGACTGCTGCCTCTGTAAGAGCTCATCCTGTTGTAACTGCTTAATAAGTCTAAGACTGTAAAAACTGCACACACACACACGCACACACGCACATACACACACACACGCGCACACGCGCACACGCGCACACGCGCACACACACACACACACACACACACACACACACACACACACACACACACACACACATTATTGTGACACATGTGGCAGGGTCATACTGCCAGGCAGTGCCAATGTAGACAGACAGTGAAAGTGTGCCTTCAGCAGCTCAGAAATGTTTTTGGTTTGCGATAATACACAGCTCTACTCATAGTTTATTTGATTGTGTGGATTTCTTATGGGGTTCATGAGCTAGAGTTCCAGAGCACATCCAGTACTGGCAATAGATGCCTCTTTGGGAAGTTACCCCTCAGAAACCGTTGGTACAAGTCACATATGTGCCATGTGTGGGAGTCATGAAAACTGTCTGGGTAGCCTGCACACATATTACAGACCACCTGGCAGTTGATGGAGTGATGCCCTTTGCAGTACCATCTTCCCAGTTTGCCAGGTAGAGCCATTATTTCAATGTGGGTAAAGTCCCTGTTTCCCAGTACCTCAGGGAAATGGAATACATCATAGAAATCCTGCATGATGTTGGCTCTCTCCTCTTCAGTAAGTAGGAACCAACAGGAGTCAACCATGGATTGTGTATCTGAAGCATAACATTGAAAAACTGATGGAGTATTCTTGAGGCAGACACTTGCAATTCCCCCACTGTGCCCTCAGCAGGTCTCTGAAAGGACTCTGTAGCTAATATTTGACAAGTCATGCATACCTTGTTATCCTCTGCATTAGGCGCTTCATGACTGCCATGGGGCTGCCAATGAGTCTGACACATTTCCACAATTTGTTGCATGGTGTCCCTGTAAACATGGTATCAGCCCACAATGCAGTGTACTGGAGGATGTGAAATGTTAAGCATGGTCAGGTGACCCTGTGCCTCTAGGACTGACATTGTCTACTGTCAGGCACAACAACTGAATTACAGCCTCCTGCAGATTTACAATGGCTGTGGTAACCCTAAACATAATTGCATGATTTACTCTGTCTGAACATGGGTGTATGGCCGGGTTACAATATACTGCGGGTGCAGCTCAGCTGCATGGCATTTGAAGGTGTGAATTACTCTGCCTTCTTGTTTTGCATCACTATCATACAGCACTTCATTATACAGTCATTGACATATACTGTGACTGACTGTGTTATTTGGCATTGCCACGTCATGTGGCTTGGTTTTCTGCATCCCACATACTCTGCACATTGCTGCTCATTGCACAAATTCACTTAGCATGATGTGGTAACAGTTTCTGGATCTGGCCCAAAGTCTCTTCTACAAAACATGCACTTTCCTAAAATAAAAGCTCATCAGCACATGTTCAGGTGAACAGTCACTATTACACCAGCACATTTTGGCATAATGAAATCATGTATTACCCCTCAAGAATAATACAGGTAACCTCTCTGCTACCAGGACTTCCATAGACAAATATAGACCTTTCACTGGACACCTGTCTCAGAGTTTGTAGCCCTGACCTCAGGCAATCTCTTTTTCACCTCACATAGCTTCAGAAATGTAAGTGATCCAGACACCTTTGAACTTACAGATGAAATTTGCTATCATGAACTTGACCTTTCCTCAAATAGGTGCAGGTTAACACTAATTTCCCCACTTGGAAACTCAGGCGTGCTGGTTTAAAAAGTCATCATTACTCCTCTTCCTAAGTTTTCTCATACTTTAGTTTTCCTATCATTCTTTTACCATCTAAGTATTCCTTGTTTGGCCCAAATTGCTCTCAGAGTTGAAAAATGCTCTTGTTTCTGCCCTATTTACCTTACCTGTTGAAGAGTTATTGAGTGGGACTGCCACACTATGTCGATATCTCTCTCTCGCTCTCTATATATGTCTATAAAGCTATATCTATATACAGATGTGTGTGTGTGTAAAACAGTGACTGTTGTATATATACCTATATAGTGTTTTGGAGTTCTGACGTAAGATGTATACTTCTAATTTACTATAGATGTGTGCTTCATTGAACCAGTGTACCACTAAAGGTACCGAGCTGTATTATGAGTATTTGACATGTACATACATATCAGGTCTGCCTATGCCTATATTATACTACATAGCTTGCAAAGATGTAATGTGTGAGGTGTTGATGGAGTACCTCTGTCTCAACAGCATATCTGTAGTAGGTACTGTTTTCCTATCATTGTCTTAGCCTGTATTGCATGGTATATTTGTGTACACCTCCTGCTTGTAATTGTTACTCTGGTATCCACATCAGGTACTTGTCTAGAGCTATGTCTGTTGCATTTACAGATGTCATTATATAAGTGTAATGGATGGCATAGATGTGCAACTTCATAGTAGCTGAAAATGAAGTTATACAACAGACACACAACTCATGGAGGACTCCTGTTGAGTTTGGGGGGTGCTGACCAGTCTCTGTGGGATCATGTCTGGGAGCCAGTGGCATTGGTTCTATGGGTGGGTGGAATCACACAATGCAGCAATGTTAAAGGTGTGCCACCAACATGGCAGGGTAGGGCAACAGTATGGCATGCAGTGTAGTTGTATAAAGGTCAGCCATCCCATTGGGGATCACCTAATATTGAATGCCTAACAGACATGGGGGAGTTCCTGGTGTCCCTGCATATAGATGAATGCATGGGTATCATACATGGAGGAGTGGATAAAGGTATCATGATGACCCAACTCTTATGAATCACAGTGGGACATGCACTAGTTTATTAACAAATAAATGGACTATACATAACACCTGTGCAGATACAGGCTATTGGCAGGCCACAAACACCAGTGTATGTTTCCCATAAGTACTTCAGGCATGTGCTTGGGCACAGGGGAATGGCAGTGGATGTATGTGCCTGTATGACCACTATTTGCATGGACACCACAGGGCCTATCATTTAATGCGGGTAGTCATTTTCAATCTGCTGTGTCTTCTGTTGTGTATTTACAAACCAAACTGGTGCTACAGTGACATGAATGGGGGCTGAAGCAGAACAACAGCTATAATCACCACTTGGACAGGGTATGACAATGATGTGAAGGCACATATTAAGTCATAGTCAGATGACACAATTGGCACTGTCTGTCTCCATCCTGGGTTGTCCTTCCCTCATTGTATGGGGTGAAGGTGAACCCTTTTCCACAACTGATCTCAAGACTGTACAGCATGAGTACTTACCACCCCAGTTGGAGGGCTTCCCCCCATGACTGAGAGCACCAGCACTCTGGCTGCAGTACCTGTAGTTGTAGCTTAGGAGCACAGTGTATCTGATGTGGTTATACCCGCAGTATAACATCCTAGCAAGGGTTCCCAGTTCCATCACATATCACAGCCAACCCCTGATATGCAGTCAGTGCTGGGACTCAATCAGCAGATGTACAGAGCTATCATCTGGGCAGAGTCCACAGCTATCCAAGCCAACATAGAGCTGATTGGTGTGTTGTATGACAACCCTCAGGATGTCATTCAGTACTGCCAATACATTTATGAGGTCATGATGGGTCTCATGAGTGTTGTGCTAGCACACACCTCTGCCATACAGAGAATCATAAGTGTTGCCATCACTACCTTGTCCAGCAGTGTGGTCTGTGGTAGGGGCAGGTACTTACGCTGGGAGGCCATCACAGGTTACTTAATCTGCACGTATGAGCACAGAAGTATGACACACCATGGCTTCCTGTTATGGGTGGTCATGAATGCCAGCCTCCAGGGCAGGACACCTCATCAGCAGACTCAGTCATGGTCATAGTCCCTCAGTACCACATCTTCCCTGTCATGGGGGAGCTCTAGTCCTTCCACCTCAAGCCAGTACTATAGTCCTACCTCATGGCTACATATTTGTATACCCTCACAATCACAGTATATCCTCCCACTGTGAGACCCCTGTCTCTACCTCTAGTGACATTCTCCTCTCACCTATGTTGTTTTTACAATAGCATGTCATGTGTCTCTTGGCACCTGTGCATGTGATGGGGACTGTGCCCCACTCCACCTTCCCTCCTGTGATTGGTGTATATAGAGGTGTCTAATGCATAGGTTAACTCGACCATGCACTGCCTGGCATAGCCTTTATATACCACTGCATGCATCATGTACCACTGCATCAGATTTGTTCTCTGTGACACTACACAGTCACTTTGAGCTCATCAGCATCCATTGACCAGGACAAGATGTCACCGCTTCATCACATTGCTGTATAATGTGGCATTCACTGTCTAGGGGGTTGTTGATACTGCTCACTCTCCCTAGGCCTCCCTCTTATTGCCAGATGATGTTGATGTGATAGCTATGACAGGGACTGATGTAGTGAATCTAGAGGCTCCAGGGACAGATGGCTGTCTGCATGCAGCATGATACTACAGGCTGTGGCTGGGCATATTGTGGAGCCCCCAGATGTATCTAGGCAGCAGAATCAGGCTTTTCAGCAAGCCAAGAACACAGCCATGTTTCTTGTTTACACACGAGTTGTGTTATATGCTTACCAGCAATGATGTATGGGTTCTGGGTCTCATCAACCAGGGCTCCAGTGGACATCTTGCAGTACCTGAAACACAGTTACGTTACATTACGGGAAGGATAGATGTGTACACATACAGTGCATGCACTTATCATTTAGGGGTGGGCATGTAGAATTATTGATTAATTATGTGCCAGATGTATGCATCATGGACACCATCAGGGTGTTGTGCAGAAACATTGGTTATCATCTACTGTACATTTCATGCTAATGGGCAGTTTGTGGAATGGTAACCCCTCCTATTGGCATAATAGTGTACAGTACACCAGGTGGAGCCTTTATTGCTGCATGTATGCAATATATAGCACCGAGTAGTTCAGAGAAGTGGGTGTCAAATCCATGTACGATGATGGCTCTGTCCCCAATGTGCTGGTATATTAACAGATATACTCATCCAACTTTACAAGCAGTGTATTGAGAAACATGCTGAGTAGTTTACAGGTTGAGGCCTACGATATACTCGTGTCCCCATTTGCCTCTAGAAAGTTCTTGTAGCTAATATACTAACAGCTAAAATTACCTTAGTTACCACTGGTATACGAAGTCCATACATTCCTTACTATCCCATTTGTGGGTCATGCATGTGAAACACCTATATAATATCGCTGTCCATGCAAAAATGGTCTGTCAACTTTTGGTCAGTTAGTTGATGATATGTGATATACTGCCTGTGCCATGTTCAGTCCCAATACCAGTCTCCATGTCATGCTACCAGATGTGAGATAGCACTTATGGATAATAAATGCTGCTGAACAAACTCTGCTGCTGCATCAAGAATATATGCTGCTTCCAGCTCCACTATTTCTTATATGACATGCAATTTGCTGCATGTCTTCTGCCATTTATAACTAAGAATCATGACTTCTTTCATAAACAGGCATTTGTGTCTCATTATTTCCTAATTAGATTGGGCACATTCTTTTCATATCATAATATTGTCATTTGTATACAAGTGTGTATATATCTGTAAGTATTCATGAAGCGTTTTCCTTGCTGCAGTGCTTTCCGTCTTTGACTATGCATTGTGTCATTTACTCATGGCCACTTCATATGCAGTACTGAGCTGTGCACTACATAATGTCTATTAACTTCAGACTTACCTCCAGTGTAGTGTTACCCTGTTGACAACATACCATTCCACACATGTGCTATCAGAAAAGGGATTGTTTTATTTAAAATATACCTTGTCAAAGAAGCATCAGTTATTTAAAACAGTTACTCTTGAAGTTTTCCACTAATATGCAGTTATATTGTTGGACATGCTTTAAGTAGATTTTAACTGCTAGGTAGAATTAATGACTAATCACAGTACTGTATATTGACAAGTACCCTTATTACAATATAACAGTCAACAGAAAATGTTTCTTCATGAGTCTAGCATCACGCTTAATATGATCCTTCACTGCTGTGATTATTACAACTTCCTGAATATACACATTTTGTTTGAAGGGAAAAAGCAGACAGGGAAACGTAACACAAGCCATTCAGTATCTAGTAGTGAGTATTTGTTTTTATTTTAAACATGAGAATTATTATTTTTTTTTTGGGGGGGGGGTGCTGCAACCTTACAAGTTGTGATGTGTTTTTTCACCAGTGCACCCTCCAGTATAGAAATATTTTAACCCCAAAGTTGCTGTAACATGATGGAAGGTGAATAGTTTGGACAGAAGAGAATGATGTGGGTGTTACATTCTAATTACCCTGTGCAATATGAGGCAAATGTGGCAAAACCAAACAGAATTCTATGGTGCATTGCTAGGGTATAGACTGTAGAGATGTATATGTCACCCTTCTATTATGAAGAGCACTTGTTTATCCATCTTTTGACAGTGGAGGGACAGCAAGTTGTTGGTATGCAGCTGCACAGTGCTAAGGACAAACACAGAAGTGGTCTTGCTGAACCAACTTTGTTTTCTATGTTCATCTTTGCATGCTCATAATATAGTGTTTATTACTCACAGTCAGTAGTATAGCTGTATACATGCTTGCATACATTAAGGAATATCACTAAGAAATACCATCTGATTACATGAAAATTAGTCACAGTTCCAGATATTACTGCATATAAAAATATCAGTGTGCCTATTTTTATAAATAGACTTTTAGCTGTACCCAATAATTAGAATGCATGTGCTCAAGGGGATTAGTGTCAGTTAAAATGCTTAAACATGGGAAACAACTGTAAAAAGTCTGCTTGGATAAGTACCATCAAAGTTTGCACTCACAGCAGCTGTCAGAAAAAATACCTGAGAATATATACCTTTAACAGTTAATGACCACTGAGAGGATGAACTAGTATGTGGCAAAGCTGTGTAAAGATGTCTTAATACTGGCAGCAAATGTGTCACTATAAATCTCACTTTATGTGAAATCATTCAGAGCTGTGCAGTTCATATTACAAAATTTGATTATAAGCGTGCTGCTAAATCACAGTATTTGAGCAGTCTCTGTTGGCTATAAATTCTAGAAATTTCAGCAATGAGTGTGATAAGCAGTAAAGGAATCAGCCCAGCTCAGGGTAATACTGCTACATAAGGGATAATCAGCAGCCTCTCTTTGTACAACAGCTCATTCACATAGAAACAAACAAATATGTCAATGTTAAAAGACAAGCTTGTCAGTCAATTTGCAATAGGTAGGATAGCATATGTGTAGGAGGATGTAAGGGACAGGGGATGATTTTTCAAACATATCTCTCTACTCTCCGCTACCTTAGCATGCTGCGCTTCTCCCTTTTTTAAGCTAAGTTTTCACTGCTATCATCCTGTCTGCTCAACCTCGCGGACTTCCTCAACCCATATAAGAGCTCTAGAATCCATCTCTGAACAGGAAAGTTCAGAAGCAAATAAAAATATTGTATGTACCTATTTCTCTCTATTATGTGACTTACAGGAGATGGCACAGCCTCAGTTGGCAGCCCCCTTTCTTCCCCCTGCATCCTCGCCATTTCTCCTCTGTCCATAGCCAGTTCCAAATTAGTAGTTTTCCACATTTCCCCCTCCATTAAGCTGCTTTAAGCAAGAACTCACCTGTAGTCACCTTATTTTACCACAGGTCTCGTATCCTACCTTCCCTGCTTTCTACATAAGGTAAGCTCCCTTGCTCTCCTGCCCCTAAACTCCTCTTGCATGCAGCTCTACATCTCACCTACACTGTGCAACACCAAACCGCACTAGCTGTATCTTTTACAGCCATTTTACCCTTTCTGTTTTTACTCAACAAAGAAAACACTGTCTCTGCAAACTAAAGTGATTGTTTTTCTTTTAGCGGCTTACCTTTTCCTGCAGCTAGCCAATCGACAGGGTTCCACCAATCCTTGCCTACACTTCCCACTAACTCCACCCTCTCCCTCAGTCTCACCTAATCCAAGGGCACTAATATACCCAGAGCTGCGCTTCTCCTGTAAGTCCTTCAGAATAAAAACTCATCTTGCTAACTTAAATTTCCAGACTTTAGCAGTTTACCAATGTATATAAATTATAGTAATATGGTTTTAGGCTAAACTGCCTGTCTGCTGTATAAGCTACGTGAATCTGAATAAGGTATACTGTATATTTTGGTGTTCTTGCTGTATTAGTTCTCATCTGCGCCATACTGCATATTGTGCTAAAGGCAAGATTGTGTCCTCATCTGCTATGTTAGTAGGATAGCAAATAGTGTAATATTTTAGCTGCAGTGATGCCTGTTTCTATTGCAGTTTTGTAAAGGTACCTTTTTGCTGTTTTAAGGCAAACATAAAATGTGGTGACTTATAATTAGTTTTAGCAATTGGCCTCAGGTAGAGTGTATAGCCTTATCATTGGTCAGTTTTTATTTGTCTCAATTAATCCAATGGCAATGTTTTCTTACTGTGTTGTACTATTGCATCTGCAGTAGAATGTTATAGTTTCTGTACCCTTCTCACTCCAACCTTACTCAGTTTCACCTTCTCTTCTTTTGTTTTTATTACAGCTTTTAAAGTAAATTTTCACTGCTATCACCCTATCTGCTCACCCTCGCGACCTTCCTCAACCCATACAAGAGCTCTGGAATCCATCTCTGAACCAGAAAGTTCAGCAGCAAATAGAAGTATTGTATGTACCTATTTCTCTCTATTATGTGACTTAAAGGAGACTGCACAACCTTGGTTAGCAGCCTCCTTTCTTCCCCCTGCATCCTCACCATTTCTCCTCTGTCCATAGCCAGTTCCCAGTTAGTAGTTTTCCACATTCCCCCTCCATTAAGCTATTTTAAGCAAGAACCCACCTGTAGTCACCTTATTTTACCCCAGGTCTCGTATCCTACTTTCCCTACTTTCTACATAAGGTAAGCTACCTTGCTCTCCTGCCCCTAAACTCCTCTTGCAGGCAGCTCTGCATCTCACCTACACTGCACAACACCAAACCACACTAGTATCTTTTACAGTCATTTTACCCTTTCTGCTTTTACTTAACAAACAAAACACTGTCTCTACAAACTAAAGTGATTGTTTTTCTTTTGGCGGCTTACCTTTTCCTGCAGCTGGTTCAACCCATTCCATTCCCCTACCTTACTCCCAATCCCACTCACCCCCATAGCAATTGCATTTAATCTCTCCACAACTCCTCCCACCACCCAACCAACCAATAGAAACCTCCCCTTCTACTTCATCACTTGTTACTAATCAACACCTCTAGCATACCACTTACCAATTAATATACAATCAATCACTTTCCTCAGACTCTACACTAGCTATTAAGCTTCTTATCTGCTTGGCTACTATATCCACCTACTACACCATCTACTACTTCAGCTATATCTTCCCTAACCTTTAGTTCCTACTTGCACCTTTTACTTCATCACCATGTTATTTCTCCATACAACTATCTGTCTACTCTGCCCCCTTACCTTTTCGCTATTTCTCTTATCTCAATTAACATCCTTGCCTACTACTTCTGACAACCCAAAATATAACTCCTTAACTGCAATGCAATCCTCACCCCTCCCCAGCTACTCTAACATATCCCCTAGCCTGTATGCACTTGACATATGCCTGTATATCAAACTAAAACTACTCCCTACCCACAGAAATACTCTCAAGCATGCCTTCACCTACAGTCACTCAAAAAGATATCTACTACCTATTTGCTACCTGTCCATATGATCTAACCTAGCCCTTTCTGGAGACATCCATCCCAACTCAAGCCCCACTCCCATGAATACTAGCCCCACCCACCAATTCACATAAATCACTACATATCATTACAGCCAATCTTCAAAGTATTAGAAACAAAATACCTGAATTCCATGCTGTGCTGTCCCATACTAAACCAGACATACTAGCTGCAACTGAAACATGGCTAAAACCATACATAAAGGATTCAGAAATCCTTCTCCAAGGTTATGCCTGCCTATAGTCTGACAGACCCCACAAAAAAGGAAGATGCATTGCTATAATTTTCCCCAATACTCTCACCATAATCCCATACACTAAACCTATTCCACAATTTTCAAATAAAGAATTACTCATTTCATTTCTCAGACTTAACAACTCTAAATATCTTTGTATAACCACCATATACATCCCCCCAGGCAACAACATTCCCCTTTTAGAGGATATTCTCACCTGAATATCAGGTAATATTAACAATGAAACAATCATCCTAGGGGATGTAAACATAAACTGGTTAGACATCTCCATCCATTCTCCATCACCTAATATCAACCTGTAGAATTTTACACAAATGATTAGAGATATAACTAGACCCAAAAAAAAACAAAGACAGCAGTTCAGTTCTAGACTGGATACTCGTCTCCAACCCCAGAAAAGTGTCAATAGCAGGTACTCTCCCCTGTAGCATTAGAGACCATCTTCCAGCTTACATAATTTGAAATACCAACCAAATACCTTCCCAACACCAATTTAAACAATCAAGAAATCTAAGTAACTTTAACCCTACAATTCTTGTGAATCCCTAAGAATGATAAATTGGAATACTCTAACTTCCTACCACTAGATGAAGCCATTGAGTTCTTCAACTCTACCTTCCTAACTATCCTCAATAAACTAGCCCCTGTTCAGCGTAAAAGAGTCAAAATCAAGCACTCCATTTAGCTTTATAAAACCACCAACCAAATTTTGAATACCAGAGCTAAAATATGGAAAAAATGGCAAAAGCATCAAAATCCCACTGACCTCTTAAAATTCAGACAGCTCCGCAACCAAGTAAAATGCCTAATCATTAATGATAGAAAACACTACTACCTAAACCTCCAAAACAATTACAAACAAAACTCCAAGAAGTTTTGGAAGTCCATTTCATCAATAACTAACACTGGTACCATAAACAACCCATGCCCCTTCCCTGAAAAACCCGCCAGTGAAGTAGTCACCCTCTTCACCTCATACTTCATCAACACAATAGCCAAACTCACCTCCACTTTCCCTCACACTAACACTACTACTAATCTTAATCCATCATCCCCTTCCCCCCAGGTAGCACTGCCTTTTCTTTCTCCCCTATCCCCATCACCACCATAACAAAACTTCTTAAGCTGAAGCTTGGTTCCTGTGCCCCTGACAATTTGCCCCTGACAACTTGTAGAATGCCCACAGAAAATGGAGAGTAAAAAATGTACTCTCAGTTTAGAAGAAAATGATCTAAGGGAAGAGCTGCTAGATTTAATAGAGATGGATAGAAATATTAAGATCAGTGAAAAAAATATATAGCAGAAAGTAAATAAGACCCAAAATGTTAGAATTCTGATGAACACAGTAATTAAGACAATTAAGAGAATTCATGTGATATAACAGAAGTAAATAGGAAATATTACTGCGAAGCTAAATTAAGAATATATAAAATTCTTACCACAAAAACATAAAGCAATAATAGAAAGGAAGGGAAGAAATAAAATGCCACTATGGAAGCATCGAATAGAGAAAACTATAAAGCACTTAATACAAGAAGTGAAGAATATTGAAAAGGGAACAGATCAGCAAAATACTTAGACAAATAGATATTGAAAAAGTAATGCACAATATCAAAACAGGCCAGGATCTATCATGCACTTAAGCAATAATCCATGACCGGGTGTGGGTATATCAATATTTAACCATGGCTGGCATAGTTTGATCACGAGGGCAAAGCCCGAGTGATTAAACAAAAGCTGACTTTGGGTTAATACTGATATACTCACACCCAGGAGTGGATTATTGCTATTATACAATGATATTATTTAAGAAAGGAATTGCTTATCTTTCTTAAATAATGTGTTGTATAATGTTGCTGAAGTGTTCCTCCAAGTTTACATACTGAGCATACGTATGGGACTTGTATCCCCACACTTACACAGTACATCACTGCACTGCAGGAGAATTAATGAAGAAAAGAGAATCTCTGTTGCTGTTTTTTTTTTTCTGTCAACATTTTACAAGGGACAGCTCAGAAATAGGAGGAAATCTGGTATGTTTCTGTTTCTTAATTTTTGAGAATGTACCTGCTTTTTCTTTCATTTTGTGTTGTCCATCAACATATCGAATGGAAAGTCTAACCACTCAATGGTACTTCAGCGGCCAGACTGTATTCTGTTGGCATATGCTTGATTTACAAAGGGCATGCTGATTGGGCTGTGTGTGCTTGTTTCTGAATACGAATGAGCAGTCATTTATAATATTTCATAGAATAAACTAAATATATCAGTGTGGGCAGAAAAAACTAGAAGATATACAGATAAATATAAAGGAAAACCACAAAAGAAGTAGTTTATTGATGACCCAAAAACCTTTAGAGAGAACTGGGAAGCAGAGAAAAAGGAATAGAAACACCTCAAAAAATGAAGAAAAAGACACATTTTGGAGAAATATTTATGAAGACCGTGTGGAACTTAATAAGGATGCTGAATGTATAAAAAAATTAAAAGAAACATTAAGGAGTTCAGTAGCAAAACACAGAAACCTGATCTCTACCACGATGCAATCAGATAATAAATTAAAACACAGTCAATAATCCATAAAGTAAGCCAATGAACGTAGTAAATGTAAAATAAAAAGTTCTTTAATCCAAGTAACAGTGGGTAACGGTAAGCGCTTTCGCGTGGGCACAACCACGCTTCCTCAGACATTTTTTGAAACATTAAGGAGTTCAAATATGCAGGGTATTAAATGGGATGAAGTAATGATCAGAGAAACTGAAACAAAATTAAGAAAACCTCCTAACTGGAAAAGCAGTACCTAACTTCAGACAAAAGTATTAACGTCCTTACTCAAAGCTGTAGCCCTGATTAAGAATAACGTATATGTGCATCCTAGACAGACATCAAGCTGGTTAACAATAGAAAAATAATACTTGTCCTTAAGAGTGAACCTGTAAGGCATCCTAAAACCCACAGGCCAATAAATTGCTTTCCTGATGATGTACAAACTATATACATGAATTGAGGCAGACAGAGGTTACAGTCATTTAGAAAAACAACTCAATCATGGCAGTAGAACAAAAGGGTGACACAAGAAGGTAATATGAAACAAATGATCATTTGTTGCTAAATAAAGCCATAACAGAGAACTGTAAAAGGGGGAGGTATGACATGGATAGATTACAAAAAAAGCATTTGACAGCATCCCACATTCATGGATACAGGAGTGCTTACAGATGTATAAGATATAGCCTACATTGATCAATTACATTACAGTCACCATGAAACAAAGTCAAATCACACTGCAGTTAAGCCATGACAACGAACAAATTATTATTCCAGGGATAAAAATTCAAAGGGGGTTATTCCAGGAGGATTCTTTGTCACCACTACTGTTTTGTCTGACCATAAACCTATTAAGCTGTTTACTTAACAGATTAGGTTATGGTTACAATTTGACTGCTAGACAACAACCTTGTTTGAAGACTTCTCATCTGCTTTTTGTGGATGACTTAAAACACTATAGCTCATTAGATGGGAAATTTAAAGCGCAACTTTAAGTGGTTAAAATTTTCTCAGATGACATAAGAATGTCATTTGGTCTTAATCAATATGCAAAAGCAATGTTTAAACCAGGAAAATTGCAGTACCAAGAAAATATCAATCTGGGACAGGAATGTGATATAAAAGGAACTTAAGCAGGAGAGCATGCATAAATATTTGGGAACTGATGAAGGATCAACAATAAAATGTGAACAAATGTGAATAAAGCTCAGTAAGGAATACTTAAGAAGACTAAAATTAATATTGAAAACGGCTTTGACATCCAGGAATAAAGTCCAAACTATAAACCAATTTATTCTTCCTGTTCTAACTTACAATTTTGGGGTGATTTGCTGGCCCCAAAAGGCATTGGATCAACTGGACAAAAAAATCAATAAAAATGCTTCACACTTATGAAATGATATATAAAACTCTGTATATACCAAAATTATATATTCCTCACTCTGATGAAGATATGGGCCTCCTCGATACTGATTGCATGTATAGCTCGGCAGTTGTGAGACTGCATACATATTTGCTGATCTCACTAGATCCAAATATAATGAAAGTTTTAAAACATCAGGAGAAGAAGTTTAAGAAGGTGTGTTTGCTTAGTTTAGCAGGAGCATTTTGGAATCAAGAGGGAATGAACAACAAACTAGAAGTAGACAAAACTCAAACAGCAACTAAATGTGCCAAAAAGGAAAGGAAAGAATGTAAGGGAAAGGATTAATCGAGAATGAAAAAATATTGGAAAACCCACAAATACAGTGGCAAGTATATTGATTTTTGGGACTAAGATTTAACAGAGGAATGATTAAGGAGAGGTGAAAGAGAGTATAGGAATATGAGGACTTTAAAGAGTGTCCTATGCTATAAGGATTTTCCTATTAATACCTATGCTCCCATTTCATCTAGCTTTGGTACATACAAATGTTATAGCTGTTCCTGTTGTGAAAATATTATTGGTGAGAATAGTGACTTTTTTGTGCACCCAGTAACCAATAAGAAATTTAAGTTTCACACATCTGCAACATGCACCACCACACACATAGTATATCTAGCTACTTGCGTGGCCTCTGATTCCTTCTATGTAGGCAAAACTACACGGAAGTTGAAGGAAAGAATCACAGAACATAAATCAGATATTAGGAGGCACATAGATAGAAATGCATTGTGTAAACATATTATGGATTGTGGAAATGGACACACATTTAAATTCAGGGCTATAGACTCTATACATCCTTCTGTCAGGGGTGGGGATATCAATAATGCCCTTGAAACCAAAGAATATAGATGGATTCTAAGACTGGCCAGTGATTCTCCTCCTGGCCTAAACAGTATGGTTAGTATTAAACCTATACTGATTAAGCTTAGTAGAACTAAGCTGTGATATGGTTTATATATTTCAATTTTTTTTATGTTTTAATAGTTTTATATACATTTTGTACTAAAAGTTTTTAATACATGTCTGCTATGCCTTGAATATAGGTCATGTGACTTTGGCTGTCGGTCATGTGACTACCCTGGGACCTATATATATGGAGAATGTACTCATGTATTTTAGTATTGACAAAGGATTATTTCCGAAAGCTTTGCTCGCTATTAAAGTGGTTTTTTACTGACGTTCTGGTTTTTGTTTTGATGCACAATATAGCCAGCCTATACATGGGTAACTACAGCCTGCTATTAATTTTGCATGCATCACTTTTACTGTAGTGTAGCTGCTTTAATCTTGCCTACTGTGTTGTGAAGCTGTATGTAAGCTGCTGCCTGTTTGTTATTGCCACAATATGCTGCATCCTCCTCCATCTGGCATTATCATCCCCTGCTGCTGGCTCCTGCACCAGCTCCTCATCTGACTTAGCCACCACTGCCTGGTGAGCTGGGAGCTGCTGCTTTTGCAAGTGGCCACCCTGCTGTAACTTCCTTTTAACAATGATGTTGTGTAAATCTGCACACATTTAAACTATTTTTGCACACATATGAGAGTCGTACTGCAGGGCACCACTGGATGAGTTCAGACAGCAAAAGTGTGACTTCAGCAGCACAAGCACATGTTCACTGATGTTCCTTGATTGTGATGGGGCACAGTTGTATCTGTAGATTGTTTGACTTTGTGGATTTCTTATTGGTGTTATGAGCCAGGGTTCCAGGGCATATTTTGCATCACCAGTAACATACCCCTGGGGAAGTTACCCCATGCAAAACATTGGTACACATTGCAGGTGTGCCATATGTGGGAGCCATAATAACTGCTTAGGTGACTTGCACACAAATTGCACATGATATACTGTACATTACAGACAGCCTGGCGGTTCATGGTGTGATACCCTTTATTTCAATGTGGATACAGTTGATGGGCCCAGTACATCAGGGAAATGGGCTATATCATAGAAGTCCCACATGGACTTGTTACTTTCCACTGCAGTGTATACTTTCCGTCATACTGAAGCATGTAATTGAAAAAATGATGGAGTATTCTCAAGGCAGATGTCTGAGATATCCCTACTGTGTCCCAGTAGGTTGCTGAAAGATCCTTGTAGTCAGTATATGTAAAGCTATCACATACCTTAGTATTGACTGCTATAGGTACTCCACAACTCCCATGATGCTTCAGGTGAGGCCGACACATGTCCACAGTTTCTTGCATGGTGTCAATATCCACATAGCACTGGTCCACAATGTTGCTGTTGTGGAGTACATGAAGTGTTATGTGTGGTCAGACGACCCAGAGTTATGACCATCTGGCAAAGTAGCAGCAATAAGAGCCTCTTGCATTTGCACACTCCAAGCCACTCAGTTTAAAAATGCTGCTTATTACTATTTCATTATATGGCTGTTAGCATATACCATGCCCAAATTTGCTATTCTATCTTCCCTGCTTTTGAAGTGTGCATTTCTGAATTGCACACACCCTGCATGTAGTCAGTTTTCATACAAATTCGCTTACCATGATGCAGGAAAGTTTTCTGAATCTAGCTCTAGGTATTCTCAGGTAACTGTTTTCAGGCAGAGTTTACAGTGAAAATGCGCATTGTGAATTATGTAGAGGCAGAAAAGAAACAATGCTTTGCATTTTCCTAGTGTACTGTCTCCATTGTGCAGGCACTCTGTGTGTGTGTATGTGTGTGTGTGTGTGTGTGTGTGTGTGTGTGTGTGTGTGTGTGTGTGTGTGTGTGTGTGTGTGTGTGTGCGCGTGCATGCGTGCGTGTGTGTGTGTGTGTGTGTGTGTGTGTGTGTGTGTGTGTGTGTGTGTGTGTGTGTGTGTGTGTGTGTGTGTGTATATACATGCCTGTTGTGATTTGTATCCATCTATGGTTGGTGAGTATGGTTCATAGGTTCATAGGTTCATACTAGGCTATCTGCCCTAGGGCATTTACAAGCCTAGCCAGAGTGTGTTTGGCTTTCGCCACCCATTTTAAATGAATTTTGCTATGCCCTTTTTCGAGGTTAGTATACTGTGCCTCTGTCTAACAGTGACACAGAAGTGATACCCGGAGTAAATCTACGATCTCCCATCCACTCATCAAGATTCCTCTTGAAGAGAGTCAATGAGGGACTCTGCCTAACCTGGACCGGGATTTTATTCCAGAGTGAAGGGAGCCTCTGGGTTATGAATCTGTCCCTCCAGCATGTCCTATTTATTTCAGTGCTGAGGTTCAAGTCTCTTGAGTGCGTAGCTAGATGGGATTTGGATTTTCTGAGGTGCAGCATGTCCATTAATTCTGGGTTGGACATGGCTTTATATGTCAAGCACAGATCGCCTCTGAGCAGGCGGTATGCCACTGACTAGAGCTGGAGTTTCTTTAACCGGGCAGCATATGGCATCTGTTTGAGCCCTTTGATCCTCTTGGTCAGGTACTTTTGGGGTCTTTCCAGTTGCTGCAGGTGTCTGGTAAGGTACATCCCAAAAGGGGCATTTTACTCAATTATGGGCCTGATGAGGGATGAGTAAAGAGGCACGATGACCTCCCCTGATCTAGATGTGAATCCCTTCATGATTAGGTGGGTATATAAAATGTTTTTCTAACCACTTTGGCCACATGGTTGTCGAATGAGAGATTGCTATCAACTTGTGTCCCCAGGTCCCTAATTACTTCTTCCGTACTTAATGGATTACCATCTATGTGGTAATTTGTGGGTACTTTGTTTTTGCCGAAGGGGATGACTATACACTTTTTGGCGTTTAGCTTGAGGCCATGGCTCTGGCACCAGTTGTCTGTTTCTATGAGGCCCTTTTGTAGGATGCTTGTGTCGGCTGGAGAGTCGATTATGGCGCCCAGTTTGCAGTCATCTGTGAACTTGGTCAGCCACAGTCCTTCCGTGTTGGCCTGCATCTCCGAGAAATATATACCAAACAAGAGAGGTCCCAGGACTGAGCCTTGTGGGACGCCACTTGTAACTGGTTTGGAGTCTGACATGGCTCCAGCAATTCTAACCATGTGGGTTCTGTCCTTGAGCCAGTTTGCAGCCCATCTAGTGACATAGGGGTTTATATTTAAGCTGGTGAGCTTATCTATAATGCCCAAGTGGGGTATTGTATCGAAGGCTTTTGCAAGGTCCAGGTAGGCTGTGTGGACCACCTTCCCCTCGTCAATGGCCTTGGTGACTGTTTCAAAGAAATTGACCAGGTTTAAGAGGCAGGATCTGCCCTTAACAAAGCCGAACTGGGTAAGATCCAGTGTCTGTAGGTCCCCAATATCTTTATTTATGAGGTCCATGATGATCCTTTCCATAGCTTTGCAGACCAAGCTAGTCAGGCTTATGGGGCGATAGTTTCCAGGATCCATTGAGGCACCACCTTTGTGGAGAGGGAACACTGTTGCTGTATGCCACTCTTTGGGTACATATCCTGTAGTAAGGCTGAGATTGAACAGTAGTTTTATATTTGGGTTTAGTTCTTCTTGGAGTTCATGTAGGACACAGCCCGGGACACCGTCTGGTCCCATTGATGCTGTGTTTTTTGCTTTGGAGAGGGCGTCTCTTACCTGAGCATCTGAAATGTCAGGGGGCAGCACTCTGCTGGGATAGATATTTGCCCTTTTGGTGGGGAAGGGGGGGGTGTTTGTGCTGAACCTGTCAGCTAGGATGTTGGCAATGTCTGTGGGTTTGGTGTATTTTTTGTCATTTTGGACTAATTCTGAGCATATCTGGGAATTCCCACCCAGGTTCCTAACATAACTAAAGAAAGCCTTGTGATTATCTTTAGTGTCCTGTGCAATTTGTCTCTCGAAGCTGGCCTTAGACGATTTTATGAGTGTCCATAGTTTTTTGCTAATACTGATCAGAGATGCCTTCCCTTTTTGGGATTTTGCTCTATCATGTAGTAGCTTCCTCCTTCTATTGTATAGTTTGTTTATGGCTGGGGTCCACCAGACAGGACGCCTGCCTTTGGAGGATTGGGTCTTGGTTTTGTTTGGGATTGCATGATCCATGCATTTCTGATGGTGTTCATAGAATGCATTTATAAAGGATTCTGCGGTCTGGGACATATTTTCCACAAGCCCAGGGGCTTTGAAGGAGTCCACCTTGGTTTTGAGGAGTGTGAAATTTGCTTTAGAGAAGTTTTTCACTGTGGTTTTCTGGGCAGGGGCTGGAGTCGGGATGTGAATATCTAGTGAGATTAGTTTATGGTCTGATCTTACCAGTGAGGGATACACTTCTGGTCTGGAGCATAGAGTCCCCATGTTGGTGATGATCAGGTCCAGTATGTTTTCCCCTCTTGTGGGAGTGGTAACAAGTTGTTCCATAGCATTTGAGTTTATAAATTCTAGGAACCTTTGGGCTAGGGTGTTGGAGCTAGAGTAATGCTCCCAGTCTATGTTTGGGTAGTTGAAGTCGCCCAATATAATGGTGTTTGGAGAGACCTTCATATTTTCCAGTGTTCTCAGGAAGGCTGAGTGGGGTTCCTGGGTTTGGGAGGGTGGTCTTTAGCAGGCTATAAACTGGAAGGCAGTTTTACCCACTGTTAGTTGCACATGGATAGTCTCTGATGCTTCGTGCTGTGCCACCAACCTGGAGGTGTGGGTATCTTTGACGAATATTGATACTCCCCCTCCTTTTGTGGTTCGGTCCAGGTTTTGGGGCCGAAAAACATGGTATGAGGTATAACTTGGTAGTGCTGGGGTGCTCTCGGGAGCCTTGAACCAGGTTTCTGTTACTGCACAGATATCGATGTTCTCCATGCTAAGGAGAGTTTCGAGTGCATGCATCTTGAGGTTTAGACTTCTGGCATTGAGTAGCATTACTCTTAGTTTCTTATCCCTTGTGATACCTATGGAGATGGGTTTTGTCTTTTGAGCCTTGCCTAAAAATGGCACTATGGGGGTGGCAAGAGCCTTTGCCAATATCCGAAAGCCCAGGGGTGACAGGTGCAAGCCGTCCCTAGCGAAGCATCGTGGCTTGTCGAGCATGTCATCCCAGGCTGACAGGTATTGGATCCCCTTTGAATGACACCAATACTTAAGCCAGTTGTTGAAATTGATCATCTTGCCTTCATATTGTGGCATCATTCTTGGTGAGGGTAAGATGCTACTCAAGGTCAGGGTCATACCGGCCTGGGCTACATGCTCAGAGAGCTCCTCTATGTCTCTTTTCATGTAGTCCAGGGAGGTACGTCTCAGGTCATTCACACCAGCATGGACAATGACTGAGTCATATTTGTACTTGCCTTGGAGTGACCTGAGTGCTTGTGTTATGTGCTGGATCCTAGCACCTGACAGGCAGCTCACTGTGACCTTCTCCTTGTTCAGCCTGGTGAGCAGGACGTCAGTGTGCCTGATGATAGAGTCACCTATTACAAGTGTATCAGGTGTGTTGTTTAGCCTTAAGGGCTGTGACTGTTCGGCACACTGGCTTTGTAAGCTATGTGTTGCACTTGTTTTGTTTTGGGGTAGCGGTTGCTTGGGTGTCTGCTTTGGAGGTCTCTGTTGCTTAGGCAGATTTTTATTTAGAGCCTCCGAGTATGTTTTTGTGTGTTTATGTGTTTGGTTTGCTGTCGTGGTAGGTCTATGTGAGACTAGAATTGTAGTGAGTGTGGTTTCCTTCTCCTCCTGACTGGTTACGCCAGTACTGAGTTGAGAGAGCTTAGCCTCCAGTTTGGCTATATGGTTGCATCTCTCACATGTGTTGGAATTTATAGGGAGGAGGAGAGGGTTGTCTGTGTACATGAGGCAGTTGTAACATTGCCTCAAGATTCCCAGATTCACCAGCTGGACCAGAGAGGAGATTGACAACTGACCTTTGGACATGCTAGAATAGTATTGGGAATTCCTTTATAATTGAAAAAAGGGCCAATGGGGAACAAGGTACTCAAGAGGAGTTTGTGAGGGTGTAGTGCTGTAGTGCTTTTAATTTTTTAGTGCTGACTTATATAATTGCTTTAGTGAGAAAGTGCCAGGCTTTAGAGTAGGAATAGGGTGTTTATTATGAGAACTAGATCAGTTCTAAGGGAAAAAGTGAAGAGCAGACTTTGTAGAGCCGAGAATGGTTTAAACCCAATTAAGCGGCATTGCCCGATGCCGCGCTATGCGCAAAATCACGCAGAGCCGCACTAAAGTGGGTTTTATACGGGGGGACTTGAAAGAGTTTGAAATTGGCCCAAAACGGCCAATAGACTACCAGATTCCTGTGCTGGGAACACTCCTCCAGGGATAGATAGGCTGCTCTAAGCTCCCCACTGCCACTGGTGAACAAAGAAGCCTCCCTTTATCCAAGAAAGGAAATGGGCAACACAGGAACTTTCCAAAAGTCCAGAATACAGCAAAGCCTGTATTTGGACTACTCTAGGTCAGGAAAGATGGGAAACAAGGATAATTTTTTTTTCTTTTTTGCAACAAACAGCAGGAAAATGCAATAAATATGTAACACAGGCTAGCGCACTTGAGTGTGTAGCCTCAACAGGTAAATGCAACAAACAGGGCAAACTTTAAAAGTGCAGGTGCAAAAACAACTTTAAACAGTTTAAAACAGTTCCCCAAGGTACCCCACAAACCTGCTAACTGTTTGAAGTGTCAGGACCTGCATGAGTAAATCCTGCAATATGGAAATTGAATGGCCAGAAAAATGGACTTATAAGTCCGAGATTGCCTTTTCTTGGAATATTCCCTTCTCTCCTCGGTATGGTGCTCTCTGAATTGGTATATATAAGTTCATGGGATGTGTGGGGCTTGTTCCCTAAAAGAGAATAGCAATGTTTAAGATTCGATCTTCTCTTAGATTTTAGTTTTTTTATTTGGTGTGTCGGCACTTGATGTTACGAGTGCTAACATTTCAATAGGGAACCCACACACCTACTAGAAATAGGAGGAGATACGTATTGATGGATGTGCAGTTTTTGGGTTAATTAAGAATTAGTGATTTTGGCTAAATGTCTTTGATTTCCATGAGCTCTGTCTTTGGCTTCCATTTCTCAGGGTTATGAAGTATGGTAGGCACCCCACCTTCTTCAGTTAAAAAATTGACATTAGTGGTTGACAACCATTATCAGTATTAACTTTCTGCCATTAAATATCAATCAAACTTCTTTATTCTCCAGATAAGGCTAAAGACCTTTCTTTCAGTTTGGGTATAATTATGTTCAGCTTCCATCACTGACATTGCAGCAGATGTGGTGGACATCTTTATACTACTTGGAAATGCATGAGACAAGGGCAGCATTTGCTTCATAAAGTGAATCATCTCATGCACTCAATAGATAAGGAAGGATTAAAGAATGTTAGCATCTTGTCTAATGTTACATTCTCTCTGTTTACTAGTAAAACTTGTTCACACATTTTAGGATCGGTGACCTTAATGTGTGCAAATTACTGGTTGTTGAGTATTGTTTGTGCACTAAATGTGGTCTTTTTTTCATGTTGTACAATTCTGTTTCTTAACAGGTCCACTATACTTGTTTTGCCTTTATATTTCCTTTCACATTTTCATCATATTGGGATACATTTATAAGTGCATTAATTTCATCCATCACTGAATAGCAGAAAATGGCCTGTGCAGTACTTGTTTTTAAATAACTTTTTCTGACTCACATCTGTATAAGCAAAGGTTTCTGCTCAGCTCCTGGAATGGTGTTCAGAGTCAGTTTCTGAATCCTGCTACTTGTGTACAGGTTCTATTTTTGCATATTGGAGTCATTTATTAAAATTTCATTGGAGCAATGCTTAATTTATCTTCTTTCATTAGGAACAGTACCAACGACCATTGCCATGGCAACTCAATAAAAATACTTTGGTCTCCTTTTTGATCTCTCCCTTTTGTTTAAACTTCATACAGAGACTATGGCACACAGAACCCTATGAAAATTAAAACTGTGCTTCATAAGTGTCACATCTGCTATCATTACATGAAACAAACCTAGCCATTGCAAGGAATGTGCTTATAACCCACATTAGTATATGGACTATTTATCACACTCCTGCCAGCATGTTAACACACTCTTACTACAGAAACCTGTTAATAAAATATGTCATGTTGCTTACCTTGCATGCCCACTGGCTCACCTCTGGGAGCTCCTAAACAGATCTTACTGGCTGCCAATCAGTAGCAGGGCTAACCTTCTGCTTGATAAGCTGCTGTACAAAATATTAAAATTATAATGCTTCCTACCCTTGAATAGTAACTGTCCCATACCCCCTCATAAATAATAGGGGTGATTCATTTCTGCTAACAAGACCATCATATAGTCAAAGTATAGGTGGAAAAGCTTTTTCAGAAAATTTGGCTTGCATCCAAGAATGGCATAAGTGAAAACATTTGCATGCAAGAAACATTAGTTACTTTCAAAAGTAAACTGCAGGAGCATCTCTTCAAAGGGATGCATATAAATGCTGTAGAGACAATGGTTAATAAATCTCAGGTCAGGCTGGTGTCCAGTTTTACAGCTTGAGTTACCTGGGATTGTTCTGTTCAGTCAAAGCCCAAGCTGGGGATAGCTCTAATGAGCAAAAGTTGGATGCAAAATGAGTCAATCTGCTAAAAATGAACTAAGAAATGCTACAGTGAATATAGGTTGACTGACAGGCTGCAGCTTGGAAATGGATGATATGACGGTATGGAGGAGACTGGACATCATATGTATCCAGGAGGCAAGGTGGAAGGGTAGTGCAGTGAAGTCACTTGGCTTTGCATCAAGATTCTATAACTCTTAGGAGGACAGATTAAATGTGATGAAGGAGAGGCTTCAGACTACTGAGAGGGATGTCATCAGAAATAGTGACAGGATTATGGCTGTCAGACTCCAGTATAAAGATAATGCAATATTTATAATGCAATATTTATAATGCCAGCCTATATCCCACAGCGGGATTATGGTGGCAGGGAAAAGAGTGCATTTAGCACCAGCTGCACCTACTATAAAAAGTGGGACAAAATAAGTTGGTGTTGAAAATGGGTGACTTTAATTCCTGTATTAGGGCAGACAGGACTGGATATGAGGACTGCCTGTGTCCACATGGGTGGGGCAGTAAATATTGAAGGAAAGAACATTCCAGACTTCTGTCTAGCAAATGGATTAACAGTGGCGGATCCAGGAATTTGCAGAAGGAGGGGGCGCAGTCTGGATAGTTGACTACCGGGGTGGAAGCAAGAAAGTGGGACACAAAGCTCTGACATCACGTCTGGAAAGACATCACTTTACATTCAGTTACACATGATTTTACTGTGGATGTGGTAGCAGGAAAAAGTAATTCCTACACAGTACATCTATTCTCAGTGCATGCCTGGAAAAAAATTGTTGACCATACCAACTGACATTCTCCTTCCATGGCATAGTGGGCATATGGACTCTTATAAACTTGTAAAGAATCCCACTGAAGTTGGAAATAACCACAGTGAAGTCTACTTTGTTGTTAAACGTAAAATATATACCAGACATTAGGATAAATTAGTAAAAGCTTCATTTATTGATGTAACAAATTAACTAAACTCATAAAACTTTCCTTAGCTGACCATTATGTTTTTGTATTGTTTACTGTTCTTTCTCTGGGTTTAAGCAGAACTAATTTTCTTTAACAAAAGCCCTACTGTACCTTCTCTTCTTTCAACAAATTCTGGATTGAGTAAAGGAGGGGGAGGCAATGCTGGTCTCCAGGAGTTCAAAAATGCTGGTTATCTTCTTTCTCAAGTCAAAGTTCAATGAAACAAATTGTTTTTAGGTCAATGTTTTCCAAGTTCATGGCTATCTGAATTTGAGTAATTTCTTCT
Source organism: Protopterus annectens (assembly GCF_019279795.1). Classification (NCBI taxonomy): domain Eukaryota; kingdom Metazoa; phylum Chordata; order Ceratodontiformes; family Protopteridae; genus Protopterus; species Protopterus annectens. The sequence goes on from NC_056747.1 coordinate 1,048,245,291, forward strand.
TCCAACTCATGGTCTTTGACAGTGAACTTCTGTCCTGTTGAACTTTCACTGAGCTTGGATTGCAGTCACTGCAACTTCAGCACTGGGGAAATAGTTCTAATTTGGAGAATGCAGTACTTTCTACAACTGTGTTTTATAATTGGAATAGTCTCTGTAACAATTACCATTTTTGGGAGTTGAATATAAGCTGACAATTTCCAATACAATTCCTGCTACCTTGTTTTCCACAGCTACTGGCAACTTAAATGCATCAGTGTTATATTATCATTTTGCCATATTTTAAAGAATTCAACAGATGGTTCAGCCTTAAGAAAGCTTTGTGTCCATTTAGCTTCACTGTTGAGGTTTGGCTGTAGTTAGAGAACACCATCATTGTACATGTCAGTGATGTTGGTGTCCTGGTTAACTTTTGTCTTTGGAGCAAGTGAGTTCTGCTGTGGTACTACTCTGAATTCTGTGATCATTTCTCTTCTGTTTGTCAGGTTTTCTCCATTTTTTCATGTCCATTTGTATCTGCAAGTTTCCCTTAATACAACTCATGTTCCTGAACATCTGCTCACCTTTTGTTGTCTTCCATTTCTTTGCATTGCTCATGTATACATCCCTCCTGAACTTCTCTTGCTATCATCTATCAAACTCTGCATTAAAGTTTTACATAATGTACCCTGCTCTCATTATCTTTAGAGAGCCTTCTTTCCTCAGCCACTTCTAAAGCCTTCACAGACATTTTGCCTTCTTAATCTTCTTTCTATTTAGAATTAATTTTTTGCAACTTCCTGGGTAATATTTCAAACTTCTGTCCATAGTTCATGTACTCTGTCCAGTATGCCTAATCCCTGACTACTGGTACTTCTCTTACTTTCTATGTTGCCTGGGGAGTAGATGACTTCTATGATGGTAGTACTGACTTCTCTGATGGTACTTCTATGAATTTCTATGTTGCCTGTGGAGTGGATGACTTCTATGATGTTAGAGCTTTGACTGCTGGTACTTCACACTTTCTATGCTGCCTGTGGAGTACAGGACTTCTGTGGAATTTCTATGTTGCCTGTGGAGTGGATGACTTCTGATGGTAGAGCTCTGACTACTGGTACTTCTTTTACTTTCTATGCTGCCTGTGGAGTAGAGGACTTCTGTGATGGTAGTGCTCTGACTACTGGTACTTTTTACTTTCTATGTTGCCTGGGGAGTAGATGACTTCTATGATGGTAGTACTGACTTCTCTGATGATACTTCTATGAATTTCTATGTTGCCTGTGGAGTGGATGACTTCTATGATGTTAGAGCTTTGACTGCTGGTACTTTATACTTTCTATGCTGCCTGTGGAGTAGAGGACTTCTGTGGAATTTCCATGTTGCCTGTGGAGTGGATGACTTCTGATGGTAGAGCTCTGACTACTGGTACTTTTACTTTCTATGCTGCCTGTGGAGTAGAGGACTTATGTGATGGTAGTGCTCTGACTACTGGTACTTCTTACTTTCTATGTTGCCTGGGAGTAGATGACTTCTATGATGGCAGTACTGACTTCTCTGATGGCACTTGTATGAATTTCTATGTTGCCTGTGGAGTGGATGACTTCTATGATGGTAGAGCTCTGACTGACTACTGGTACTTCTCACTTTCTATGCTTCCTGTGGAGTAGAGGACTTCTGTGATGGTAGTGCTCTGACTATTGGAACTTTTTACTTTCTATGTTGCCTGGGGAGTAGATGACTTCTATGATGTTAGAGCTTTGACTGCTGGTACTTCACACTTCCTATGCTGCCTGTGAAGTAGAGGACTTCTGTGGAATTTCTATGTTGCCTGTGGAGTGGATGTCTTCTGATGGTAGAGCTCTCACTACTGGTACTTCTTTTACTTTCTATGCTGCCTGTGGAGTAGAGGACTTCTGTGATGGTAGTGCTCTGACTACTGGTACTTTTTACTTTCTATGTTGCCTGGGGAGTAGATGACTTCTATGATGGTAGTACTGACTTCTCTGATGGTACTTCTATGAATTTCTATGTTGCCTGTGGAGTGGATGACTTCTATGATGTTACAGCTTTGACTGCTGGTACTTCACACTTTCTATGCTGCCTGTGGAGTAGAGGACTTCTGTGGAATTTCTATGTTGCCTGTGGAGTGGATGACTTCTGACGGTAGAGCTCTGACTACTGGTACTTTTACTTTCTATGCTGCCTGTGGAGTAGAGGACTTCTATGATGGTAGTACTGACTTCTCTGATGGTACTTCTATGAATTTCTATGTTGCCTGTGGAGTGGATGACTTCTATGATGTTAGAGCTTTGACTGCTGGTACTTCACACTTTCTATGCTGCCTGTGAAGTAGAGGACTTCTGTGGAATTTCTATGTTGCCTGTGGAGTGGATGACTTCTGATGGTAGAGCTCTGACTACTGGTACTTTTACTTTCTATGCTGCCTGTGGAGTAGAGGACTTCTGTGATGGTAGTGCTCTGACTACTGGTACTTCTTACTTTCTATGTTGCCTGGGAGTAGATGACTTCTATGATGGTAGTACTGATTTCTCGGATGGCACTTGTATGAATTTCTATGTTGCCTGTGGAGTGGATGACTTCTATGATGGTAGAGCTCTGACTGACTACTGGTACTTCTCACTTTCTATGCTTCCTGTGGAGTAGAGGACTTCTGTGATGGTAGTGCTCTGACTACTGGTACTTTTTACTTTCTATGTTGCCTGGGGAGTGGATGACTTCTATGATGTTAGAGCTTTGACTGCTGGTACTTCACACTTCCTATGCTGCCTGTGGAGTAGAGGACTTTTGTGGAATTTCTATGTTGCCTGTGGAGTGGATGACTTCTGATGGTAGAGCTCTGACTACTGGTACTTCTTTTACTTTCTATGCTGCCTGTGGAGTATAGGACTTCTGTGATGGTAGTGCTCTGACTACTGGTACTTCTTACTTTCTATGTTGCCTGGGAGTAGATGACTTCTATGATGGTAGTACTGTCTTCTCTGATGGCATTTTTATGGATTTCTATGTTGCCTGTGGAGTGGATGACTTCTATGATGGTAGAGCTCTGACTGACTACTGGTACTTCTCAATTTCTATGCTGCCTGTGGAGTAGAGGACTTCTGTGATGGTAGTGCTCTGACTACTGGTACTTTTTACTTTCTATGTTGCCTGGGGAGTAGATGACTTCTATGATGGTAGTACTGACTTCACTGATGGTACTTCTATGAATTTCTATGTTGCCTGTGGAGTGGATGACTTCTATGATGTTAGAGCTTTGACTGCTGGTACTTCACACTTTCTATGCTGCCTGTGGAGTAGAGGACTTCTGTGGAATTTCTATGTTGCCTGTGGAGTGGATGACTTCTGATGGTAGAGCTCTGACTACTGGTACTTTTACTTTCTATGCTGCCTGTGGAGTAGAGGACTTCTGTGATGGTAGTGCTCTGACTACTGGTACTTCACACTTTCTATGCTGCCTGTGGAGTAGAGGACTTCTGTGGAATTTCTATGTTGCCTGTGGAGTGGATGACTTCTGATGGTAGAGCTCTGACTACTGGTACTTCTTACTTTCTATGTTGCCTGGGAGTAGATGACTTCTATGATGGTAGTACTGACTTCTCTGATGGCACTTGTATGAATTTCTATGTTGCCTGTGGAGTGGATGACTTCTATGATGGTAGAGCTCTGACTGACTACTGGTACTTCTCACTTTCTATGCTGCCTGTGGAGTAGAGGACTTCTGTGATGGTAGTGCTCTGACTACTGGTACTTTTTACTTTCTATGTTGCCTGGGGAGTAGATGACTTCTATGATGGTAGTACTGACTTCAGTGATGGTACTTCTATGAATTTCTATGTTGCCTGTGGAGTGGATGACTTCTATGATGTTAGAGCTTTGACTGCTGGTACTTCACACTTTCTATGCTGCCTGTGGAGTAGAGGACGTCTGTGGAATTTCTATGTTGCCTGTGGAGTGGATGACTTCTGATGGTAGAGCTCTGACTACTGGTACTTTTACTTTCTATGTTGCCTGTGGAGTAGAGGACTTCTGTGATGGTAGTGCTCTGACTACTGGTTCTTCACACTTTCTATGCTGCCTGTGGAGTAGAGGACTTCTATGATGGTAGTACTGACTTCTCTGATGGCACTTTTATGAATTTCTATTTGCCTGTGGAGTGGATGACTTCTATGATGGTAGAGCTCTGACTGACTACTGGTACTTCTCACTTCCTATGCTGCCTGTGGAGTAGAGGACTTCTGTGATGGTAGTGCTCTGACTACTGGTACTTTTTACTTTCTATGTTGCCTGGGAGTAGATGACTTCTATGATGGTAGTACTGACTTCTCTGATGGTACTACTATGAATTCTTATGTTGCCTGTGGAGTGGGTGACTTATGATGGTAGAGCTGTGACTGACTACTGGTACTTCTCACTTTCTATGCTGCCTATGGAGTAGAGGACTTCTGTGATGGTAGTGCTCTGACTACTGGTACTTTTTACTTTCTATGTTGCCTGGGAGTAGATGACTTCTGTGATGGTAGTACTGACTTCTCTGATGGTACTTCTATGAATTCTTATGTTGCCTGTGGAGTGGGTGACTTATGATGGTAGAGCTCTGATTGACTATGTTGCTTGTGAAGAACACTGGTATTTATCTTACTTTCTATGTTGCCTGCGGAGTAGATGACTTCTCTCATGGTAACACTCTGACTTAATTAGTAGTCAGACTTTGTCAATATGTTATACCATCTAAACATATGTATAAAAACATTCTCGGATGTCTTTCTGCAAATATGGATTACAGAGGAGTAGTCTATCGGGATGTCCCTATGCATGAACAGCAACACTAAACTGTTAAGGCGCTCTTGTCCCATGGTACTCCGGAGTTCAGACTTTCAGTTTTAAGGCTGAATTAGCCCTCTCTATTCCAGCAGTTGTGACTGGAGTGAGCAAGAGTGTATTTAATACAAACAAAATGTTTGGGAACATTTTGACATTTGTTTGTGAATAGGTCTGCTTCAAATCATTTAGCAGTGCAGAATTGTGCAATATAGCCTCCCATGTCCTTTTCCACAGTCTGAGCTCTTGGTGGAATGTTGTTGAAGGAAAGTCAAAAATTTTTTTAAGTGAACTCTATCTAATGTTAAGCTGTTCAAGTTTGATGGAATTAGTGAGAGTCCTTGAATCGCTGTTGATGCCATTGTAGTGAATCGTCTGGACAGTTCATGAATGAAGTGATCCAGAAAGGGAATACAAATTGCTCTTCACCAGTACTCTTCTGAAGTCTCTTCAGCCACATTGTTCCTCATAGTCTGTTTGCTACAGACACGTGGAAGGGGTTATTCAGAATTATTGCAGAAGCTCCCCATTTCTGACATATCTCTGAAGATATTCCTAAACTCATTCTCAATGTTTGCATGAACAGCCTGCAGCTCATTAAGCACACAGCTGACATGCTCATATGCATACAGTATGTCTTGTGACGATCCTTGCAGAGGTTTGCTAAGGGGCTTAGTAAAGCCAAACAAAAACCTTGCTGACTGAAAGGAAACAATAAAGCAAGACTTAGTAATTGAACTGTAAAGTCCACTGGCATCTGTCAAAGTTTTTCCATCCCACTGTGGCCCTCTGTTATTCATAATATTGTCTAAACAGTGAATGAGTGCTTCATACATATGACAGAAGTCATCAAAGGCTGTATGTCTCTCCACCCATCTGGTCTCACACAGCAACTTCAGCTTTTGTTTTTCTATAGGTTTTTTGCCACTTGCCTTTTGCTGTAAGTTTATGTACTACACTGATTCCTCTAGACATCTTTGCCTTTTTGGGGAGTTTTGAAAAACAAACCAACTTCCTTCACTATAACATTATTAGTACTTCTGGAACTTGGCAAGCCTTTGAAAGTACGAGGTTTAACTGGTGGCTAGCACAATGGAAAAAAATAGCATGTGGTACTTTTTCTTGAAACAAAGCAGCACAGCCTTTCTGTGCTCCAGCCATGTTTCCAGCACCATCGTACCCATGAGCTTTGCAGTGCTCAAGATTCAACATTAACTTTGTTAGGCATGTGACCAACTTATTGCATATCTCCTCTCCAGTCACAGATTCACAGGCAATACATTTTATGAATCTCTCCACAGGATGGCCATTCTTCACATATCGTAGTACTACTCCAAGTTGTTCCCAGTTGCTTATATCTGCAATTTCATCTGCTTGGACGGAATAAAAGGGTCGAAGAGGCTGTTGCTTAATATCCTTTATTATCTGCTGTTGAATGTATTCTTTAATACAGTCTAGCAATTCATTCTGTACTGTTTTTGAAATATATGTTGCATTCTTTTGGCATGTCTGCAAGTGGGCTTCTAACTCTCTGTCACCAGCATCAATTCGGAAATCAACTAGAGATCTGAAGTTTCCTTTGTTGGTTGTACAGTCAGATGTGCAGTCATCTCTATGTCCACGGAGTGCTATCCCTTGCCTTCCACAGTACTCCAGACACTTTATAATAGAGGTTAGTAGAGCTCTGTTTTTGGCCACCTGCAGCTGTGAAGCATTTGAAATTGTAAAGTCCACTCTTTGACTTGGATTGTCACTTGTGACTCAGAAAGCATGTAATTTTGCCTCAGATTTCTTGTGGTAATCTAATTCTGAATGTCGCTGAATATCAGCTTTGGCATGCTTCCAATTACAATATGGCTGCTCAATGAATAACTTTGCACGTTCTGTCTGTGCTGGTGTTGGAAATAACACACAGGCTAAACAATACAGCCCATCTTGTTTCACTGAATATGCCAGAAAATGAAACTGGTCTAGCCATGACAGCTGACATTGGCGAAGGGAACTTCCTGATTTTCTTCTTTTGTCTGTGAAGGCTTTGAGTGGGAAACGAAAACCCTCATGTGGTTGGCGATGATTTATGACAATGACTTTCTCCTTATCTGCAGCATTAGTACATGTAATGTACTCACTAATATCTGTCAGTGAACACTTTGGGGCACTGACTTCATCCGAATGCTTCTTAGTGACTTCACTAACAGTACTTCTCTCACTTTCTATGTTATCTGTTAATCTGCTGACTTCTGTGACAGTACTATTTTCACTGACTTCTCTGATGGCACTACATTTATTTACCATGTCTTCTGTGTCAAACAGACATGACTCTCTGACTGCTGGTTAAAAAAAAAACAAATATCAAGGGGAAGATAACTTCTTTAACAGTACAACAAATACAACTACATTTGCCTCCATTGAATAGTGTACTGTTACACACAAAAAAAGTTTCACTTACTAAAAAAAAAAATAGAGAAAGACTCTATACACTAGATGCCTGCAAACCCACAAAAGAAATGCAAAGTATAAAACATGGATTATTAAGATGTTCTATCTCACCGATGAACTCCTGCCTTCATATAAGACTTTTAGAGTACAGTACCTTTCAGTTCATTTTCCATTACATATCTGACTTTCCTTTCAAGACTAAAATCAGTAAAACTTAATACTCTCATTCATAAAATCTTAGATAAATACTTTAGCACAGGAAATAGTGTCACACACAACTGAACTATCTGACAGTCATCCTGATAATAGGACATAATTCTGTACTTTACCACTACTCTCACCCACAAATGACTTACCCTCAGAGACTGAACCGTCTCCGTGTTTTATGACCTTTCTGAAAAATTTGAAGAGAGACTGTTGATGTAGTTCTCGCTTGGCTCCTGAAGACATAGCAGCACTTTCTGCTGACATACTGCAGCTCATTTCAATACACAAAATAACTTCTTTGGTTATCTAATGTACAAAATAAAACAGTGTCAAGTACTAATCACTTGGCTGATGGCCACAACAACATGTGTTCATTATGCTGAACAAAGAACGCATATAAAACGCTTCACAAATGAATGCACAAATCTGTTCTTTGCTTTGGCATGTTGCAATTGCTTTACGAAACTGTCTGTCTGTGGGTGCTATACTTCTATCAGCCTTCACACATTCTGGCATTACACAACATTTTCTGGACAAATAAAGGGCATAGGTCAAAACTATAAGCATTTTGTGAGCAATGAAAGATCAGAATGTACAAATAGCTTGAACTTTGACTGCCACGTGTCCACAGTGGTGAGAAAGTCATTCTATGTGGAACTTATAAGTAAATGTATGGCATCCAGATCCAAGGAAATTATAACCCCACTGTATTCAGCCTCATTAGACCAACAATTGAGTACAATGCACCATTTGACATGTACTTGACTAGGCACTTATTTTCCATATAATGGAGTGGCTGGCATGTCCTCAGAGGTTCCTCACAAAGAGCATACAGGGTATAAACAAAATGTCTTATATGAATAGACTAAAAGGCCTATCCCTTTATTCTGCATCCTACCGATTATTAAAGGGTGACCTGTGCCTGCTCTACAAGGCACTCACAAATCCTGACTTGGTGGAGCTGCCACACATCTGCAAGTCAAACAGCAGAAGGGTCAGCTGATCTCGGGATCTAAACTTAGTCAGTCAACCAAAACATGCAGGAGAGACAGCTATGTGTCTCAGAGATTGCTCTTACTTTGGAACAGGCTTTCCATAGTAGGCAGTTCAGGGAGATGGGTACCCGGCTTTGAGGGGATCTACAAGAATGCTGCCAGAAATGTTTGCAAGAAAGAAACAATATGAGCAGAGACTACAGGTATGGAGTGAAGAAAGGCTAAATGATCTAATAGTCTCACCAGCTGCACTAGTAGTGATGTTCAAGATTTAGGATGCTATTTATAAACTAAGCACAATGCAACAGGGCTGATACCCTGTAAAGTAATGCAACCTATTTTTGATTCACAGAAACTAGTACACTACGAGTTAAAAAAACTGTACATAATCTTACCCAATTATGTAGAAAGAATAACCTATGCAAGGAATAAACACATAAATGACCCCCATCCCCAGGATTACATGCCATTTCTAAACATTACACAAACTGCATATGGGCTGATCCCAATGAGGTCACTTATGGGACCCAAAGTGGGTACCTACAGAAATAGTTTGAGGCTACAGGGGATAAAAGACTAACTACAGAAAATATAAAGATTTCATTTTTCTGCTTGTTAGTAATGCATTGTTTCCTCTACCCACAGGATTACTGCCAACAGCTTTCACCTCCTGGACATCTTGCTTCACTACAAATAGATACAACTCTGCATGCAATGAACATACGGGCTGTCCTGCAAACTTTCATGTTTCAGTAAACAAACGTTCAGCTTTGGGCATCGAGAAAGGCTGTAGCCCTGTTTCTTTCAGGTGCAGTAACTTGTGCTACTAGATATAAACATTGACTGTTCTGGTGAATTCAGAGTGGAGCGACAGTGCAATTTCATGGGAAACAGTAGTATAAAGATGGCTTCTTATTTTTTTAAAAATTTTTTTTTATTTTATTTTTTCATCACTCCAACTACACAATTGAACTCAAAGCAGTAACCATAATGATGTCCTTCCCAGGTCCAGTTCTAATTATAATGGCTTTCAGAAAAATCAGGGAGTCTCAGACTCTGTATTAAGGGGCAACGCATGTAGCAAGACCCAGAAGCGCATGCGAGTTGTGTTTATGGCCTTTATGGAATAGTGAGGGAGAGTGTGAAACGCCACGTGCATGCTCTGTTTCATTCATTCATTCACATCTGGCAACTTCAGGGGAAAGTAATGTGGAACAAACAGGCAAAATGTGGAACACCTACTAACCACTTAAACTAGGAAGCTCATAGAATGGTTAAAATGTTGTATTTTTACTTATAAAATAGTTCTTTTAATGATTTAGCACTGTTACAGGTTAAAAAAACACTAACACTAAATGTGTGACAATGTGGAACTTCGAGGAACATTAACTTTTTAATACCCTAAATGAAGGGATGTTTTTTCCTCGAAATGAGGTACTCTTGAGAGGAATGGCAGCATCTACCTAACTGAAAACTGGCATGTGAATTCAGCAAAATAAAGGATAGTGTTCTGCAGTAAAAAAGAAGGTGATGGCTGCTTGTATTTTATTTGGGCATTTACACTGCACAACTAGAGCAGAACTTTAGCAGGTGATCATGATCATAAAAAATGCCCCTGAAGACTTTTCATATCATTGTGCATCGCAGTATCTCTGTTGGATGCCTGCAAAGTAACGGAATTCCATGCTTGTAGTGCAACAGCACAGCCCACGCATTTCAGTGCACACCAAACCTACACGACGCCATTAATGACTTTGTCATAGCTCTCATGTTTCCCAATCATCCAGCCATAAGGGCAGCTGATAACTCTGACGTTTCATTTCCATTCTTCTGGAATTAAAATGGAAGCTGTTTTTACTGACGGCCAAAAGTAGCAAAATTAACAAATAAATAAACTTCCAGAGGCATTTATTCTTACGATAATGTCACAATGATTCTTATGGTGCTAACAAACGTAGCTTTACTCCATGACAGGCACCGTTAATCCACACAAAAAGTTGATAATCAGCAGGGACATTTCTGTTCAATCAAGGCACTCTCCTTTGTTATCTACATACCTGAGGGGTATTCTAGTTATTATGCTATTATAATGCATTTTCAGCCCAAAAGAAAATAGCTCGAGGAAGTGTACAAATGTAAAGTTGTTATAATTCCCCTCTTTGTTATAAACAGGAAAGCACATAATATAAAGCTTTGGTCCTCTGTTCACAAATAATAAAATGCCTTCTCTTGCTTGCCAATCTCCCCTTTTATGGTTTCAGAGCTTGCTGTCCCTAATCATAAGAGCACAATTGCATTAACACCCCTCAATCCACCGTAGATCAGATCACTAGAAATACCCAAAGAAAAACAACCTTCCACAAGGGTAACGTGAAGAGACAGCAGAGAAATCTCTGAAGGCAACGAAGAGCTTGCCATAATGCCAGAAGCTCTATAAACTACACGTACATGTTTAAGTCTGCCTGTACTGCCACATTGTCTGCATACAGCAGCTTTGTTGCTCTGACCCCTCCAACCTGTTTGCTGATGTAGTCCATTACCAGTATGAACAGCAGTGGGCTCAGAGATGAACCCTGGTGTATACCCACTCCCACTGGGAACCCCTCAGTGAGGCCAAACACTGTTCGTACTTGAGTCACTGGGTCCTTGTACACAGCCTGTACTAATTCTATCAATGTTTCTGGGACTTCAAACCACCGCAGTACTGCCCAGATCAGCTTTCTTGGGACCTTGTCATATGCTTTCTCCAAGTCTAGGAAAGCCCAGTTTGACTCTCTCCTCTTCTCTAGTTTCTCATCAAGTATCTGTCTCAATGCAAACATCGGGTCAATTGTGCTGCATCCTGATCTGAATCCGAACTGTTCATCTCCCAGCTTACATTCTACTATTCTGCGTATCTGTTTATCAATCACCCTCTCCAGAACTTTCATGCAATGTGGTAGGAGTTTGATGCCTCTGTACTGTCCACAGTTGTGGATGTCCCCTTTGTTCTTGTACACTGGCATGAGTATGCTTATTCTCCAGTCATCTGGGATACTTCTTTCTCTCCACATTGCAATTAGTACCCTCAGGAGCCATTTCTCCCCAGCTCACCCAGCATCTTTATCATATCTGCTGTGACCTCGTCTGAGCCTGCTCCTTTCCCTGACTTCATTTTCCTTAGTGCTGCTTTTACTTCTTCTAAGCTGGGCTCCTCTTCTACTCTCATTGTAGGCTGTTTCTGGGGCAGTACCGCTTCTGTGGGGTTTTCTTCATTCAGAAGCTGCTGGAAATACTCCTTCCATCTGCCTTTGATGTCCTGTGGGCTGGTAAGCAGGTTGTTGCTGGAATTATGAAGGGTGTCTGACTATCTTCTTTATCTTTCTGTTTTTGCCTTGCAACTTGGTATAGTTTCTTTGTGCCCCTTACTGAGTCACTTTCCAGAAGCTGATAGAGTGCCTCTGATGCCCTGTTCTTTGTTATTACAACTTCTTTCTTAGTTTCTTTGTTAGCCAACCAGTAGTCCTTCCTAGCTTGGTCAGTCTTTTCAATCTCCCACTTCCTCCTGCACTCCTTCTTTCTTTTGATTACTTCCTGCACTTCTGCATTCCACCACCAGCTTTCCTTATGTACCTTATTTCCATACCTGGCTCGGCCACATATCTTTTCTGTAGTCCTAACACATGCTGTTTTTAGGCGCTGCCACTCTTCTTCCACTCCACCTATTTCCTCTTCTTCTTGGGATGCTAGAGCCCTGAGTAATTCCTTGAACTGCTGTACTTTCTTTCCAGTCAACTTCCAGGTCTTCAGCCTGGTCTCTGTTGACCTTAGAGCCTTCTCTGACCACTGCTTGCAGCTGATTGTGGCAACTACTGGTTTATGCTGTGAACCGACTATTTCACTGGGGATGACTTTGCAGTCATGGATTCTACCCCAGTGCCTTTTCCTTACTAGGAGGAAGTCTACCTGAGTTGCATGTTGGCTACTGTTGTATGTGATCTTGTGACTGTCTCTCTTTCTGAACCATGTGTTGGCTACTATCAAGCCATTTGCCAGACAGAAGTCCAGAATGGCTTCTCCTTCTTTATTCCTATTGCTCCACCCATGTGGACCCAGGCAGTCCTCATATCCTGTTCTGTCTGTCCCGATATGTGCATTTAAGTCACCCATTATCAACACCAATTCATGTTGTCCTGCTTTATCTAGTAGGTCCTGCAACTGCTGTCTGAATGCACTCTTTTCCTCACTATCACAACCCTGCTGTGGGGCATAGGCTGAGATTATGAATACTGTCCTATCATTACACTGGAGTCTGATTGCCATGAGTCTGTCATTAATTCTGATGATATCCCTCACTGACTTCTGAAGCCTCTGCCTCACCACAATTCCTACACCATTTCTAGCCTGTCCACCACCTGAGTAGTAGATTCTGGATCCCAAGCCAAGTGGCTTTGTTGCTCTGCCCTTCCATCTCATCTCTTGGATACATAAGATGTCCAGCCTCCTCCATATCATCATGTCATCCACTTCTAAGCTGCGTCCTGTTAGTGAACCTACATTAAGTGTAGCAATTCTCAGTTCATGTTTTGCAGGTTGGTTGGTTTTATGTCCAACTTTCACTCAACAGAGCTATCCCAGGTAACCCAGGCTGGGCAATTAGACACTGGCCAGCCATATTGACCTAGGGCTGCTGGGCTTTTATAGCGGGCAAACACTGGCCAATAGGGGCACATATACCCCTCCAACCATTAGCATGGGTCCCTGGCATGGGTCAGAGAGTAGGCCGGGTCCTCAACCCACTTATCACCAGTAACTACCCATGCCCATTTTTGGCAACAGTCAACATGACCGAATCACCTAGAGCCATATTTTTACACCGTCGAGTGGCTAGCCACGGCGCGCAGTTTGTGATTAGTGTTCTCCTATCTTGAGGATACTGCGCACCACAATAGATGCCCAAAGCGGTTGGTCTTTTTTTTTTTTTATAACTCTTCCCCCCATTGGGCACCTTGTAGAGTCTGTGCTGCTGCCCACAGCTCCATTCATTGGTGAGTTTGAGATGGAAACACTCAGCATGTTTTTCGGACATGGGAGAAACCCCACGGAGACACAGAGAGAACATGCAAACTCCAAACAGGCATTAGTCGGAGGTCAGGATCGAACCTTGTACCTTGTGCATTGGAGGCGAAGACCTAAACCACTAAGCCATCTGGTCTCTGATCTAGAACTTCAGCAAAGGATAGGAGAATGGAATGCAAATCTGAAGGCACATGGGATGAAACTAAGTACAGATAAGACAGTGGTAATGGCAGCAGATTGGGGAAATCAGAAGAAGCTGAGAATATAGATAGATGGGAAGATAGTGTAACAGGTAAACAGCTTCAAGTATCTGGGAGGGGTGGTTGAGGAGAAGGGTAGTCTGAATGAAGAAGTCAAAGTTAGAATCAGAGGGGCTGCAGCCAACTGGCATAGAGTATCAGGTGTAGTCTATGACAGAAGAATGCCAAAGAAGCTGAAAAGTAAGGTGTACAAGACAGTGGTGCGACCAGTACTACTGTATGGTACAGAAACCTGGGCAGTAAAGGCAGAACAGTTGAAGAAGCTAGAGGTGATGGAAATGAAGTGCCTGAGAAAGGTGGTAGGATGCACACTGCAGGACAGGCGAAGAAATGAGGACATAAGAGCAGAAGCCAAAGTAGCTCCAATTGCAGAAAAGATTAAAAAGAACAGATTACGATGGTATGGGCACATGTGTAGAAAAGCAGAAGACAATCTGGTGAGGGAGATTTGGGACAGACAGGAAGAAGGTAAGAGGAAGCGAGGGTGTCCAGCAAAGAGGTGGATGGATTGTGTGAAAGAAGATCTGCGACAGGCAGGCATGAGTGTTGAAGAAGGCAGGAGAGTGGCACTGAATCAAGAGAGTTGGCGACAGTTAATATGGTAAATGGGAAAAAAGGGGGATGATGATGATGATGACATGTTTAAGTACAAAGCCATACATATCAGTCCAGAAGGCCTCTATATTTTAGCAGTAAAGGAGGGTTTCTGTTTAATATAAAAATAATTCACATGCAAGCCAATCTTTAGGTTTATAACTTAATGAAACAGACATCACTACAAACAGTCATCAGCATAACAGAGAATAACATAAATTTCTCTGAATGTTTTATGTTTATGTGTACGGATAGCTGTCAGAAAATACTGATTCAAAGACTTGAAATATAGTACTTATTTACTGCTTTAAAACTGATTAAAAGCACAATTCCAGTGCAATGCATTCACATACTTTTACATTAATTTTAAAAGCACTATGCAATAAAAAGAAAACAAAATTCAAAACAGAAAAAAAAAACAAGAGGCTGTTTAAATAAATATGCCATTAAATCTTCGTTCATTTTTACAAAACAGTACAGACCATTAAAGGTTTAACATAACCTCAGGGCTTCTGACAGTTATAACTTAACTTGAAACCTTAAGGTTTCAACATTTATCGGAAATACATACCGGTATTTCTAAATTATTAACAGTTCCCTGGTTACTGACCACAATTTTAAGAGCTTAAAAAGGATAGCAAGCTCTACCGATTCACCCACAAATCCATTTTTTTAGCGCAAGCACACCTTTCTCTAAAGTTCACATAAGCAAATCTGACAAAAGAATTACCAACTGAAAGCAACTATAATTGACACACACACACACACACACACACACACACACACACACACACACACACACACACACACACACACACACACACACACACACACACACACACACACACACACACACACACACACACACACACAATGTATGCATCTATGTACCACCAAGCAGTAGTGATGAATTCTGTGTATAATAAACAGCCCAAGAAATTTAAACAGGGTACTGTGCAATATAATGCCACAGTATAGTCCTTATCAGAAAAAAAATACTCCACTAGCTGTATCTGTCAACGTATCTACCTCCATCTTCACTTTTGGTTCCCCAGGACTTTACAGAAAGGAAAAAAATGGAATTTGATAGCCTCAACATCCACACAAACAATGAATGCATGTGTACTGGACATTCAAGAGTTCAGTTCTTACAGTCTGCATTTCCACTACAATGTTTTTCATGAATGAGAAATGCTGAACATTGGGACAACATCACTAGTTACTGTCATTGGAGCAGAATGTTTTTAAACATACATTTCCATATTTGAAACTTTAATCTATTTTTTTTTGTTACAGTAACACTGTGAGTGTATGAGAGAGAAAAGAGACTATTTGCAGTCCCAAACCACAGTTGCACTGGAAATATAATATGCATTTCAGATCCCGATAGTCCACCCACACAAATTTCATTTAGATTTTATATACGTTTCCCTTATGTTTCATTTACTACTTTATTCAGATCGTACTGCATACATACAATGTCCAGATATTGAAGACAGCCTCGACAAGCACCAATCTGCTGTTTTAAACCGAAGAAAAATATAATAAAAAAATTAGAATGTGCGAGGTGTCCATTCCCCATATTTTACTAGTTAATAGTTTCAAGGGAAACTTTTAGACGCATTTAGGATGGTTACGCTGATGCAGAGTCTGCATTTCTTGCAATAGTTCATCTTAATTTGCTGTGTCTTGATCCCTCTTTGCGCATTTCAATTTTTATCTCATTCTGGAAGTTAACTAATGGAATCTGATTTCCCACCTGTCATTTCTGAGAAAACATTTACCATCAGGGATGTATCTACAACAACCAAATCTGATGCATCACATTCAAAACTAAGTGCCACGTATCAATGTCAACAACTTAACCCACTATTTATGAATTTCAGTCACTGACGTGTTTTAAACGAATTCCACTGAGATAACCGATCATAATTTCGAATATAACAAGTGCAACAGAAAAGACAAAAGGTAACACGTGTATGCCCTACTTATTAATTATTTTAATATAACAGGAACAAACCACTTGCTGACAAACAGGATAAACGCCCAGTGCTCCAGAAAAACTTGAATAATATTAATGAAACAAAGGGCTAGCTAGGCTGATGCAAGTCACAAAAGTAAGAAATGGCAGGCAAAATCCTCATGTTATCTGATGCAAGTGAAATGAAATGAAAGAATGAAGCGCTTTATCTGACCTGCAGTGGAATTAAAGTTGGATTTTAACCTGAGATTTTGCCTTTGATTTTGGATTTTGGATTTTGGATTTTGCCTTTCTTTTCTACTTGTGACTCTTCTAGTTGCCTAGTTGGTTTAATTATTTTAATATGTTAACAAGTTAAATGGATTTTCACCTGTCAAATGTAAACTTTTGGATAACTTATATGCAAACACACGTGTGTGTGTGTGTGTGTACGTACATACGCACGGGCAGATATGCACGCTATTTGATGACCAGCAGGTGAACAAGTCATCTGACCCTTTTCAGTTATTTATTATGTTTACTAAATGAGGCAGATTGCGAATCAGGTTAAGACGGTTGCACTATCTAGTTTAGTGACTTGCGCAAGGTCGTACAATAATCAAAATGAACTGGAGGTTCTGGGAATCAAACTCAAGACACTTTTAGATTAAAATATATATGGTACTGAATGTATTATCGCAACCAGATTTCGGAGGTGGCATAGTTTATGTTTTTGGCGAAACTATGTCTGTTAATAAGAAGGGGAGTGTAAACTGTTAAGCAGTATTCTGTCAGATTGTTTGTCAGATTGTTTGTCCCTTTACCAAACATAACGTAAATAATGTTTTGCTGTGTTCAAGAAGTTTGCCAAACTTTACTAGGAATTCCTCCCGTATTAATGTGTTTTGATAGGGGGTGTTAAGGGAATATGGAGACACATGATTGGATCAACTTCACCAGTGTTGGTGAATATATAAAATTCGACCGCAGATGAACATGAGTCACTGTGTACTACGGGAACAAAAATATGGGGGTAATAAGTGAAAACCCACATATGCATATAACAACAAATGAACATGCAATCAAGTGTCTGTCTGTTTTTAGACTTACAAAAATCAAGAGTAACTTACTTCTCCAAACTCTTTTAAATAATACATCATGGAAAAAATTCAAAACATCGCCTTACCTATTACTTCGAGTCGATATCGCCCGCACCATGGCTTTGTGCCCTTTTATGATAATTCGCTATCCATTCAATGTATAGTGTGCAAGACTACTGCTTTGAATCTTCTCCATGACTCAATGAGCACGTGGGGGAAACTGCAGATCATGGTGCCATTTTAACGGCGTCTACAATGGCGCCATGATGCAATGATTTTATAAGTTAGTAATCTTGGGCCAAGATTGGGCAAATTGAATCTATCATCTTGAGGGATTTTAAAATCATTTGGGGGCAATTATTTGAATTCCAGATATTATCATAATATCGAATTTCACAATACATGCGGCATCATACCAAAACAGTTGCTTCGAGTTCTAACATCCCATGGTCTTCTTTTTATTAAATTTTTTTTTTGTCATGTTTAACACAGAAGTAACAGATAACTTATTAAGGATGTTAGAACTTGAAGCAACATGCCGCATGTACTGTGGAATTCGAATTTATTATAATTATAGTTTAAATTAAATAATAATATTTATAATTAATAATAACTGTTCAACTGTTAACATGCTTAACTTAAGCAATCAATTATTGAATAAATTATTATTAACCAGCTACAAAATGGCATTAAGCTTTACACCGGAACACACAAGACACTTTATGATAAATATCAGATAAAGATATTATCTACGCTGAACCAAACAAACACTAAAACACAAACATTACAAAAAACACCACTAAATGTAAAAGCACCACTTTAAATTTAGGCACTAAACACACATTACATTTCCGGAACACTTTAAACTACCTGACAAGTCGTTTAAAACTTTTTAATTTAATATTTAATATCAAACTGGCTCTTTGGTACAAAAATAAAAAAAAAAAATACTTCTCTGAGAGACTCACAGACTTGCTGAAGGGAGTTTGCTGGAGTTCGCTAGTCACTGCTGACTTTAGTAAATTACTCTGAGAGAGTCTCGTAAAGACTTTGAAAACAAGTGTTTACCAAAACGCGCCTAACTCAACTACAACAGAGAATTATTTGGAGGAGCAATTATTGAGGAGATTAAATCACCTGACTCTGCAAACCTCCAATCGCTTCTCCAATGTATTTGAGTTAGGTGCGATTTTTCACAGCATTGATTGGTTTAGGTCCTGAAGAACCCGAACTGAAAAAAAAAATGTACAGTACTGTGACAGTGTCCACGTTTTTTCTTTAAACTGTCGTGGAGAGAATTGAGTGACCATATTACTAGGACTCAAACAGTGACTCCATACCTAATATATATATATGTCAGTTCAAAAAAAAAAAAAAAACGTAACTTGAAAGAGTTATGGACAAAAGGAGGTGGCGCGCGCCCCATGCCTAAATCCGCCACTGATTAATGTTGACCATCACAAGGTTCACCAAGACAGACAGTTACAAGATCACATGTAAGAGTGGTCAACATGCAAATCAGGTAGATTTTTTCCTAGAAAGGAAAGGGCATTGGATTAGAATCAGAGATTTCAAATTTATTCCCAGTGCAACTCCTACCCTCAGGATAAATTATTGGTGGCCACCATCAGCTGCAAAGAATTGGTGGCCAGATAAGGCTTTAAGGTCAACAGATACAAGGCTGAAGAACTGGAAGATGACTGGAGAGAAAACACTGGAATTCAAGGAAATACTTAGGGATCTAGTACATCAGGTATAAGAAATAATTGGTAGAGTCAAAGAAGAATGTCACAGTTGCAGTACGTGTGAAGAATATTGAACAAATATGTGGCTGCAACAGGTATAGAAATAAGGTACATAAGGAAAGCTGGAAGTGGAGTGCAAGAAGAAGTGGGTTAGAAAAGACAGACCTGGCTAAGAAGGAACACTGGTTGGCTTACAAAGAGACTAACAACATTAGTCACAATGGTAAACAAGGAGTCAGAGAAACTGTGCCATCTTCTGGAAAGTGACCTAGTAGATGTCACAAAGAAAAACTTTCAGGTTACAAGACAGAGAAAGATAAGGAAAATATTCATCAGACATCATTCATATGGGATGCTAGCAACAATCTGCTCACCAGTCCAGAAGACATAAGAGGGAGATGGAAGGAGTTCTTCTAGCAGCTTCTGAATGAAGAAAACACCATAAAAGCTGTATTGACCCAGGCACAGCTTATGGTGAAAGAGGAAGAAGAACCCTCCCTAGAAGAAGTACAAACATCATTAATGAAAATGAAGTCAGGAAAAGCAGTAGACTCAGATGAAGTCATGACAGGTATGATCAAGATGGTGGATGAGTTAGGAGAGAAATGGCTCCTGAGGTTAATTATATGAGTATGGGAGAAAGGATTACCCAAGATGACTGCAAAATAAGCATTAAAGTGTCACTATAAAGGAGCAAATGGGACTGTGTGAGGTACAAGGGTATCAAATTCCTGTAATTCCTGAATCTTACATTCCACACACAAATTCCTGAAACACTGCATGAAAGTGATGGAGAGGGTGCTTGAAAAATGAATATGCAAACTAGTAGAATGTAAAATGAGAGATGAGCAGGTCAGGAATCTGCACAACCTATCCACTGTTTGCAATGAGATAAGTAGTGGGGAAAAGCTGGAGATGATGAATGAGTCCAGCATTTCTAGGCTTGGAAAAAAGCATATGACATGGTACTAAGAAAGCTGATCTGGGCAGAGCTTCAGTGTTTCAAAGTCCTGGAAAGAATAGTAAAATTAATTAGGGCTATATAAAAGTATCAAATGACACAAGTAAGAACAGTGCTTGGGCTCACATAGGGTTTTCCAGTAGCAGGTGGTGTGCATCAGGGCTCAGATCTGAGCCCACTGCAGCTTGTATTGGTGATGGACTACAGTGACTAACAGATCAGAGAGAACATAGTGGCAAAGATGTGACACTACAAACAGATTATGAACAGAAGCTTCAGCAAAAGATAGGTGAATGAAATATAAATCTGAAGGTACATGGAATAAAACTGAGTACTGGCAAGTCAGATATATAATGTTTGCAACTGGGAGTGTGTCAGCATGGTTTGTGATGCAAAATGCTTGCATCAACAAAACCTAAACTAGGATTGTGTGAATGGGGTTTGTTTTCATTTATATAAATGTGTGATTGCTTATGTCATAAGTGATGGTTTAATAAAGATGTTTGTTGTTTAAAATGGGGGCAAGACTTGAATAATTTATGTAATGTTGCTTAGGTTATATGATATATAGCAATATATGTGAAGTATAATGCTTGTTAATGTTAATTTGTCAATACAGTTTGATTACTTTTGTATAAATGTAAATTTACCTATGTCACAAGTGATAATTCAGTAAAGGTGATTATAAAAAAGACATTTGTTGTGGCAATAAATGAGGGAAATCAGAAGAAGTTTAAACCTGAGACAGAAGGGGAAACGTAGAACAGGTTAACAGCTTTAGGTATCTGGTAGAGATAGTTGAATAAAAGCGAAGTCTTGATGAAGAGGTATCATAGGTGCTGCTGTCAAATGGCACAAAGTGTCAGGAGTAGTGTATGATAAAAGAATGCCAAAGAAGCTGAAAAGCAAGAAATACAAAGCAGTGGGTGTGACCAGTGCTTCTATATGGCACAGAAACCTGGGCAGTGAAGGTCAAGAGGTTAAGGAATCTTGAAGTGATGGAGGTGAAGTGCCTGAGAAGGGTGGCACTATGCACACTGTGGGACAGATGAAATGAAGACATCAGATCAGTAGCCAAAGTAGCACTAAAGCAGAGAAGATCAAGAATAAGAGATTACAGTGGTTCACTCGTGTGTTCTGGAAAGTAGAACATAACGTAAGAGAGAAAGGAAGAAAACATGAGGAAACAAGGATGTGTAGCCAAGAGGTGCATGGATTACATGACAGAAAACTTGCCGTTATCAGGCATGACTATCAAAGAAAGTAGGAAAGTGACACCAAATCAAGAGAGATGGCAACAATCGATTTAACACTCTAACCCATGTAGAAAGGAAAATAAAGTCAGGAAAACAACAGGCTCAGATAAGGTCACAATAGGTATGAACAGATGTTGGGAGAGTTATGCAAAAAATAGATCCTGAGGATACTCATAGCAGTATGGAGGGAAGCATCTATCCCAGATGACTGAAGAATAAGCATTCTAGTGACATTGTACAAGAACAAGTGAGACATTCATAACTGTGAGCAGTATATATGTAAAAAAAATTGATTTAGTCCACTCGCCAGGCTGTTTTCAAAACAGACCAAAAATACAAATGCGCCTGCACTATTACACTTGGGTACAGGGGCTGTTAGTGGATGAAAGTGATTGACATTGCTGTCATTTTTACATGGTAAATAGTTGTTATTCAGTCTTTGCAAAAGTAGTGTGCATTATATGGTTATTTTGTTAACATAATCAGATATCTGAGGTGTGCACAGGCAATAAAGTGGTTGTAATTGATGAGTAAAGGGTATTGTCTTTGAAGAAAATGACTGCATGTGTGTGTGTGTGTGGGGGGGGGTTGCAGCACACCCCACCCTCTCCAACCCAGTTAGTTGCCACCACCACTAGGTTCACTCTGTTCTTACCTGAAGTATTAAAAAAAAACTTCTTTACTAACTAAAACTAGCAACGTCTTTAACTGACAGCCTTCCTGCATAGTACATTAAATAGAAACTGATCACTGGTTTATCTAGTAGCCATGCCAATAAGTTTACTGAGAATTTTGTCAGCTTGTAGTCACTATATCTGACCTCAGTATTGCAGGAGCACTGCCATAAGGCCCTACACCTACAAATTTACTGAAAATGTTGTCAGTGTTTAGTGTAAGCATATTTATCACGAAGAATCTTGCTGCATATTAACTTTAATCAGTTAAATACATCCTTGCTCTGTGACTGGAAGGCTCTGAGAAATACTCTGTGCACTCTAAGGACCTCTTTCTAAGTTGGCCAGTGTCCCCTTTTGCCTGACTAATAGACTATTCTGCATATGTCAGTTATTTAGTCTCAGGAAATAACAACACATTTTACTTCCATCTTTTTGTTAATTGCTTTGTTCTGGCTATAAACCAATTGATCTCAGTTATAAACTGACCCGAAGATGGGATTGCTACTGTAGTAGACTGTATTGCTAAATATCCCCTCAGTGTTGCCTTCTCTTACACTCAGTCACTATCTTCCTTCATAGAGCAGGTATGTGTCATATGTTATTACATTAATATTTGTTCTAAGACTATGTAAAACAGTGAAAAGACTTTGATAGTGTGTTATATAAGGACCTTTTACTAAGTTGGCCACTGTCTCCTTTTGCTTGACTGGTTAACTGTATTGCATATGCCATTTATTTAGTCTCAGGAAATGACAGACATCCTGTTTTACTTGCATCTCTTTGTTAATTGCTTTGTTCTGGCTATAAACCAATTGATGTCAGTTATAAAAAAAAAATTACTAGGTGATGTGAGTGTCAGTTGGTTGGACATAAACTCTAACTCCCCTGCATCTAGAATTAACCTATATGGTTTTACACAATTAATTAATAGCCCCACCCATTATAGCAAGACATCAGTTCCTC
Source organism: Protopterus annectens (assembly GCF_019279795.1). NCBI lineage: Eukaryota > Metazoa > Chordata > Ceratodontiformes > Protopteridae > Protopterus > Protopterus annectens. Next base: position 1,048,268,321 of record NC_056747.1, read on the forward strand.
TATTAGACTGGATTCTAGCAGCAGACCCTAGCAGTTACTCCATCACAGGTACAATGTCAGACTCTCTCAGTGATCATCTCCCAGTCTATATGACTAGACATCTCACACATCCAGTTAAACAGCATATTTATGAAACAACATGTAACCTTTCCAAGTTTAACCCAGAAATGTCCATTACTACTCTATCATCTATTAACTGGAACTTCCTATACATCCTCCCCTTAGACGATGCTGTAATTGAATTCAATACAACTTTTCTAAATATCCTAACTAGCCTTGCACCTCCTAGATGGAAGGGAATGAAAACAAATAATGCAATTTGGGTATCCAAAAACATTAGAATGCTAATGTTGGATAGAGAAAAAGTGTGGAAAGAATGGGAAAAATATAAAACACCTCAATACATTGAAAACTTCAGAATGCCTTGCAATCACACTAAAAAGCAAATAAATGAAGACAAAAACTATACTATAATAACTTTCAGGATAATACTAAACACACCCCTAAAAAATGTGGACATCCATTAATGAAATATACCATCCAGGCCAGAAATTCAACCCAAACACATCTCCCGATAATTCACCACTCGAAATGCAATACAGTTCCACTCTTATTTTAAAGATAGTATAGCATCTTTGACTATAGATTCCTCAACATCTAATCCCAACCCTGCCAACAGCCATGTATCAGCACATCCACTTTCACCTTCAAACTTGTGCTCACATCCTATAAAAAAATTACTCTTAAACAAACTTAAACTGCGCTCTTCCTCAGCTGATGATCTTCCAAGTGAGTCCCTAAAAATAGCAGCCAGTAGCACTGCCTATCCTGTCTCACTCCTTATAAAGAGGTCAATTCAGGAATCTCACATTCCCTCTTTCTGGAAAAAGTCACAGTGAGCACTGTGACTTGTTTCCACTGTAAGCTACTTCTCTGGATGCTTATAAGCAGGCACTGTAAACCTTTTTTCCAAATAAGCGATTCGTTTTTCTAATGGATTTCAGAAGATATGATACCAGTGAAAGAGCCTGTCATACTACATATGATATAAGCATTGATAAGGAAAAGTCACACTGGAAAAAGTTCTATATTAAAGCTTTCATAATTTTCTTCAGTGAATATGAGCACCACAAAAGGAGACAGAGCCTCTGATATTACATGTGATACAAAACAGGCTAATAAAGTCTGGTGATAGCCTTGCAAAAGCAGGCATTTTCAATGATCAAAGTGTAAACCACTTTATAAACCACTCTACTGGATGGACCTGATGAAGCTCATGTTTTCTTAAATATAGTTCTATAGTGGTAGCTCATGGTGTGTTGCCATATTTTGTTTGTTAAAAAATAGAAATAAAAACTTTTAACTAAGAATGAGGTTCCACAAACTGCTAAGATGGTAAACTCTCACCAGTCTTTCAGGAATATTCAAACAAGGGACTAAGCTTTGACATTGACTCGTTGTTGTTCCATCTCCCAGATTTTCCTCCAATCTGCTCCCCTGGACCCTCCCACTATTGTCTGTATCAGCCTTTAAATAACTGACCTGTTGAATGTAATGTATTACAACAAGAACACACATCCCCCTACCCACTTAACTGAATAAACTACATGCAACTTCAACAAGGCATCTTTATTCCTCCCACAGGGAGGGTATCAGAGAAAGAGAGAGAGTGTCATAGATCTGCCAGCTAAAGTGATTTTTATCTGGGCTAATCCTTTGTACTCTGTCCCTTCTAAGAACACAGAATTGTCTTTTGTACCAGGGCTCAGTGTCCTAATAAAGGCTGGAGGTAGTCAAAGTGGCACAAACAAATCATATGCCGTAGAAAACACTTTAAGTGCTAGTGGGCTATCAGGATTTTCTCAGTGAGTTCCTTAATGAACTGGGCAGGTACATATTTGAATTTAACAATGTTTCTGTTATTTATTTATTTATTTAGTTAGTTAGTTAGTGAGTTATTTATTTGACATTTGTTTGCTGGGAAAGCCTGACTGGACCAGAAAGTGTCCATTTTTAATGGAGGCCTAGGGAGAAAAGATCCACAATCACAGTATTTCAAAAATCAAGTACAGGCATTTTAAATCACAAAGTATGATGTTATACTAGAAAAACGGCAAGTACAGGTATTTTCAATCACAAAGTATCATATTACAGTGCAAACATAAGGGTGAAAGAATGCTGTAATGAGAAAAACACAGAACATATGCTTCATAGCAGAAAATAACATGAGTTGGAGAAAATATGTGAGGAAAAACTCAACAGTCACATTATTTGTTACATAGATTAGTATGTGACAAATGAGACCTGAGACAATTCTAATAAGATATTAGAGATTACATGATTAGAGACAGTGACGGGAAATTGAGTGATGTCTTAGTATGAGAAATATGTGTTCATATTATGGTTATAGAAGGAAGAAGGATGGAGCGATGGAGATTATAAGAAGAGTGCAGGGTAGGGTGTCTTCAGGTAGCTTAGCTGAGTAGGGAGGAAACGTCTTCAGAGATGAAGGGGATAAGGTAAGGTAGTGACAAAAACAAAAAAGGAGTGGAGTAGGAGGCCGGATGGGATTGTGAGTGTGACCTGGGTTAAAGGGGGTGCGTGAAGTATAGTGAGCAAGTTCAGCTATGATTGGCATAGGAACAGGTCCAAGATTTTGTAAGGTACTCTTTTAGGGAACATTTAAAGGTGGGTAAGTTAGAAACAATTCTGATGGTTAGAGGTAAGGAGTTACATTTTTTCGTTACTGAGTATGAATATAGGCTTTGTCCAAAGGATTTATTCGGTTTATTTATGCTGAGAAGTTGTTTATCTTTTGATCTAACAGTTCTTTTTGGAAAATATATGCTGATTAAAGGGGTAAAAGCTGAGCAGGCTAATGGTTTGTGTATGATCTTATGTTCTGTTTTTAGTTGAATGTAGGAGAGGTGGAGGAGGAGTTCCAGCCAGCTAAGGGTACACAGGGCCTTACAGTGATTGGTAAAGGAGGATGAATTAGTAGCAAACTTCTCAATTTTGTTTTAGCAGCTTTCAAGTTTTTTTTTTATGGAGGATTGTATATTAGTTAGAATTGGTGGTCCATAGAGTAGGGAGGGCAAAACGTAAGTTTTGGCTAGAGTACTTTTTGTGGGTGTGCTCAGAAAATGATTGTTTCTGTATAGCATGCCTAGATTTTGGTGGGTTTTATTGATATTGCTTTGGGTGTGAAGGTCAAATTTAAGATCATCTATTATGCCTCCTAAGAGTTTGGTATGGTGGACTAACTTGATTTCAGTGCCATTTGCTGAAAAGATTTTGAAAGATGCTTTGTTAGGGGAGTGAGCATTTGTGGTAAAGAAGAGGAGCTTGTTTTTTTTGGGAGGTGCTTAGCTAGGAGTATGGCCATTGTAAACCATGTTTTAATGGAGATGACAGCTTGTTCAGTGATTTATTGGAGGTGAGTTAAAGAGTTTGAAGAGCAGATGATGGTAGAGTCATCTGCGTATTGAAACAAGGTGCCTATTGAAGATGATGAATGTAGCTTATTGATAAAAATATTGAACAGTAGAGGGCCAAGGAGATCCCTCTGGGACTCTTGTGGAAGTGGGAAGATATGTGGAGACAGATCTTTGCCATTTTATAGCTTGTTGCCTGTTGGAAAGGTAACTAGAGAACCATTGAATAGATGGAGACGCTAGACACAGGGTGGAAAATTGATTGAGGAGTTTGCTGTGAGAGACCACGTCAGTCTCTTTAGATAGCTCTAGAAATACTGCAGATATAAACTTATTAGAGTTGCAACCCTTATTGACAGTGTCTGTAAATGATAGTAATGCATTAGAGGTGCTGTGGTCTGGCCAAAATCCATGTTATGTATTGGTGATTACTTTATTTTTTTAAGAGATAGTGGAGAAATTGTTGACGGATACATCTTTCAAGGATTTTAGAAAGGGGAGACAGGATGGCTATGGGACAGAAATTTGAAATGTCAATGGAATTACCTCATTTATGTAATGGGGTAATGTGTGCCATTTTCCACAAGTTAGGGACACAGGATTCTGTTATTGATCTAATAATAATTGTTGATTAGGTATGCTATTGGATCTGCAGCTAGATTTAACAAATCTGGGGGAAGGTTGTTGGCTGAGGAAGATTTAGTTTATGCAAAAGCTATTTTATGAGAGTTAAAGAAATCGGTTGTCTGCATGTGTATTGGAGAGGTTGCAGATAGGTGAGTTTTGTGAAGAAAATGTGGTAGGCCCTAAGGTAGGGGAAGTTGGTTTTGCGGAAGGGGTGTATTAGGTGAGTTTGAGGTTA